>NC_142351.1:32795124-33125124 GCF_059441175.1 Urocampus carinirostris | reverse complement strand
CTAAAATTAAAGCTGCTGATTAGATCAAGTGAAGCACAAATTCTATTCCCAACAAAAAGAAACAAAATAAAACAGAAAACCTCCCGATTGAAAAAAAATCGGGACATCAAGAATAAATAAATCTACTCACACAGACCAAAAAAAGAAATATTTGAGGTTAATGGCTGCCGACTTATGGCAAGTACAAAAAGGCAATCCGAAAACAAAACAAAACTCTATGCAGTGCATTCAGGCTGTTTTCAATCGTATTTCTCATTGCCTTGAAGGGGTGTTTAAAGAAGCAATTACTGCAATTGGGAATTCACGAGTGCATCATCCTATTCAAAACTACACTACATGAGTAAATTTGCGTCATAGAAACAGAACTTTCTTGCAAACTGAAAACACACTACGGTAAATTCCGGACTATAAGCCGCTACTTATTTCCCAAACGTTCAACCCTGCGGCTTATTCAGTGATGCGGCCAATTTATGTAATTCTTCTAACGGCCGCCAGCGGCGCTCGTGTACAAAAGGTAAGATTTAGACCGGTGGAACATATGCGCCGAGGAAGACTGCAACTTCTTGGCTTGTGCAAAAATAAATTAGCGTAAAAATACCCTCATCATGGGGCAGCACGGCGGCTCAGTGGTTAGCGCTTGTGCGGCACAGTTCATGTCATGGGAACCTGTCGTGGGTTCAAATCCAGCTCCAGACTTTCTGTGCGGAGTTTGTATGTTCTCCCCGTGCTTGCGTGGGTTTCCTCCGGGCACTCCGGTTTCCTCCCACATTCCAAAGACATGCATTTCAGGTGAATTGGCCGGTCCAAATTGTCCCTAGGTGTGAATGAGCGAATGAGTTGTCTGTCCCTGTGTGCCCTGCGATTGGCTGGCAACCAGTTCAGGGTGTCCCCTGCCCACTGCCCGATGATTGCTGGGATGGGCTCCAGCCCCCCGCGACCCTACTGAGGATAAGCGGTACGGCTAATGAGATGAGATGAGATACCCTCATCATGCAAAATGCAAAAAGAAAGACACATGACACAGCTTTCAAGCTAAAAGCAATCGAGCAGTCCGATAAAGAAGAAGCGAGCGTGTTGCTAGCGTGTTTTGGAATAAGGGAGCGTGGCACGTCTTCTATATGACAAAATTTCTTTCCGACACTGAGGAAGACGACTTTGATGGCTTCAGTTCTAAGGAGGAAGATGAGGACGGTTTACCGTGATTTTTACAAGCACGGTATCTTATTTTACCAGACCCGTTTACCTTGTTGCGAGCGTGTTGCTAGCGTGTTGCTACCATTAACTGCCCTGTCACAGGCACAGTTCGGGATGAAAGTTATATTATTATTATTAAAGCTTTGAAAACTCTCGCGGTGTACCGTCTTTCTTTGTACATATGTGTAACCATGTATAATATGTATTTGCAACTGTATATTTTTGTAATGTATTTATTTCAGACACTTATTCTGATATGTTTTGCACGGGCGAATAAAAAAGAAAGGGCGAAAGAAACGCGGGCTAACGGGAAGTGGAGTAAAGGTGGGACGTGTTTGTGGACGCGGCGGACAATAGTGGATATATATTTTTCCCACCCTTACCTTTAGAAATATACACTTTTTTTCTTGGATTACTTTCAACGGGACCCGGACTCGGGAGGTCTGCATCAAACCTTAAGTACCGGTATCATTTTTCATTCATTTTGCCGGCTGTGATTTTTGGACTGTGTACTTTTATGAAAGACATTCAGTTTCAATCGCGGGACTTACAGTCGGGTTTGGGTTAATTTTGTGTTTGTGTTACATTTTTTTAATGTGGGCGCATGCTGCTTATATACAGGTGCGGCTAGTGTAAGTACAAAATCGGTTTTCCTCTTAAAATGTGGTGGGTGCGGCTTATAATCAGGTGCGCTCTATAGTCCGGAATTTGCGGTACATTCATTATATATCTTATTTTATCAAATCCAGTTAAATTATGGTTCAAAAAGGCCAAGACTTGTGTAGCATTAGCAAAGCTCAATTACCATTGCTTTAAAAAGTTGCCTCTGCTACTCTGATCCAATTTTCTGTAGAGCAAATAAGCCCAGCACAAAGATGACTTCCACCCTTTTTGTTTACTCACTTTTGAATGGAGATGTCGTCTTTTGTACAGTTCCCGGTCGTACTAATTCACCATGTACCATAATTAAATCTGATAACTTGAAGTTTTAAGTTGAAATGAAAAATCCAAGGCAATGTATTGATAAAATAATGTTCTCACCTTACTAATTATGTTTATGTAATTATATTTTTTACTACTTTGGTTCTCTAACAGGTTTAGAAATTTCAAACACCGTCACCCGATACTGCAAGTATCAGATATCTTAAGACCACACCCATTGGGGCATGATTTGGTTGAGCGTCACTGGTCCATATAAAGAGAATTGGCTGAGCGAAAGCCGTCCTCTTTTCTCCTACCTGGCTGCTGGCCTACACTGCGACCTTAAGTTCAGCACGTAAGTCATACGTTGCGGCCAACCGGCGCACGAGACCAAATCTCTTCGCAAAATCAGGTAAGAGGGCGGTTTCAGATTTAACACCATGTTTGCTGGTTCTTGGGAATTAGCAATTTTTTTTCAGTAGAAGGGGATCCCCCCAAATCGACTAGCATCATAGCGGAAACTTTCTTTTTGTGCTAGTAACTTTCAGCGGACGAAAACTCCCGTAATATCCGTCTATTCCCCCCCTTTTTCTTTATTTGATTCTCTGTGATGATAAATTGTGTGTGCTATTTCATTAATTAATAATTCATATCACAACTCAAAGAACTCAAATTATTTTTTTTAATCACTGTAGGAAATTCTAGCATGTTTCAGTGAAAAAAAAGACTTATGGTGGCACACAAGCAACACTTAGAGGCAAATTCGTTTACTGATTGCAGTAAAGAATAATTCCTTTCAACCTTTACAATTTTTAAAATTAAAGCTAGATAAATCCCTACACATCCAAGTTTATTTCCCACATGAATAAATAAATACCACATCTCAAATTGATGCTTATTCTGTCACGTCATAACTATAATTACAGTACCTTTACAATCTCTTATTTGTTTGGCAGACATAATAACCTAACATTAGCTGTTCCACCTGAAATAAAATAAACATAAAGTTACATGTTCTGCAAACCAGAGCCCTCGACATGAGCTTTCAAACTTCAAATCGGACCAGAGAAAATTAACAGAGTGATAACCCTAAATACATCCACACTACAATTGAGAAAAATAAGCAGCGCCTAAGAAAGGGGGCTGCAAAGGATTCAAGGTCACCATTAAAAATCTCATCACTTTATAAAAGACATTTAAATGCTGCCATTAGGAAGTAAATGCCAGGGCTCCTCTCACTCACTGGCCACGATTAAAATCACTTAATTAATCTGAATATATAAATATAAATCTATATATTCAATTAGTTTTGATCATCACAGTTTATTGGTAATACAAATCAGTTATCACTCCAAAATTTTTTTTCAATTCACAACAATATTGTACATTATACAAAATAATATTGCTGAAATAGTTATATTAATCTATATTTTCATTCAGTTTTAATCATCACAGTTAATTGGTAATACAAAGCAGTTATCACTTCAGATTTTTCAGTTCACAAAAATATTGTTCATTATACAAAATAACATTGCTGAAATATTAGTCTATATATTCAGGCAGTTTTAATCATCACAGTTAATTGGTAATACAAAGCAGTTATCACTTCAGATTTTTCAGTTCATATATTCTTCGTGGTTTGCTGTCCCGCCACAGTTGTAGTGCCTTATCAAGGTCCAATCCATTATCATCCTCCTCATAGCGTCACCAGGAATATAATTTAGTCCATTTTGTCTGAAAAGTCCTTTTCTTGCTAGGAGTATTCTTGTTTATTTTCTGTCGTCAAATCGTTCGCTTCAACACACGTGTTTTCCTTGCCTCCGCGATCTTCCAAAGAATTTCTCCGCCGTTTTTTCGTGCCGGAATTATTGCCGTTGTTAATACTTTCTGCATTATGTTTCGACTTATTACTGACACTGAAGAGATTACCAATTTTGTGTTGATTTTCACCTAATACTAATTGTTTTTTCGGAGGCATACTTAACCTTCACCTTCCTTCGACGACAGGCACCACAACAATGACGTAATCTCAAAGCAACGAGATCTCGTTTGCAGAGATCGGCGTGCAGACAAAAACTCGAACCGCAAGACCAAAACAACAATGGCGGTAAATCTTTGTTAAAAAAAGGAACTGGGTAATAATGACAATTTTGTGTCAGAAAAGTTGCGGGAATGGACGTTGATTTTACACTATGCGTCCCCAGCAAAAATTATGTGTCCAGGACGAAGGGACGCGGGCAAGCGAGATCACTGTAATATATATATATATATATATATATATATATATATATATATATATATATATATATATATGTATCGGTCATTATCACCTAGGGACAATTTGGACCCGCCAATTAACCTGAAATGCATGTTTTTGGAATGTGGGAGGAAACCGGAGTGCCAGAAGGAAACCCACGCAAGCACGGGGAGAACATGCAAACTCCACACAGGGGGTTCGATCTCATGACCTCAGAACTATGCCGCACACATGCTAACCACTGCGCCACCGTGCTGCCCGGCCGACAACTTTTTCAAGAAAGAAAAAAAAAAAAAAGAAAAAAAAAAAAAATCAAACGTTTGCTTTATTCCAGTTTCGAAATGCTTGTTCGGTTTTGAAATTTGGGCATTTCGGTTCGTTTGGCAATTTGCATACTCGGCAGCCAATCAGAAGCTTGCATCGAATAATTTCGTGCTTCTGCACTTTCCCGAGCGTTCTGAGGTCGTGCATTTGCATATCATTTTCTAATGTAGACGCACAGAGAACACAAGAAAAATGGATAGGTGGTTAGGAATCAAGCCAAAACCTCAGCCCCAGAAGAAATATTCAAAATAGGCCAACAAAATTCATGACGCTACAAAACGTAAACGTACATTAAAAGCATCGTTGAAAGAGGAGTTCATGTGGCTTGTAGCAGACGAAGCAACGCAAACATTGCATGAATTAAGATGAGTAAATGCACGTACATACTGATGGCAGATGGAAAACAGCAAAGTCATATACATGCAATGAATGTTATAAGTAGATTTATAATAAACTTAATTTTAAAGTGTGTTCTGTTATATATTCTGATTATCAATTCTTAATACTTTGCAACAATGTTTTGGTTTTTTTTTGCGATTCGTCGTATTATTGTGTTTCAAGTTGTGAAAAATGGGGCAGGCAATTTTATGCCAAGGCAACTTTTCAGAGTTGTCTGCCCTGGTGTCCGGTAACTTTTTGTCATGAGTTTCAGACACAGATAAAAGCATCACACACCAGTCATTATTGTAACGTTTAATGCAAAACGTCAATCCGCGAGCCAAATACTAACAAATACAAAGTCACCCTATGAACCAACCCCTTGAAAAGCTTGGTGGTGTTATGTGATCTCTGTGTCTTATTTTTGACCGAGGGCTCCGCGCATCCTCAGACTAATTTGCCAAAAGTTTTTTCCATAGCAGGAAGTTTGTATATGATTTTTGTAGCCTAGCAGTACGTAATGGAATGCAGCTGACCATCTTCCACACTGTATGGCTTTAAGCACAAAAGTTTAGTTTGGTTCTTCCTTTACTATATCTTCGGCTCACAGGACTCCTTGTTTCCAACATTACAGTTGCACCGCCCGACAGGCAACTCCGGCTGGACAGATTCAAACGTACCACCTCAAAGCCCCAGTTCAAAATCAGTCTAAAAAGTAGTAGTGTCAGAAAAAAACAACATAAGTACAAAATAATGGAATTCTTTCTGTGTGCCCTAGTACCAAACTACACATGGCCCATTGCTTTAAACTATCCTCGTGCTTAAGGTGTTTCAGCTATTGAACTCATGCATCGTGTCTTGGCTTTTCAGAAACAGACATTGTCCCCGGAGGCAGCTTAAAAATGGAATAGATTTTTTTTTTGTCTATCTTCTCCCCAAGGCTTTAGGGAAGGTCGCTTTATTAATCAAAGCCAAATGCCAATGCCTGCCCATCTCTGCTTTCTGCAACAGATAACATGATCTTTACCCACAGGGAAAAAAGGAGTATCATTACATTAGGAAACTCGAATTACCCCATAAAGACTTATTAGGTTAATGCAGCAGTATGCTCACTCCAGAGGTGAAGCAAGATTTTCTCCTGGTCTTCCGCCTTTCCCACTGCAAAGCTCCAGCAGGACTTAAGGATCGTGCTAGCCCACTTTCTGTGCTGATTCAGTGTTAGAAAATGTCAAGTCAAATTTTGCTTGAGTGGATTTTGGCAGATGGGTGGAAGCACAGGGAACGACAGAGAAAGACACACAGCTGGGGTAGTATACAAGGCATTTGTGTTTGTGTGTGTTTTGAACCACACGCATACCACCAGTCACGCCATGGACTCTGCACCACAGGCAAACTCAAAGGACATGTCATAATGTTTTATTATCTGACAATTTGTGCTGTATGATGGAAACCGAGTTAAGGGAGGAGTGTGTTAGGGGGACTTAAGCCCCCCTCACATGTCTTCAGTGTTATTTTGTGACGTGTTGGGGTCAGGTTTGCCGACCTGTAACCGCGTTACATATTTAGGATACCAAAAAATGTAATTGTATTCCATTACAGTTAAAGAAAAAAGAAGTACTTAAATTACAGCTACATTTAGTTGCATTAAGGATTACTTTGTAGGATTAAAATCTTATTTGAAACTATATTTGCAAGTACATAATGCGGCGATAGATGAATTGTGTTTATTATCATTTCAATCACTGTCACTCGAGAGACAGAGAGAGATGCGGCGCTCGTGCTAGTCATATCCCTATCTGTTGAGGAAAATGTACTGACGGCCAACGTATCCACCACTGCATGTTTGTCACACTGTGTTGCAGGTAAGAGCACTTCTCTTTTTGTCTGTATTGTATTTCCCCTTCAATGTAGCCCTGATTTTGTCAAATTGGCAAGAGCCTGCAGTTTTGTGAAGGCAAGTAATGCGTTCAGTGACATTTTGTAAATATGATTCATTGTCTTCTTTTTGTATTTTGCAGTTAATTCGGTGCTTCTCAACTAATTTCTGTCATGACCCCCTGAGGAAGAACAGAACCTTTCGTGCCACACCCCCAAGCCCTAGCCAGCAGCCCTCGTCGGACTAAAGATAGTATAATTGATTAAATTGTTAAGTAACCCTCTGCATAACACTATCCTTATCAATGTATAAGAGAATACAAAAGGAAGAAACGTGGATCAAACTACAACAAAGAGTGGCTTAATTAACTGTAACAGAAATAATTTAAAGTGCCTCTGAAATTAGGAAAAATACAATACAACTCTTAAACTTTTGACATTTTTTGACTGAACACATTAAACCATATGGTACTGAAAAATTAAAAGAGATAAAATCGATAATCATTCAAACTGATCACCAATATTAACTCAAGAGCACAATATTTTAAAAAATATTACCTTACAAACCCAAAATGTATAATATAATTAGTGCATATTATTTTTAATCAAAGATGATGTGTGGACTAATGGCTATAATAAGCACGTTTTGCAATTCGTACACTCAGGACCAGAGTGGGCCCTTTTTTCAGTCCGGGAGTTTTCTACCCAAGGCCAGCCCACTTAGACATTGGGGAAGAATTTGAAAGAATAGAACTGTAGCAAGCTCTTATGATCCATCTTTACTATTAAGAAAATCTGGTGTCTGTCGATAAAAGAACAGAAAACACTTTACCATTTTAATTCAAACGAAAATCTTCTACATTTTCTGATAAAGACGAAAACCTTACCTATGTACAGAATGGCTTATTAGAAATCCAAATTACATTTGCCTTCCCGACAGATTGTTTGGCTTTATATGAAACTCTTGTAATTCTTATGAAGTAGTTTCACTATACACATACTAAGTAGGCTACTTGAAACATCAAAATCTTCCTAAATTTTGGCTTAAAACATACATATATTATATGGCTTCTGAATGACCACTTCATATTGACAATGTCTGTGTTTGGTCTGTTGATGCCAGATCCATTGCAGCCTGGTCATCCTGAAATAGGGGTTACCTCATATACGGCCCCTTCTCTAGGTTTCTTTGTTTCCTCATGCTTAGGTTTTGAGTTTTTCCTGGTCCTCGTGCAGGTTTTAGATCACGGGATGGCATTAAATTAGTCTGTAGTCTGCAGAGCTCTTTGATACTTCTTGTGCTTAAGGGCTATATAAATAAACATGACTTGACTTGTTGATCTCAATGTTGTTGTCTATGGACGTGACAATTTCCTTTTCAGTGTATATAAGCATGAAAACAGTGAGCTTTTTAGACTAGTTTTCAGACATTTAAAGCAGGGAAGCCTCGCTCACATGCAAGCTGAGTACAGGAACGGGTCAACGGGAAGTTATATGCCAGGCCAATGACATAGTAGGCATCTGTGAAGATGTTATTTTGCGAGAGGACCAGCTTTTTCTTCTACTTTCTTTTTTCCAAACTTTTTTCTTATTTTTACTAGCATTTTTCTCCTTTTCTTATTTATTTCCTGCTTTTCTTTTTCTCATTTTCCTTGTATTATTTTGAGTCTTCTAGCCTTTTACTTCTTTAGTCTTCCTTTATTATTGTTTCTTCTTTTTTCCTCTCTTTGGGCCTTGGTTTTATTGGTTCTTCTGGTTTTTTTTTCTTTTTCATTATTGTCTTTTTGAGCTTTATTTGTCTCCCCAAAGTAATTTTGTGCATAATGTTACATAATATTTCTTAATAGATGGATAAAAGCAATAAAACAATCTGAAGAAGCTTTTAGGGGCCGAAAGAGTCGGCTCTTTTAAGTCAGCTGAGCCAAACCGAAAGAGCCGCATCTGGAAAAAGAGACGGAATTCCCATCACTTGAGGGTCTGCTACGCTTCATGTCAAACTTTTACACTCTGTGCAGAGCGCTAATGCTTAATGTAAATAAAAACAGTTTTACCACAAGCACACACTCGCCTATCAGAGCGCTACTGCATCGGCTCGCTACAACGGGTCAGGTGTATCGACATTTCGTTCTGTGTACATTGTTACAAAGAATGACAATACAAAGGAAAATATTATTATTATTAATTACTGCCTCCTAACATTGTGGAGGGGCAAGTGCACTTGATTCTTGGACAGTAAAATAAAAAAAAAATCCCTGAGGTCAAACACACCCCTCTTGTCAAAGCCTCTATTTGAGCAACACTGAGTTAATTGGATCTGTCTCTGTGTGCCCTGCGACTGTCTGGCAACCAGTTCAGGGTGTCCCCTGCCCATTGCCCAAAGATAGCTGGGATGGGCTCCAGCACCCCTGCGGCCCTACTGAAGATAATCAGTGCAGATAATAGATGGGTGGATGGATGGATGGAGTTAATTGGTGTTCAAAATGACTATACGATCACTGTATTTTTATATTGTGAGAAAGATTTATTCTGCCTTGTATATCTGAATGTTGTCAAGAGGTTTAGCATCCCCACTTCAAATTTTTCATTTATTATGTTTCATTGGTGGTCTTCTTTTCTATTTTGCCTTTTATTGGTGTTCAAAATCAACTACATGATCACTGTATTGTTATGATGTGAGAATGTTCTGGCATCCCTACTTCATACAAGTAAAATGTGAACATGGACACAAGAAATCCTAAAGTTTATTGGAAATTTAGAAAGATAACTCTTTGTGTGTTTAAAACCATTTTGGGTTCATAATGCCCTCTTTATGTTAACTACAACAGAGCATTTTGTTTGTCATGTGATCGAGAAGTTTTATTTTTGCTTAATAAACTATACAACGTGGTTAAAATGTACCACTACCTGACCTTGGTTTCCTCTAATACTTTTTCATTGTTACATTTTTCAGTTATCTTAAACTAAATGTATTCATTCTATTTATATCATGTCATTTTTATTTTGTATTGAAGTAATCCAAAAGTAATCAGAAGTAATTAAGTTACATTACTGCAATATTAAAGATGGTGTCCGTAACTTTTAAAAAAAATAATTCCACTTACTGACGCCAACTTCTGGCTGAAATAGTCATCGCATCCTTTGTCAAGCGCGCTTGCCTCTTAGATATGCTCGGATAAAATCTTCTTTATTCATCTTTTAGGGGGTTTCGGTTTCTATTTGGACTGTATTTGAAACAATTATTTTCTTAATTAGACCATTTTCAGAACCCCGTGCCTTTGAACTAATTTGGGCATTGTTAGCAGTAACACATACTTAATAAAGAAAATATTTCATTTTAAACTTTTAAGGGACACCTTAAACTATGTACCACAATTTCAAGATATTCATTTTACGTTACAGATTGTTTTAACAGGTAACTATTAACTGTAACTGAATTACATTTTTAAAGTCACCCTCCCAACCATGGGTTTGCAACAATATGCAACTATCCATTTGGATTGGATTTGTAATGGTCGGTTGGTTGGTTGGAACCCTTAACCACAAGAGTCATAGGGGTACCATTCCCTGTGATGTGACTTGGGCAAGTACAGCCTGGGGGCGCCCATCCCTCTCCAGGCCAACATTTGTTACTACCCGTTCTTGAACCGGAAACCTTTTGCGTGTTAGTCGAATGTGTTAACCGCTGCAGTACAAAAATTGAATTAAAAAAAGGTTGCAAATTTCAGCATGAGGTTTTTATTGTACTCATTAAGGATTTTGTCCTTTTCAAAATGTTGGTAAATATATATAAATAATGACACTTAATAATGTTTGGGTATTAAATCACTTTCATTCATCATAAATACACTGCACAGAAGGACATAACATAAAAAGCACTCCATTTCAGAATTGTGCAAACACAAAATCTCAGAGCAAAACGACAGCGCCATCTGGTGTTGAACAGAGCATAATCGCGAGAGGTTCACCCTCCAGAGAGATAGATAGATAGATAGATAGATAGATAGATAGATAGATAGATAGATAGATAGATAGATAGATAGATAGATAGATAGATAGATAGATAGATAGATAGATAGATAGATAGATAGATAGATAGATAGATAGATAGATAGATAGATAGATAGATAGATAGATAGATAGATAGATAGATAGATAGATAGATAGATAGATAGATAGATAGATAGATAGATAGATAGATAGATAGATAGATAGATAGATAGATAGATAGATAGATAGATAGATAGATAGATAGATAGATAGATAGATAGATAGATAGATAGATAGATAGATAGATAGATAGATAGATAGATAGATAGATAGATAGATAGATAGATAGATAGATAGATAGATAGATAGATACTTTGTTCATCCCCGAAGGGAAATTCACATTTCCAGCAGCATCCCTGAGCTGAGAACAATCGAGAACAATCGAAAATAACACGGGAGCTGCTGGAGCGTTGAATGTTTATAATAACACGAGATATTAAATAACTTGGATAATTTAAAGGGCCTTTTTTATTTCATACGAAATCTCAGACAGAGAGACAGACAGACAGACCATATACGTTCATTCTTCCCCAAATCATGTGCTTGTCAAATAGATTTTTTTGTCAGACAACTGAGTTCCTAAGCTACAGCAGCCGCTCTTGATTCCCACAAAAATATTTAAATTGAGGAATCGTAAGCTCCGAAATAAGGTTAAGTGTCATTGGATTTGATTGGTCACTAACGTGTTTTTTCTTTTATAGCAATGCTGAAAGATAAATTAAAAAAAATATATGGTTTTCTAAATTTATATTATTTTTCATTAGGGCAATTTAAGAGTAAACCTTTAAGGATTTAATTGTTCTTTTGATTAAAAAATGAAGAAGAATTTGCTGGGGAGCCCAACCGAACAACCACGAAACACACACAGGCCAAAACTCATCAAAAGTCATTTTTATTCGTACTAATAGCTTTATTTTTGTGATTTAAATATCCATCCGTTATTTAATACTTGTCCTTATTTAAAAAAAAAAACAATGACTGCTAACTTTGCTCAAAATTTGAGGTACACGGATACCTTGTAATAACTAAGTCCTATTCTCTTTTACAAATCGCCATGGTAACACCCACAGAGAGATCAGACCCGACATGTAAGATGCCTGGTTTTGCAATGTGGGAGGACGTTGGAGTAGGCCTATGCTAAATGTAGAAAATCTGCCCTACAAACAGAACAAAATATGCAATTACTTCAGGCACACATTTTCAGCGTTCATACTGTGTTTATTGCTGTATGCCCTGTTGTGGTTGGTATTCACCCAGAGTAAGAAGGGTAAAGACGATTTGGAATACATTAACGACACCAAACTACATTATAGTCAGTAAACAATACATGTTTTTAAAAAAAAAAAAAACTTTCTCTCTAATCTAAGCTGATTTATATATTCCGATTTGCATGTGTGTGTGTGTGTGTGTGTGTGTTTGTGTGTGGGGGAGGGGGGCTTGGTTGTCTGTGTGTGTATGTGACTTATAGTCTCCAAAATAGCTGAAAAGATTTCTGTGAAAATGTACACAGTTTTACATGAGGTCTCTGCGAGTGTCTTGAGCTAGGTTTCATGTCAAGGCGCCCCCAATTAATACCAACAAAATTGATAAACTTCAGTTTTGTGTGGTCTGCTTTTTGGGGTCTCTGGTGGCCAAATTGGGTACTGCAGATCCCAACCACCAACAGCTCCAAATAGCCTAAATTCAATCTTCTATCGGACTGGCAAGGCAGGGCCATTTTGCTTAAGTCAAGTCAAGTCACATTTATTTGTATAGCCCTGAATCACAAAATGTCTCAAGGAACTGCACAGGTTACAATTCCACCATCCCCTGATCTTAAACTAACATGTAGATGAGGAAAAACTCAAAAACCTCAGCATGAAGAAAATAAGAAACCTTGAGAAGATGACCAGGATGCAATAGGTTATGCATTGGGTAACAGTACAAAAACATAGTGAACGTCAATAAAAGAAAACAATAGGTAATAGGTTGAAATTTGTTCAGAAGTGAATGACAGGAATGATACCTCAAGCCTGTGAAATAGTCCAAAATGTCATGACAGCAACGACGCATCCGCATGAATAAATTTATCGATCCAATCTAAACTAATTTATATATTCCGATTTGTGTGCGTGTGTGTTTTTCTTACTTTTAGGAACGCTGTTCGGGACTCACCACACATTAGGAGGCAGGAATATGGCGACGATGGGGACAGGATAGATAGCAATTTCATGGTCGTCCCCGCGGTTTTTTTTTATCTATTTTTTTTTTATAGTGTAGCATGAAAATTGTGAAAGTAAGAAAAGTCCTGTTTCAAGTACAGTCCAAATGCCTTAACAAATCCCGCGATGAAAAAGAAGAGTATTTTTTTTTTCAATAATGACTTGAGCCAAAGGATTACATCACCGGGTAGAAGAGTTACAAATTCTCAACAACAACTTTAACTACTTAAGTCATTGTGGACGCATCTGCTATCTGCTAATGCTAGTTTTTTTTTTTTTTTTTTTTTGTCTTTTTTTGTAGCATCAATGCCCAATGATAATGATAATAATAGTAATAAAAATAGGAAGTAAAGAAAATGTAACTAGCTGTTTGATTGTTGGGGATACTAGGGACAAGAGTGGCAGTGAAACCAAATCAAAACATTTCCATTAGTAGTCCTTCTTCAAGAAAAATATTGGTTTGGATAAAAAGCCCGACAGGCTGTATGTAACCCACGGCCGTAGTTTGCCAACACCGGTTATTGAGACGACTTTGAAAAGTAAATTTGATACTGAAAATGCATTTTTAACTGAGTAGTGTTGTTTTTATAATCGTTTATATTACAATATTTTTGTGTGTGAAGCGTTTTTACGTTAAGGGTTATTTTGTTTAACTAGTACAATCTTTTTTTTAATACAGTCTATGTTTTCACATGTTACTGTTTATTTTTATTTATGTATTGAAATGTTTTTGTTCGATGTACTTTTATTTTGTCATCAATTAAAGAAGGAAGCCCATTTCTGTCGTTATAAACATTTTATTTCCTGTTGTAGGTTGTAAAGCTTTTATTTTATCAATGGACCGAGTCGGAAACGACGTTGAGGGATTCGCCACCTGACGCTTGACCAATGTTTTGCCTCCACCTTTCTTCGTAAGTGAAAAACGAAGAGAGAAGTTGCCGCTTCAAGCTACAGCTTCTCCTCTTCGTCATGGAGGCTCGGTCGAGCTTCTGCCGCGAGGAAATCAACAGCACCGTGTGGGAGGTTCCGGAGAAGTACACTCATCTCAAGCAAATCGGAACCGGGGCATACGGTTGTGTATGGTGAGTCGTTTGCCTGTCTCACTCTGAAGTCGAACGAAGCTCTCCTAACTTGATTCAATTAATGAGATTGCGGAGCTAAAGGATGTCTTACATACAGGACGCAATGGCCCAGGATCGACTGGATTCAAAACAAACACACACACACACACACGCTCGCTCAAAGACCCACAATGACGACACGATCGGTCAGGCCCTTACCCCTGCCGGTACCTTAATATAGTCCCAAATACCAAGGAATTACCTTTCATAATACAGTATGTCTGAGCATGTATTCTCATGTGACACTAGTCTGGTTGTGCGTTGTGGATATGTAACTGCAATTGAAAATAATTATGGCGCTCATATTCTTTTCTTTACAAGATACAATTAACCCTGACACTCAACTATAATGCTATCGCTAGTGCAGGGAATCATGCAGGACATGATCAGTGGTTTAGTGGTCTTCTTTCAAACATGAACATTTGGATGGATTATCAAGCCATTGAGACAATGAACGTATCCTTAAGTAGAATGAATACGAAACCCCTGATGCTTGGCAGGGGCGTTGCCATGGGGGCGGGGCAGGGGTGGTCCGTGCCCATCTACGGACATGCTCTGCCCACTCAAAGAAAAGTAGATGTAGTAATGAGGGCAGTCTGGGCAGCGCATATGCTATCCCATTCATATACTGTGTATGTCAGCGGACAATAGCTTGGACTCTCCTGCCTCCTACAGCACACAGTGTTTGTGTCATTCCCCACAGAGGGAGCAGAACTCTCAGAACATCCCTTTGTTGTAGTGATGGGGATTCCGTTTCTTTTTAGAGAAGCAGCTCTTTCGGCTCAGCTGACTAAAAACAGCCGTCTCTTTCGGCTCCCGAGGCTCTTGTTGTTTTAATCCATACATTACCAATTATTAGGTAACATTATGCACAAAGTGACTTAAAAAGGGGGAAATAGAGCAACAAAGAAAAGAGAGAACAATGAAAAATTAAACAAAAGAAATAAATAATACAAGAACAAGGAAAAAAAGAGAGAAAAAAAATCAAACATAATAAAGGAATAAAAATAAGTAAAAAGCTAAGGAGGAAAAGTAAAAAAGCACAAAATAATGGGAAAAATGGAAAAGAAAGAAAAAAGGAACAATTAAACAAAATAATAAAAACATTTAAAGGGGAAAATAGAGGACAAAATTTAAAAAAGGAAGAAAATAAAGAAAAAAAAACGGGAAAAAGAAATTAAACTAAAACAAAAAAAAGTAAAATGGAGAAAAAAGAAAAAAAATGAGTCCAAAGCTAGGAAAACAACAAACAAAAGAATAAAGATGAGGAAAAATGAATAAAAAAGAAAAAAATGTTGAACCTACCCCATGCATTTGATATACCCCCTGAGACCCGTGTCTGGAGACGCCACTGATTGTCTTTCAATCAGTAAGTCAAATCTCATGGGCGCTTGTAATGTGGAAAAGCACTATTTAAGGGAAGTAACATTTACCGTATAAACATAAAGAACAATCAGTTTTTCTTTCCTGGCAGTGCTTTGAATGGCATCACATTTCACATATGAATGTGTGTGAATAGGTTAACACTATACAATTATTATGTTCTTTGAGTCAGGCTTCACAATTTTGATTAAAAAAAAAACTTAATTGCGATTGTTCAGACCAGTATTGCAATTTCGATGCAATTTTCTATTTTAAAAGAAAGGTCCCTTTCCCGTGATAGTTTTGTTATTTTTGTAAGTACTTAACCCTTTGATGGATGACCTACCAAGAAAATACATTCTTCCGTTAGTGGAGTCGGTAATACCTGGAATCTGACAGTATGACAACAACTTCAATAATCTAATGCCTCTTCCTATGTCATCTATAACCCTAGTGGTTAAGATTCAGCGCTCTCACTTTTGCAATTCGTTTTTTGACTGATCAATCATTGCTCTAATATGGATATGTATTACCATAATAAACCTTGTGTATAATGAGCGCACACACTCTGAGTTGTTTTGTGGGTATAAAAAAACGCGTGTTATAGACTTATTAGGGGCCCGGGAGTTGCTGACCACTGCTCTAAATAATAAATGTACTGTAATGTATGAGATCAATATTGAAATGTCATTTAAAGCATTGGAGACAAATAAGCCCCAGTCTACAAACTAGAGTGAGAAAATTTTGAAAGTGCTGGTGCTGTTTGCCACTACTGAACATATTAGACCAGGGGTCGGGAACATATGGCTTGCGAGCCATATATGGCTCTTTCTATGAGTATCTGTGGCTCAGAGACAAATTTGG
The DNA here is from genome assembly GCF_059441175.1 of Urocampus carinirostris. Taxonomy (NCBI): domain Eukaryota; kingdom Metazoa; phylum Chordata; class Actinopteri; order Syngnathiformes; family Syngnathidae; genus Urocampus; species Urocampus carinirostris. Next base: position 33,108,580 of record NC_142351.1, on the reverse strand, counting down.
TTGCATGCAAAATTTCTCCATCCTGTTCAAAACTTGGGTTGTCTATCCTATTCAGGTACACGCAAAGCCAAACCAATATTAAAGATAATGGCATTACTTCGCAGTATATATATAGGGCACGTTTTTCACTACAATTTACAGTCGAGGTGTCACACAAAAAAAGGGTGAAAAAAAACTCGTTTTGGCTGTACAACGCTAAAGAATCCTTTATATAAAAGTTCACTATATAATCTGTGTTCAGTGTTCAGATACCTTATGATGAATCCACAGAACTGTAAATACGCCAAAACACCGGAAGAGAACTTAAAGTCATTTGATTGGGTGAGTGGGAGGGATGGGTGGAGCTATGCAAAAAGCGCAAGCACTCCCTCCCATCTCTGCGCCAAAAGTGAGCTCATCAGGCTCCCTGTTTGCAGAATGTTGTGACGTTTTTACACAATAACTGCTTGCATCTGGTTTTGAAACCAATATGTATGAAAAAAGGGTCAAAAGGAGTTTAACCGATCTTGAGTAATTGCAAGAAAGAGACAAGTTTAAAGTGGTATGTTTGTTGATTTTGGGACAGGGGCTCTGGCATTGTTTTCTTTTCATAATTTTTATCAAATCATCAAAAATAAATGTGCTGAAGTCTAAGCTTTTGTCTGGGGCACGGGTTCAGCAATTTAGTAAATTTGTCTCATAATACATGGTGTGGCTCTTTCCCAAAATAAAATTAATATTTTTTGCTTTTATGGCTCTTTGAGTCAAAAAGGTTCCCGACCCCTGTATTAGACCATGGTTTATTTAATGTGCGGCAAATGCTTTTTTTTAACTTTCTATTTGGGACGCAAAATTGTTGTAATGGGTGTTAGTTCTCTTATAAGGAGGACTCGTTGTGCCTGCCTGCAATTTTTTTCGTGAGTTACAATTTCAAACGTGTTGGTGGATGGCCCTGCAAATAGCACAAGCTTTCCCTCCCACAAACCGATGCCCTCCAGATCACTGCAAACATTATCAACCTGTTACTCAGCTTTACTGGATACAGAAAGACTGCTACACTCACATTTGCAACACAGGGTAATTTAGAGTGGAAGGTTCATTTTATTGATCAAGATTATTCGTAGTTAACTAAAATGTATTTTTAAGGAAATATTGGCTGAGGTGAACTCAACAATTTATATATTTTATAGCACTTAGTTGTCAATCTTATGGCCTGAGTTTAGCATGTGAACCTAACATTGGGTGAGAGGCAGGCTTCATCCATAACTTCTTAACAACCAGTACTATAGAACAGTTCTCATTCTCCATTTTTTTACGGTGACGCACAACTCACAATTTTTTTTTTTTAACCCCGGGGCTCTTACTGGTGTAAATATTGTGCACATACACACAAAATACATACAATAAATTGACACTTTTATCTAATTATTATTTGATCATATTTTTACCTTTTAGTTTTGCTGTGTAAGGGTCTTACCTTAACTATTTCAAAGCAACAGTAAGCAATTAAAAAAATAAAAAATAAAAGTAAACTAGAAAAACTGCAGAAAAAGGTTAACAAGGGTAAAGTAATCATTTATTTTTGTATGTTGGCAAATAATTTTTCTCATTTTAATTATTTTTCTCATTACAATACATTTTAATAGAATTATTTAAAAACACTTAAAACAATTAAATGTATCTATATGTTGCTATATCAGATGGTTTTGCTAGTTTTGAAAGTATTCCCTTTGTATTTTACAAAAAAGAATCAAAACTAAAATTTTAAAACATTATATTTGTTATGAACCGGAACAGGAGGAGAACCCAAATGCGTGACGTTTCTCACACAAGCCTTTTATTTTACGGGAAATGGGCAGCCATGCACGTTAGGCAGCAGTCTGGCGTGGAATGACAGGAAGCCAGAGACCGACGAGATCGATACCAATTGCCCGAGCAGATATCGGACAGATGGGGTCGATATCGGACAAGACGGGACAGACAGGATTGATATCGAAACAGAGTATTGAATTTAAATAGGACAAACTAGATGGGAATGAAAACTGGAAAGCATAATAAACAGGACAAAAATAGACTGGAACGAGACCGGACAGGAAACGCAGGCAGGAAGCCGGACAGAGTCAAAACCCACGTCTTACGGGGCAGAGGTTTGTTGGCGGACTGACAAAGGGAGAGTGAGAGCACTGAGCTCAAATAGTAGGGAAGCCAATCTGTCAACGGGCCGCAGTTGGCACCACACGGGCGGGGCCAATTGGGTGACATGGCAACCGTGACAATATTAAAAATAAGTGATCTTCTTTAACTATGTTTTTTAGTTTTTAATGTTAACTTCATTAAATTATTGATTAGTTCCCATTCCCTGTTTTGGGCTCAGTACGGTTAGTCCATCCATCCATCCATTATCTGCACCGCTTATCCTCAGTAGGGTTGCTGGAGCCCAGCTATTTTCGGGCAGTGGACAGGGGACACCCTGAACTGGTTGCCAGCCAGTCGCGGGGCACACAGGGACAGACAATTCGCTCACTCATTCACACCTAGGGACAATTTGAACCGGCCAATTAACTTAGCATGCATGTTTTTGGAATGTGGGAGGAAACCAGAGTGCCCAGAGGAAACCCACACAAGAACGGGGAGAACATGCAAACTCCACACAAGAGGTTCGATCTCATGACCTTAGAACTGTTCCGCACACGCGCTAACCACTGCGCAGCCGTGCTGCAGTAAGGTTAGTATATATATATATATATATATATATATATATATATATATACCGGAGCCATATCTCCCTTTTGGGAGGTGGCTAGAGTCAAGAACACATCCCTGACTTTTTCTGGGCGATTGATAGAGAGGAAGGGATATGACTCGGCTGAAGCTTGAACCTGCAACCTCCCAGTCTAGGTGTGGGCGCCCTACCCCTAAGGCTACCGAGCTGGTACAGGTAGTTAGTATACATCTAAAAACACTGACAACGTGAAGATAAAAGTCGAAATCCAGGGAAGTTCTACTTAAATTTATGAGGAGAAGCACAGACCCAGCTTATTATCAATTGAAATTGTGTAGAGAGAGACCACTCTTTCAAACAACTTGCAGTTCACCTCTCTAATGATCTTTCCTGGTCTGCCAACACAAAGGCTGTGGTAAGGAAGGCCCAGCAGCGACTCCACTTTCTGAGAGTGCTTAGATTTAAAAAAAAAAAAAAAAAACTCTGAACATAAGCTGCTGGTGTCCTTTTACAAAGCCACAGTAATGAACATTCATCAGTGTCATCAAAGTGTTATGTTGGGGGCCTAGCTTCAGACAAACCTTAAAGAGAGTCATCAACACAGCACATAAAAACATCGGCTCCTCTCTGCCCAGTCTTGAAGACATTGCTGCCTTGTAATACAGCAAAAACACCCAACAATACTATAAATGACTCCTTTCAGCCCACCCACAACCTCTTTGACTTGCTGCACTCAGGCAAATGCTACAGATCCCTTAAAACAAAGACTAACATGCTCAGCGGCGGGTTCTTCCCCAGGGCAATCACCACCCTTAACAAGCACACAAGACAGTAACATGTATACAGAGACCCCTCGTTACTTTGCGCTTCAGTTATCGCTGGTTCACTCCAATGCGGGGAGGAAAAAAAGATGTACTTAAAAAACAACAACGGATGCTTCCCGCACCACCAAGGAACTTCTCAGCCAGCCAAGATTCAAGCCGATTGGCCATTCAATTTAAGAAATAAAAAACACAACGAATGCTTCCCGCACAAGGGAGGGCCATTTCTGACTGTCAAAACTCACGATGATTGGCCATAACCTTTTGACTTGAGACCTCCGATGAGGATTTGCCAATTGATAACATAGTGTGTTTTCTACTGCACAGTGACCCTACACCTGATCTGCGTTCCTCTGCATTTCACTGAAAATAGTTTGTGTCCTGCTCCTTTCACCATACCACCTAAACCAGCCATATCCAAAGTCTGGCTCGTGGGCCAGTTGCGACCCATGATCAATTTTTTTGGCGTCTGTCAAAAAATTGATAATATGTGGCCCGCTAGTAATGTTGAGACCTGTATAAAATATCTGTGAACGAAGACGAAAAATGACCATTTCACCAGATGATGTCGGTTGCCCGTTGGTCACCTGGCTTTCTGTGAGAATTTTAGCCCACTCTGTTTCTGACATGTACACTGTAAAAAAAAAAAAGGAAAGTTAATTGGGCCGCTTACTGGATACGTGGAAATTTGAAGTATTTTTTCACCAAAATCCAAAACAACTGCGTCCGCCTAAGTTTCCAAGGGACTGTGCCAGTTTAAAGAATAAAATATCAAGAGGCACTGCCGAAACATGCCGACTTCAAAGAGCTAACTGGAAACGAAGGCTGTGAAGAGGTGAAGCAACTTGAAGCTGTTTTAACGGCACACCAGTGCTTTTTTTTACGAGACCCCGCGAGTCAAATTAAACCTTTCACGGAGGGGGAAATTATTAACGATTGTTCAAAGAAAGCCAGGCTGAATAGTTGTCCCTCACGCCTTCTCAGTTCCCCAAATTTGACCCGTGCTCTCTCTCGCTTGCTCACTCTCAGTCGGCAAGGCTTTTAAAAAAGTTGCACCCGAAGAAAATAAAACATAGACTAATTTAAAATACGCACTGTGTTTCAATTTGTTCTCTCTCTTTCTCTTGGTCCGTTGGTCGGTTGGTCAATCCGCTCTAATGAAGGCTGCAAAAAAAGGTGCGACACTACTTCGCCGATTTTCACTTTAAGCGGGTGGTTGTGGGCCTCATTGCCTGCAAAAACCGAGAGATCTCTCTGGGTGTGTATATATATCTTTTGTATAGAAAAATGAATATTCACATGTTATTTTGCTACTCTTATTTAGAAAATATGTTGTCCTAATGTCATTGCACTATTACAAGCATTACTTATATACTTATAGATTTGCCTACATAGTATTTTGTATCTTATTTTTCTCTTAAGTCTTTGCGTACATGTTTATCCTGGAGTGCCCCATTTATTCTGTTGAAAACAATGTTCACTACATTGTTATCAATGACGAAAAAGACAGTACTAATTTTAATTCAAATTATCTACTTGGAAAATTTTAACTAATATTTTTGTTTACTGTAAATGTAACTTCATGTTAACATGTACAATGCTTATATTTTCTTTAGATGACATAATGGAAATGTTATTTTAGAGTGAGTGAATATCTCGATCTTGTATGGAGAACACATTGAAAGAGTTGAATCAAATTAATATAAAATGGTGTAAACTCTAAAGCCCCAAACCTACAACTCACACAAGACCCGCTTGCTTTGTGGAGGAAGTGACCAATGAATATCAACAAAAGCAGTCTAATTGTGTTTTGTTCATCATTTACTACAGCTCAGCAACAAATGAGAAGACCAAGGAGAGAGTTGCCATCAAGAAGCTCCACAGACCTTTCCAATCAGAAATCTTCGCTAAAAGGGCATATCGGGAACTACGCTTACTCAAACATATGAAGCATGAAAATGTAAGTAGAATATGGCCAACACATTTCCTTACAATCAAAAATGTTGACACAAGTACTACAGTCCAGTGTTACCACGGGAATTTAGAGGTGTAGCCACATTCAGGGCATTTTAAAATATTTTTTGAAAGTTCCCTGTATGGAAAAATATATCAAAAACTCTTATTTAAAGATGTCAATGAATATTTTAGTTCAAGAAATTATTTTTTCTTCAAGCCATTCAATTTATTTGTTTTCTTTAAAAAAAAAAAAAAGCTCCCCAAACCAGTATGTTTTGGCCGAACCGTTCAGACATGGATTTCTGATGTTGTTCCAGATTTTACACGTTGCCTCGATCACCACTGGCACAACTGCTTCATGAAAAACTTAAGTTAAATCTTCGGGCCTACCCAGCGTGGTGTTGACTTAAAACTTGGAACCTCTCCCAGAGGCCTTAGAGTATGAGGATTTTACGCAGGATCTAAGCGGTTCCCAGCAGAACGCTCTTTCGGACAGACATTTAGTGTTTGTATAGTTCTTTTTTTTGGTTCTTTCTTTTTATTTTTGGCGATTGCTTCATCCGTCACAACTGCTGTTTACTAACCAGTGTCCATTACCACTATGTATGGTTGGTCATCACAATCTTCTCAGTGTAGAACTGAAAATCCCACATAATCTAGAATCGGATTGTTCTCAACTCGGGATCTAAATTCCATACTCAGTGAAGATGTGCCTGTACACTCTGTCCACAACCTGGTTAAGTCATTCTATATACAGTATGCCTTTACTGCCAGCATATTGCACCCTGCAATGATGTGTTGGACTGTCTCAGGGGCTTCTCCACACAGTTGCACCTGGGGTCTTGTCTGATGTGTTAGAGCCTGGCCCTTGTTGCTCTAGTTTTCATACCGTGCTCTTGTGCTGCCGTGAGCAGTGCTTCTGCATATACAGATGTATGAAACATGCAAAGCTGTGGCCCTAGAGGACTGGATTCTGACAAACTGGGTTTAGAGTTTGTTCTTTTATAACGGAAAACCTTGAAAATGGTCCAGATTGTCCAAACTTTTTCATTTGACTGTATATATTTAATATATACAAAATGTACTGTACATATATAATTTAGAAGTCAATCATGTTTATTGTTGGCTAATCATGTTGTCAAGCAAATAGTCCAAATGCAGTGTTACTCAATGACTTCTTCTGTGACAACTCAAATAGATGTTCAGTCCATTCCTGGCATGGTAGATTTTCCTCTACAGACCATTTAATATTAAAGGAAAACAAAGAAATGTATTCATGTAGAATTAAGTCAACTATACTCAACAACTTTTTTTATTTGACATTTAGAATAACCAAGTATATTATTTTTCATTTAGTTATAGTGAATACAAATTTACAAATTAATTCGTTTCACTTACTGAACCTGTTTGTAAAATGTTGCACAACACATAATTATGAGCATTTCACTTTAGATAAAAATGACTGTGACATCTGTTGTGTTGTAAGGGGCCGGTCACACAGACATTTACGGCTGAATCACGGCCAGAAATTTCTGCCTTTGTGGCGGACGCTATTGGACGCATTGAATTCGCCATTCAGACGAGATACAGCGGTGCTTAACACGAGGTCGGAAATTTGCGCGCGAGTATCAGCGCGAAAAAGTTTTGCGTTGCTCAATTCTTCAGGGCGAGGGTTAACAGCCTTTCACGAGCGTATTGAGGCTGAACCACGGCCAGAAATTTCTGGCCGTGAAGCAGATGCTGTTGGGCGCTGATGGACGTTTAGAGACCGCCATATAGACGAGATAGAGCAGTGCTTTACTCGCGGTCGGAAATTTTCACGTGGTTGGCCGCGTTCAAAACATTTGAGCTGCTCAAAAGTTTGAGCACGTGTTAAATCGCGTGCCGCACACGTGGTCAACACGAAGTAATGACGCGGAAATGACGCGGAACGACGTGCTCTGGCCGCGGCCAGGGCGTGGTTACACATGGGTAGGACGGGAAATTTCAGCGGGTAATCGTGGGTGGAGCATGGTAAGAGCATGTTCTGCGCCTGTATCGCGGTGTTATTACGTGAAATTAGCGTGTTACGCGTGTGACAGTCAAACGCCTTTCTCCGCGTATATACAGCGCGATTTGCCGATCACACGTCATTTGTGCTCGTGACGTCAAGGGGGTGAACATGGATCCCCGTCAGCGTAGTTTCTCTTCATTTCGAATAAACCTTTCGGTGCATTCGCGGCAAGGCTTTAATTCTGGGACCTTAGCTTGGCCTTTTGGTTGAGAGTAAGAATCCCGGCTCCTAAGCTCTGTAGCGTATTATGAACTGATCGATAATGGATAATGAATAAAGAAGTTAGAACAATCACCCTAGACCGCATTCTGCTGCGCTTCCAACGAAAGCGATCGTATTCTACATAAAACGCTTATTAAAACTATAAAGCGAGCTAATTATAACAATTGGGAGATCCTAGTCTATATAACGCGTTTATTTAAACAATACAGTGCGATCGTATTTTACAAAATGCGTTTGTTAACGTGCATGAAAAAGTCACGCGAGGGGGTGGGGCGGTGTGGGTGTTGCGTAGGAGTCGGATTTGGGCACAACACCGGCTCGGGAGCTTTTATACCCGTGGTCCACACGAGAAAATGACGCAGAAATGACGCGATGAGGAAGCGGATCAGTCGCCGGCGTCTGTTTTGCGGGCATACCACCGATGAACAGCGGGTTAGCCAATTTTGCGCATTTTCCATCCCGGGCAACCACGGGCAAAAAAAAAACGCAAAATTTTAGCCGTGATTCAGCCGCAAACGGCTGTGTGACCGGCCCCTTAGGCTCAATTTGTTCATCGGTTTCTCACTCCAACTAGGTGATCGGACTTCTTGATGTGTTCACCTCTGTTTCAAGCCTTGATGACTTCCAAGATTTGTGAGTATTTTCTTGCCTGTCACAAAATCTCCAGGCAGTGTTCAGCATGCCAAACATATTTAAAAAAAATTCAGCTGCTAAATACATAGAGAAGCACAAATTTTGTCCACATGTTTGTTTCTTGGAAACAGAATAGAATGGTGACATATTGTTTACATAATACAATTATGTGACATTAATCTCAGCACCTTGTGTTCAGAGTCATTGTTAATTACATTTCCTAATTAAACACTACGTAGCAACTCTGTAATGTTTAGTACACAGTGAACCCTCGTTTATTGCAGAGGTTAGGCACAGGGACAGTTTTTTCCCTAGGGTTATCACCACTCTAAACAAGACTGTATATAAAAATGGGTATGCATATATTATTTATCGACTTAATGTGGAATTTCGTTAATGTTAAATGTCATTGCACTATTGTACCTATCAGGGTTGGGAGGGTTACTTTAAAAATCTAAAAAGTTGCTAGTTACCTGTTGAAAAATGTAATAAGTAATGTCATCCATAATAATGTGATAATATAACTTAATTACTTTCAATTACTTTTGGAATACTCCAATACCAAATGTTCTAATAAACGCCAAATAAACTAAATATAAATTACTAAATTTTGTTTGAGATAAATAAACAATATAACGTTAAAACGAAATGGAAGAAACCAAGATCAGGTAGCTGCTTGTAGTTTAACAAAAAAGTGCTCACATTTTAACCACATAGTATAGTGTATTGAGCAAAAATCAAACATTTTTTTTCACATGGCAGATAAGATCTGCTTTGTTTTACTTCAAATTAAAAGCACATTAAGAACATGAAAGGTTCACTTTCTAATTTTCCAACAAACTCTGGGATGACTTGTCAACTCTTGCTGTCTCTAGACTGTCAGTGATTCAAATTATGATGGAGATGATTTGTCTATCAGCGCATTTTGTATGAGCAAATGTGAGACGCATGTGAATAAGTGCATGATGTGGATGAATGGATGGGTGAAAGTAGAGCTAAGATCAGCCCTTAAAAAATCCATCCCGACCCGGCCCGAGGGGTCTAAATGCCTGTACCAGGCCGAACCCAATAAATTAACCCGATTTGAGCGACTGAGTCCAACAAATCCCCAAACTTTCACATTTTATTTGTTGGGAGGAAAGTTGATTTTGGCCGTCTCAGACAACAAAAAGCCCTGCGCCGGGGTGCATAGCATGCACTTGTGATGACCTCACAAAGTTGATTTTTGCAGTCTCCGTCTAAAAACAGCCCGGCGCCAAGCACGCTACCCTGACTACCTCAAAAACTTGATATTTACCTTCTGACAACTAACAGTTTATCGGAGACGGCAAAAATAACATAGAACACATGATGAGTGGATTATTTAAAAAAAAACAGCAAGCAAGAGAAGCCCGCCCTGCCCGACCTCATGATTGACATTTTATGTCCGAACCCAGCCCGAATTCAGACTTGGTTCGGGTCCGTGCCCCAGATCTTACCTGATTTAAAGGATGCTGTGGAAGAGGGTACACGCCCATCCGGCATTACATTGCATTAATCATTTCATTTCACGTTATGTCATTAATATTATCATTCTTGTTTGTTCATGTCTTGTTAGTTGCACTTTAATGTCTGTTAGTTTTGCAAAGTTTTTGGTCATATAGTCATGTTTTGTTCTGAGGCCCCTGGGGCAGCTGCAGGTCCTGAAAGTGAGCGCAACGTTGTGTCTGCGTGGAATGAATGAGATGGTAGATAGCAAGAGGCACATGGGACGTCAAAACCCACACACACCGGACTTCAATATTGTCCCCTGAATTATGCAACATAAATATGCTTTTAAATAAAATTATAATGCTGCAAAGTAATCTTTATTTATTACAAAATATACCTGTAATTTCATTTTTTAACATTTTTAATATACATTTTTGTATTCTCATTACATAACGCCTTAACGTTACATGTATTCCTTTACTTGCCAAGCCTGGTTACTATGCACTTACAACTTAGGCCAGTCTTCAAGCACTACCCTGTAAATATGTTTGTCCATCCCTACTTTCGTTTATCTTATTTTTCTCTATTAATTCTTTATTTGGAGTTTATCCTGGAGTGCCATGCCTAATCTATTTGTAAACTATGTTCAATACATTGTTTTTAATGATAATAAAGACAATTGTTATTCAAAAAGTACCGCAATGACTTACTTTTAATATATAATTACTTTTCTGTCAAATCATAATTTTCATCATTAGGTAGAGAAGAATTAGAGAGACTGTTTAACAAAACAGAGTGCAGATCACATAAGAGGTTATGAGTTGAAAATAGTTTACACTCAAAGGGAAATAATTAAAAGATAAGAAATACCTACGAATCCATTTTAGTACACTGATTCTAGGCCTAATGCTGGCATTAATTCATGTGTTCAATGTGAGGCTCATTTGTTCTCCCTGGTTTACCAAAGGGATTAAGTTTCAGTGGCAGGAAAGTCTGAGGATAAAACGTTTTTTTTTCTCTACTTGTTGATTTCAGTGTCCACGTATAATATTCAAACAATAAGCATGGAAAGAGATTTGAGAATCGGTGTAATCCAGTCGGAGTCCAGGTGTAAGTGCAAACTGTGGAGGATTGAGCGGGCAGGCAAAAATCTAGTTAATGTGTTTGCATACATTAGGTTTCACTGGCAAACTTTCTAGAAATATTACATGTGTTTTCCTAACAACATGAGTGTGGTTGATTGCTGAGAATCGTTAACTTTTTATTTTCTGATTATTACGGCTGGATAGGTTTACCAGTAAACAGGCGACTTCATATAACAGCTGTTACCCAGGAATTTGCATAAACATGTTACGTCATTCTACATCTCTTAATGAAAGCATTCAAATGTGCAAATTGCAGCGGGTTCAAACAGCTTATTTGTTAGGGTTAATGAGTAAGCAAAATTGAACCAAATCGTCTGTTGGCTAGCCTGATGAGGGTTTTCTTTTGATGTGTTTCCAGGGATAATCTTTTTTTTTTTTTTAATACTTTTCTTAGCTACCTCGTGATGCCTTACATGTTTACTGACCTGTCGAAGGTGCGAGGGCATCTCTCTGAAGACAAAGTCCAGTTTCTTGTCTACCAAATGCTATGTGGACTTAGGGTAAGTTGGAGGGGTCTTTAAAGCATTAAACATTAATGCTTGAGACTTATGTGACAGGCATTTGGTTGCTCAAATTAGCAGCACTTTTTGTGCATGATTTTGTGATTAAAGTGTCAGTGCCTGACCTTTTTTTTTTGTTTAAACGGTTTAATATCAGTAATAGGCAACTATTATAATGACAGTTTGTTTTGTTTTTGCCTCAAAATATGCTTAAAATTATGCCAATTTGTTCCATTAAATACATTTGATGCAGTACACAAACAAAATCTCTTGAAAGTTTCCATAAAATTATACGAATTGATTGTATTCTTCTAGTATGATCCAGTTTGTTTATAAAATACATATTTAGAGATCAAACACAAATTGAAAAGAAAAAAAGTCTTGATTGACAGCTGTTAGCCATAAATTATTTAGTTTTTTTTGTTGCATCTCTGCAATTCTAGAGGCTGATACCAGGATCGATCGTCATAAGTACTAATACCTTGAAATACTGAAATTGCCAACAATGATAAAGTGCCTGGCATGGGTACTCATCTGTAACAAAAGTGATGTTTTTAAACTAAACAAAATCAAAACATTTTGTCAAATACATTAACCTGGATTACAAACACACACATACAATACAATAAAAGTAGAGCAATATGTTAATTTTTATAGATGTAATGAACAGAATATGTTTCCATTATTTTTATATGTATTATATAACAAATGTTGGCTGTGATTATGTCATTTGCCCTGTCTACCCTTTCTGCAGTACATTCACAAGGCTGGAATTATTCACAGGGTAAGTACAAGTTTATTTTAAGGGGAAATGTCTTGCTCCACAGCATTGGTTGAAACTAATTAGTAGATTTAAGGCACAGTAGTTTTTGTGTTCATTTTTCGGAGTCAGATTGCATACTTGGTTACTTCTTGTATTGCAAAAAAATGGGGAGAGTTGAATCCATTCATTGGTACTGAGTCAGATCAGCGTGCACCTGCACCAACAGGTAGTATGAGCCAACCCTGACTGCATGTCTGGAGTTGTCAGGCCACACCCTTCAGCTCTATTTCTGGCATTGCCGGGTGCATTTGGGGAGCATAGAGTTTCTAACAAAAAGCAGGCAGGGCCTCTTGGGTGGAAAACTGAAGTGCTTTCTATGGTGTTAATGTAGAACAGGGATGTGCAAATTACGGGCCACATGTGGCCCGGCTGACATTTTTGTCTGGTCTTACGAAGCAAATTAGTCAAAATATCATGACAATAGTAATAAAGGAATACTAATAAAAACTTGTTTTTTGGGGCCAACTTTCTCCCCATTGACCCCTTGTTAGGGTGGTCCTTAATGGGGGTCAAAAAATTTTTTTTTGAAATATTGGGCTCTGACCCCCCGCATATGTTCTTATATCGATAAAAACACAGTGTGTGCAATTTTGAACAATTTGGATAATATTTAGAGGTAGCTCAACGACATTTAAATTTCCCAAAATGGTAACATTTTGGCAATTTTCGAGAAAAAACGGAAATCTTAACCCTATGTGTACGGCGTTTTAGAACATCCAATTTCAGTCCATTGCTTATAATTGTAACACAAGAAAAGTTACAAGTAACTTTGTACACTAGGTCTGATATAATGTGCGAAAAATCCTTATTTTTCATACCAAAATTTCAGAGGCCTTGAGCGACCTCTAAATATCCTTTGATTTTGATGAAACTTTGCCTAATTACGTTTTGTATATATTGGAACATATTCAAGGGGTCAGAGCATGAAATTTTAAAAGTCGAAAAATAAGGACCACCCTACCCCTTGTGTGTCTACAAAAACTTCTACAGAAATGCAACAAAAATACTGCAAGATACCTACAAAACTAAATGTAAAATTGAAAACGAGGATCTCCTATATATGACTTTGGTTTAATTCTGAAAAGAAAATAATACCACAGAAATACTACTAAAACCTTTTACAAGAATACTATAATACAAAAATACTACGACAGACGGGGTTCTCCTATCCATCCATCCATCCATCCTTTCGCTATATCGACTGGTAAATCGAGAGCTCTTTGCCCAGCCCTTTTTCACCACGACAGACCGGTACAGGGTCCGCATGACAGCAGACGCTGCGCCGATCCGTCTGTCGATCGACCGTTCTCACCTACGCTCACTTGTGAATTCTAACCATCACACTCCTCAACTTGTGGCAGGATTTCATCCCCAACCTGTAAAGAGCATGCCACGCTTTTCTGGCTAAGAACCATGGTCTCGGACTTGGAGGTGTTGATCTTCATCCCGGCTGCTTCACACTCGGCTGTGAACCGCTCCAGTGAAGAGCTGAAGGCTTGAGAAACCAACAGCTCCACATAATTTGCAAAAAGCAGAGTTGCAATGATGATGCCCCCAAACCAGACCCCTTCAATGCCAGAGCTGTATGTAGAGCTGGTCACACTGCCTCTTCTTGATTCCGAGATTTGACTTCCTGATGGACCATCCACTCCAGTACCCGCAAATAAACCCTACCCGGGAGGCTGAGAAGTGCCATTATCTGTAGTTTGAAAACAGTGTGCGGTCTGTCCCTCTTTTCAAAAAAGAACCACCACCCCAGTCTGCCAGTCAAGGGGTACTGTCCCTGATGTCCACACAGTGCTGCAGATACGTGTCAACCATCACACACTAACAACTTGAGGAGCCTTAATAAACTCTGGGAAGGTATTATCTTCTTCAGTGACTTCAACCCCAGAGCTATGCGGGCCCATCTCAGGGTTCACCCCAGAGCTATGCGGGCCCATCTTAGGGTTCACAGGCTCTGCTTCCTCACAGAAAGACGTATTGGTGGGATTGAGAATGCGGATATTCTGCAGGCAGCTTTAAAACGGTCTACTTGGCCAGCCAACCGACGACTGCTTCCAGTATCCCACAGGCCAGGAAGGCCTGATAAGACTTTCTTCAGCTTGACGGCATCCCTTAACGCCAGTGACCACCAATGGTCTGAGGGTTGCGGCCACTGCAGGCACCAACTAATTTACCGCCACAGCTCCGATCAGCCGCCTCGACAATGAGGCACGGAACATAGTCCACTCTGACTTAATGTCCCCCTTGGGTCATCGGCGAAGTTCTACCAGAGGTTTCGGACAGGAGATTCTGCCAGAGGTACCCAGAAGACCCTCACAACATGATAGGGTCTGCCAGGTCAGATCTGCATCTTACCCCCACCATCCGAGCCAACTCACCACCAGGTATTGAATCAGTTGACAGCTCTACCCCTCACTTTACCATAGTGTCCAAAACATTCGGCCGCAAGTCTGATGAAACGACTACAAAGTCTATCATTGAACTGCAGCCTAGTGTGTCCAGGTGCCAAGTGCACTTATGGACACCCTTATGTTCGAACATTGTGTTTTTAATGGACAAGCTGCGATGGGCACAAAAGTCCAATAACGAAACACTGCTGGGGTTTAGTTTAGGGCGGGCGTTTATTCCAACACGCCACTCCGGGTCTCACTGTCATTGCACATGTAAGCGTTAAGTTCTCCCAGCAGTATGAGGGAGTCCCCAGGGGGAGTGCTCTAAATCACATTCTCCAAGTACTCCAAGAAGGGTGGGTACTCTGAACTTGTGTCTGGTGCGCAAGCACTAACAAATACCTTCCCCCCGCTCCTAAAGCACGAGGCGGGGCTTTAAAGTCTCCGCCATCGCAGCCGGGTGGCTTCGGGTGCCAGTGTCCGTCACGACTCTGCGCGTCTGTATGCTGGGCGGAAGATGTTGATCTTAAATTTTATTGGATGTGTTCTTGAAAAAGTCTTAAAATGTCTTAAATTTAAATGGAAAAACAAATGAGCCTGCCTATTCGAGAATGCAAAACAAAAGACCACAGTGACGTGTGAAAACATTTCACCACATATGAAAGTGGCCTGAGTTTGGCGTGAAAAAATCAGAAATATTCCGTTCAGATGGATTTTAACAGATTGGAAACAGGTAGCGTCCATGCCCCCCCAAAAAAATCTGATTTCCCTGCAGTGTGAACCTAGCCTATATTTGATTATGTGTAATGAACAAGAAAATGAGTGAAAAGTGCAAATAATCTCAATGACCTCCATTGTATTGTAGGATCTCAAACCTGGAAACTTGGCTGTTAACCAAGACTGCGAACTAAAGGTTTGTATCTAGAAAGATTCTATTCTTACTGGCAATAAATGCATTTGAGGACATCCATCTAGACCCCATGTATCAGATTAAGGTCTAGAGTGCTGCATGTTTCAGAGGTAATTCAGGTAATTAAAATCATCAAAATAATTATTAGGTTTCTGCTCCTGAAAGCAGTATGTGCCTAAAAGGTTACCTTTAAAACATGCACAGTTGTGGTCCTGTAGGGATTCAGTTTGACGTGCGTGATCTTGATAAAAACTATTGTTAAAATATACAAACCACATCACTATGAGAACTGAATGATAATTCACTGATACCTTAGGTCAGTGATTTTCAACCTCTTTTGAGCCTATGCACACCCGTTATTAGAAAATCTGAATGAACACGTCCATCATAAATGTTTGAAAATGAATCCCCGGCACAAGTTCTGTTTTTTTTTATATTCTTTCTTGTTGTTTGTTTAAAGTAGAAATTCTCATGTTGCCTCATTTTAAAGTATGAAGTTCTTATAGTTTGTGGTCACTGTAGTTCAGGAAGAAATTAGGTTTAAAAAACATTTTACTATATTTTTAACTTCTTTTTCAAGTTTCACACTATTTTTATCCGTTTTTCTAGAAAAAATAATGATTAAAATGAGCAAAAATGACCTCTAATTGGAAACACTCTTTTACTTGGTTCGAACGAAAAAAATTATATTCAGCACATTTTGTAAATTTTTCCACATTTTGTTGATTTATTATTTATTATTATTTTATTTCCCTCTACCTCATGAGCAGATAATTGGCTTATTTAAGAAAAAGTAGTAATCTGCTGCCACCCACTTTTATGGGTGAGTTTTACAGTTATTGAGTGGATGACTGGAAGACCGTAACTATCTGCACAATTTGATTCCTCTTTTCCAAATATGAAATTGGGCAACTTCCTGTGGCACAATAGACAAGGTCTCACGGCACACTACCTCAGGTGTTCACACTCGCATGCAACATGCACTGACTCACACTTAGAATACTGCACTGAACATGTGAAATGTCCTGACTGGTCTATCAATTTTAGTTAATGGGAGTTTGTGTGTATTTTGCAAATTTGATCCCAATATAGATGGTGTGATAGGAATACTGTGTGGATGGAACAACAACATGCATATTGTTCATGGAATAGCAAGCGTAATTGTACAGGGGGAAAAAAATGTCTGAATATAAACCTTCATTCATTGTTTTCATTAACTGTTAAATTCAAGGTTAGGGAACGTAACATTTATATACGCATTTCTGCGCCAACAAGGCAGACGACTAGAAAGTATTCAAAGGTTATAATGGTCAGTTTATAGACACACTAGAATAGGAGCCATTCGATTTGCAGCTATTAAAATGTTAAAGAAGACGCATTGAAGTATCGTCCCAAGGAAAGGTTTTAAAGCTATACAATTGCACAACAAATAATAACTGCTTTTTCCTAAGTATTTTGATTACTTTTAGAAGGTTTTAAGCGTTTAAACTTATTTTGTTTAGATGAATTTCATCTCCATTTTGCAGATCCTGGACTTTGGACTAGCCCGCAGTACAGATGCAGAGATGACAGGCTATGTGGTGACCCGTTGGTACCGGGCACCAGAGGTCATTCTGAACTGGATGCACTACACACAGACTGGCAAGACAACCAGGGCTATTAATATTCTTAACCCTGTATTTGTTGTCTCACTGCTCTGTTAGGCTTGTATGTTTTATTTGATTTGATGATACGTGAATATTGCACCTTTGCTTGAAAAAAGAACCTCAGCAATTACTTTAGTAATTACATTGAATGTTTTTGACACGTACAATGGAAATGATTTGGAGGTGGAATCAATATAACACCTGGCATTGAAATTGTCTTCCTTTAATCTCTTCGGTGGAGACAGATAGTCCTGTCGGCAGGGTGTTGACAAGTGACAATATTGACACTGTCACTCTGCTGTCAGTTACAATTGGATGACTTATTTTAAGATGTATGCTTTTTCAGTCAATAGCTTATCTTCTCAGCTTCCATTGTATCATATTGCTGTCCCATTTCACAACTAGGCGCACTGCAATCATCCCCATACCATTAAAATATGAATGTTATTTGTCTGCTTGATATAGGCATGTTTTAGAGCACTGAGCCAACCTTGAAATGTCATAGATGTGTTTCTCCTTGCTCATACTTGTTTCCTGTGTCGCTTATTGTAGTGGACATCTGGTCTGTGGGCTGCATCATGGCTGAAATGATCAACGGGAAAACCCTTTTCAAAGGAAAAGACTGTATCCTTTCACCTCCTTCGGTTAATCCACCTTTAATGAGGGAATGCTTCCTTGAAAAAATCTAAATTTGAGTTATTTAGATGTGAAGGTTCCTTTTTTAATCATCACAATAGAAACCTTCTCTGTCTGTCTGGTTAAAAAACATGATATGGTCTACACAGGTTAAGCAAAATAAACCTATTAAATGTGTTTGTCTGGTACTGAGATAGGTTCTACTGTCCAAGCAAACCTTGACTTTAAGTATAGATATGGACCAGTTAACACAGATCATGAAGGTTACTGGAGTGCCTGGACCAGAATTTATACAGAAGCTTGACAGTGCGGAGGTACAACCACTAAGTAACAGAATTTGAATGTATGAGCTGTGCGGCAAAAAAGCATTTCGTCAACCACTAATTGTGCAAGTTATCCCAATTGAAAACATTTGGGGCAAATCATGCTGGAAAATAAGTATTTTGTCAATACCAAAAGTTCATCTTAATACTTTGTTATGTACCCTTTGTTGGCAATAACGAAGGCCAAATGTCTAACTCTTCACAAGCTTTTCACACACCGTTTCTGGTATTTTGGCCCCTTTCTCCATGCAGATCTCCTCTAGAACAGTGATGTTTTAGGGCTGACATTGGGCAAAACAGACCTTCAATTCCTTCCACAATTGTTGAGGGGTTGAGATCTGAAAAGAGGCCAGGCCACTCCAGGACCTTTGTTGCCCTGGCTGTGTACTTTATTGTCATCCTGAAAGACCTAGTAACGTCTCATCTTCAATACCCTTGCTGATGGAAGGAGAATCTAATTTAAAATCTTTTGATACATGGCCCCATTCATACTTTCCTTTCCAGATTGGTCGTCCTGGTCCCCTTCCAGAAAAAGACGTCCCAGAGCATGATGTTTCCAGCCTCATTAACATTGGTTATGGTGTTCTTCGGATGCAATTCAGTAGTCTTTCTCCTCCAAACAAAAGAACCAGTGTTTCTACTTAAAAGTTCTATTTTGAATTAATTCACCATAACACTTTCTCCTAGTCCTCTTCTGGATGGTCCAAATGCTCTCCAGCGAACTGCAGACGGGCCTTGTCATGTACTGGCTTCTGCTGGGGGGACATGTCTGGCAGTGCATGATTTGAGTCCCTGGCAGCACATTGTGTTACTGATAGTAGCCTTTGTTACTGTTGTCCCTACTCTCTGTAGGTCATTCACTAGGTCCCGCCATGTTGTTCTGGGATTTTTACTCACGGTTCTTGCTATAACTTTGACACCCCGGGGAGAGATCTTGCATGGAACCCCAGATCTAGGGAGATTATTAGGGGTTTTGTATGTCTTCAATCTTCTTCTTTGGGGACCTTAAAAATGAATTGTGGCACTAGATACGGCGGCCAAGACTATGAGATGTTTGCCAACACCCTGAAATTGAGCTGCTGTACAGCGGCCAAGATCCTCCATCATTTCAAAAAATCAAAAGGCACTCACAACAGCGCTTGTTGGATTCCGAAGAAGCTGAGTGAACGTGCACAGCGTCACATCCAAATGCTATCTAAGGGGCCGGTCACACAGCCGTTTGGGGCTGAATTACGGCTAAAATTTTGCGGGTTTTTTTTTTTGCCCGTGGTTGCCCGCGATGGAAAATGCGCAAAATTGGCCAACCCGCTGTTCATCGGTGGTATGCCCGCAAAAGAGACGCCGGCGACTGTTCCGCTTCCTCATCGCGTCATTTCTGCGTCATTTTCTCGTGTGGACCACGGGTATAAAAGCTCCCGAGCCGGTGTTGTGCCCAAATCCGACTCCTACGCAACACCCCCACCCCCTAGCGTGAACGCGCATTCTGCTGCGATCGCTTTTGTTGTAAGCGTGCATTGACGTTGGTGACTTTTTCATCCGCGTTAACAAACGCATTTTGTAGAATACGATCGCACTTTATTGTTTAAATAAACGCGTTATATAGACTAGGATCTCCCAATTGTTATAATTAGCTCGCTTTATTGTTTTAATAAGCGTTTTATATAGAATACGATCGCTTTTGTTGGAAGCGCAGCAGAATGCGCGTTCACGCGAGGGGGGGGAGGATTTACCGTTCGATTACATTCACAACAAAAACAAAGACGGAATGGTTTATGTTGTATTACATTCCCAACAAATGCAAGACAAAGTGGATTTGGTTATATGTTCGCCATTACATTCCCTAAAAGTGAGATAAAACGAGGTAAAAGTGGTTGTAGTAGCGAGGGGATGCAAATCTCGGCAGGGATGCATTTCTCGGATAACACCGGTGTAGAAATCATAACCGCTCAAGACACAGTCCCGTGAAGATCAAGATTTCAAGCTATGGCATCATTTTTATTTTATTATCTTGAAAAGAAATGTCAAGAAATAAAAATGGATTAAGACGAGGTCACTACGCTGACGGGGATCCATGTTCACCCCCTTGACGTCACGAGCACAACTGACGTGTGCTCGGCAAATCGCGCTGTTTATACGCGGAGAAAGGCGTTTGACTGTCACACGCGTAACACGCTAATTTCACGTAATAACACCGCGATACAGGCGCAGAACATGCTATTACCATGCTCCACTCACGATTACCCGCTGAAATTTCCCGTCCTACCCATGTGTAACCACGCCCTGGGCGCGGCCAGAGCACGTCGTTCCGCGTCATTACCTCGTGTTGACCTCGTGTGCGGCACGCGGTTTAACACGTGCTCAAACTTTTGAGCAGCTCAAAAGTTTTGCGCGCGGCCAACCTCGTGTGAATTTCCGACCGCGAGTAAAGCACTGCTGTATCTCGTCTATATGGCGGTCTCAAAACGTCCAACAGCGCCCAACAGCATCTGCTTCACGGCCAGAAATTTCTGGCCGTGGTTCAGCCTCAATACGCTCGTGAAAGGCTGTGTTCCCGCGCTCTGAAGAATTGAGCAGCGCAAAACTTTTTCGCGCTGCCACCCGAGCGCGAATTTCCGACCTCGTGTTAAGCACTGCCGTATCTCGTCTGAATGGCGATCTCAATGCGTCCAATAGCGTCCGCCTCAAAGGCAGAAATTTCTGGCCGTGATTCAGCCGCAAATGTCTGTGTGACCGGCCCCTAAGAAAGATCGGCGTTGGAGTGATGTCAGCATTGCTGCAGAGAATAAAGAGCTGGGGGGGTCAACCTGGAAGTACTCAGACCATACACTTCAGGAACTTTTACTTTAGGGTGTGCTCACTTCTGTTGCAAAGGGTTTTGGTTATTGATGGTTATATTTTGAGGGTTAAAATTAATTTTACACTGCTATAATAGATTTACACAGACCACTTTTCATTGTGTCAAAGCAAAGTTTCTTCAGTGTTGTTCTGCTTAACACTATAATTAAATTTCTGCAGAAATGTGAGGGGTGTACTTACTTTTGTGACACCCTGTGTGTGTGAGAGAGAGAATCTCAATTTTTTGAAGTGTAGCAAGCTCATTGAACAGGTTCCGAACATTTTCCTAAATGTAGATGACATTGAGCAATACATTTATAATTTGATTTTAAATCTGGATCATATGTATTTTCGCAAGTCCGAAATTACCAATCAATGCATTTACAGCACTACTGAAAACCGGAAGAAAACTCGACGAATGAAGGCTTAATTTTCCAATTTGTGAAACAAAAACGATATACTGATGAATATTGAAGTGTTTTTGTACGATTTTGTTTCTCACAAAACAGGCAAAAAATTATGTGAAAGCCCTTCCTCACTATCCCAGGAAAGACTTCTCAACATTGTTTCCTCGAGCCAGTGCAAACTGTGAGTTAAGTTTAAAAGGTTATTGAAAAAAAATGAAGCACAATTGCTGATACATTGATTGATCGTAGGCATTGACCTGCTGGAGAAGATGCTGGTTTTAGATTGTGATGAGAGGCCCACAGCTGAACTTGCCTTAGAGCACCCGTACTTTGACAGTTTAAGGGACCCAGATGACCTTCCTGAACCGGAACCATATGATGACAGCCACGATAATGCAAAGTTATCTCTCGAGGAGTGGAAGCGTAAGTGAGCACGCATCCATTTAAATAAGTCTTGGACATGGAAAAGGACTTCCACTAGGTCCAACACATTTGAAATAAAATCAGATTTTCTGTTCTTTAACCATCTAAGTAAAGGATGATTTAATTTATAAACTCGCTGTGCCAGTTAAAATGTCAACATTTAATTGCAGATTTATTTTTGTAATCTTGTTTGACCAATCACAAGAATGAAACAGATCATCCATGATTAATGATTAAGTACTGATGTAATGACGTTTTAAAACATTTTGGAAAGTGTCCAATCAGCTTACACTGTATCCCATTTACAGTCAAAAGGGGCTTTGTATGTATGACATTGGCGTAGTTCTTCAATGTTTGCAAATGTTAAGTTCCTAGAAAATCTACAAAATATCTCTGTGGATAAGCAATCAAATAGGTTACAGTCAGAAAATTGTTAACCCAGGGTTCGGCAACCCGCGGCTCAGAAGCTGCATGCGGCTCTCTAGCGCTGCCAAGTGGCTCCCTGGAGCTTTTCCAAAAATGTTTACAAAATGGGAGAGGGAAACATATTTTTGTTTTAATATGGTTTCTATATGAAGACAAACATAACACAAGCACTTTTAACGTTTTCCAGTTCTGTGAAAATGTGTGGAATAAATATTACATTTCAATTAGGGGTGTAACTATGAGACGAGAGGGAAGATCAGCTGGTATGAGTTGACGAGTGGGGAGTGGTATAAGTTCGTAAAAACACAGGATACAGGTTGTCGCCTCAAACGCAGCGGTCACATTGTGACAGAAAGTATTATCTCTCCTCCACTTGTTATCCACTTTCTCTGCTGTCCCCTGTGTAAGAAGAGCTCAGCCTTTCAAAGGGGCAGCGTCAGAAGCCAGGCAGGTGGCTGTTTTAAACAAACCGTCATGTCGGCCATGGACCCTAAGGTTAAAAGATGAAAAAAAACTGCACATTTATCAAACTTTACTTTCAAAAAGCTGCTGTTTTGTATTTATAAATGCATGCTGCATTTTATGACACTCTTTTACTTGCCCAGATAAGGGGCATGTTATGCACGTTCCATTTTGTTATTGCTTTTTTGGATCCCCAAAACAAAAATGACATAAAAAATTGGATTTTTTTTATTGCATGGTGCATCATTCTCAACAAGATGCGCTGCATCCAACTTAATCATTTTGATAGTAGGCTTGTATACCTATTATGGACACATTCAACATTTATTGATTCATATTTTCATTATATTAACACATACAGCATTCATACATACATTCATTCATTATAAGGCTTTTCATTTTTTTGCGGCTCCAGACAAATCTGTTTTTGTTTTTTGATTTTGGTGCGATATGGCTCTTTCAAAATAATGGGTTGCCGACCCCTGGTCTTACCAAATTAATAGTTTTAAAAAACATTTAAAGGGCAAAACGATGCATTTAGATCACTCTTTTGTAAAGTAGCAAGAGAACGCTGTGTTGTAATAAGTTCTACATAAACATTGACAAGCTTTTTTGAGCTGCTCTACTACTTAATAACTTGCTCTAGCTACTCGTAAATAATTAAGGTTGAAAATGGTCTGTAATGGTGCTCGTGAAAGCCAAAAGACAGGCTAAAAATGAACATTGTTCTCTCCTTGCCTACAGGCTTATGCTTCCGAGAGGTGAAGAACTTTGTGCCATTCCCTCGGCGTGACTCCAAGAGAAAAAACACTTTGACTATGACTCCCTGACTTAGGAAATGTTGTGTAAATATGGTATCTTCATGTCCCAACAACTGCACAGCCAATCGTGTCCTTCTATAATTAAGGATTTTTTATTTGTTTACTTTTATAATTTATGCATTTCAAATTATTTTCAAACACTGTTGAGTCATGTGTTGGTGTTTGTAAAATGTCGCACATTTATTTTCTAATCAGTGAAATGCCCAACAAATTCCTGAATCATGGTAGTTGATAACTCCTTTTGTTATCTTTAACGTTGATATGGTCTTATTCCAACTATCCATCAATTTTCCAAATGGGCCGGGGGCACCCTGGACAGATTACCAGCCAATTGTTTTTAACTTATAAAAGGTAAACTTCTACTGTCAAAAATGTTGTGAGTACTTGTTAGTGTTCAAGACTTGATTACTTTATATTTGGCCATTGGTGAGTTTTGCCCTCTGTGCTGTCTGTTTGCACTTTACAATTTTAACTTCATGACTTCAACTTAAAGGGACACTGTGTAATATTAGTCCACTAGATTTCGATGTATTTTTTTAGTGCAACCGAAAACGAGGGCTACAAAGCACAAGGAAAGAATACAAACTACGCGGAGTCAAGTGACCGAAACGCACCATTTTTCTCATTATTTTGCCCAACCTTTCATAAGGTTTTTGGGGCTACCTATACAAGCAAGGTGACATACCTGTCAACGTATATGATTCCTTGCATTTTATGTTTTTCATTTCAAGTTGTGTACGCCATATAACATTTTTTTATACAGGAAAAAACGTACGTGTTAAAAAAAAAAAAGTTTTGTTGGACCGATCTTGTCTTGCCCATTTTGGCTCTAATCCGGGATGTCTCAGTCACTGGTAGCCAATAGCAACATCACCGTAGATTGTTAATATTGTCACGGTGTTTAACATAGTCTGTTTTGTGAGTAAATAGGTGCAACGTTGTGTTTGTACGGATTATAATGGCTTAATAAGGGGAGCAATTAGCTGATGTTGACAGCATGAGATGGTAAACAATCATTTCAGTTCCCTCTGGGTGATATGGAAAACAAATAAATTATTCTTAACGTTTGAGTATTAAAATATATACATACATATTTAATGATAATTTATCCAGCCATCCATTTTCTGCACCGCTCATCCTCACTAGCATCGCAGGGGTGCTGGAGCCCATCCCAGCTACCTTTACACAGTGGGCAGAGGACACCCTGAACTGGTTGCCTGCCGGTCGCAGGGCACACCGAGACAGACAACCATTCATACACTCACTCATACCTAGGAGTCACCAATCAACCTGCCATGCATGTTTTTTGGAATGTGGGTGGAAACCAGAGTGCCTTGAGGAAACCCACGCAGGCACGGGGAGAACATGCAAACTCTGCATGACCGGTAGTGGAATTGAACCTTGGACGTCCGCGCCATAGTGCTGACTGTCTAACCACTCATTCCACCGCGTTGCTCGATAATTTTTCATACATTTCTATTATTATTATTCAAACTATTGTTGTTTATTTTTTTATAGATGAAGTATTTTATCTCAAGGTGCTGCTAAATAGTACACAATGTCCCTTTAAGCAAAGCATGTCTCTCCTTCGTGTTGCTATTTTTATGAGGAAAAGAACTGCATTTGCATGTTTATGTTCAAAAATGTCTATGTACTTAATTAATGATGATGATTAAAATAATGAATTTTTAAATATGTGTTACAATAAAATTAAAGGTGGCCTGTGTCATTTGAGGCTTCCTTAAAAAGTTGAAAGTAGATTTTTTTGTTTTTCCTCTATCAAGTATGTGTTAACTAAGGCGCAGTGGAAAAAAATGTATAAAGGCTTCACGCATGTGCTCGCGGTTTTCTTTTATTCTAGGATGAAAGGAAGAATTGTCTTAAATACAGTGTAAATTCCAACAGAAACACCAAAAAGATTAAAAAGGAGTTCATTAAAGCACGTCTATGAATTTCACATAATTGCATGCCAACAAAGAGCTTGACAGAGGCTACAATAATGATTTCGTCCAGAAGATGGTGTCAGCAAGTTAAATATTTTGAAATTACAGACACCACCTTGAAATAGATTTTAATGTGGAATATAACTTAAAAACAGTGAATCTATTTATAAATACTCTAAGAGTATCGCTCTTTTAATAACTGTTGCATGAATTATTTCACATTACAGTTTACACTGAAAGACTTATGTCATTTCATATTTCATTTATAAAGAGTTTAGGTACTATCTAGTTTGAGGCTGTTGACTATTACACTATTGCAGCCAGGTTAGACAAACTTTTGGTACAATTTGAACGCTACATCATTGCTTTGTGTTAAGCAGAATATAATTTACGATGGATACCTCTGAGTATTGAGTTGTGTGTGTTTATACGTTGTCAGAGCAGGTATCACGCCGAGGCGCCAAAATCATGCAGTGACGTCAAGGCGGCTGCCGAAATATGCGTCAAGTAATTTGTACATTATTACACTAGCCGGAAACGAAATATTTATTGACATTAATAAATACTATTACGATGAATAATGTTGAGTTTGACGAGCCTAATGAATTAAAGACTTACAATTGCAATGCCTGATGCTTCATCTCAAACCATTTTCAGAACATTAGAAAGGTAAATACTGAAATTATTGCAGTGATTCTTTTCAAGTATACTTTTGTTTTGAAAGCTGTATCCGGATGTTAGGTACTGAAACTAATTGTACTAGCCTTGATTCGCAATGCTAGAAGGCTAACACAACATTCGATCGATACTAAATATTCTTTTTGCGTGTAGTTGCAGACATGTGACGCGTATGATTGTTGGGTGCGTGGGTGTTAGTCCCAAACTTTTTAACTATTGTTTTATGTAAGGACGGTCATATTGGGAAAAAACATACCGATTGATCCAACTATAGCTTGCTAAGAACAACTTAGCTTTTAGCAACGGAAATCTAGCAAGTAGATCACAGGCTAGGTGGCAACCATTTCTGTTGAGACGCTCAGACCGCCGGCTGTGGAGCTACTTGTGTCACCCAATTGACACAATAGGTAAGAATGTTTTGTTTTCAACGGTTATCGCTTAAGAAATAACTCTAACAAACACCTCCAAAGTGATTTTTTTTGTTATTTCCGTCTAAAGAATAAGACATTAAGTTAGCACAGCGTGTTTTCCAAAGTTAGCAGCCGAGCTATGTCTAATTTTAAAATGTTATACAACTGCTCCAGAAAACTGTCACAACCTGTTTCGGATGTCAAATGAACGAGAGACAATGCTTCAAGATTACAACGTCGAAATATGTAAACTGGTTATTTGTGTTTGTTGTTTTTTTTTTAACTGTAAATATGGCTGACTGTACTCCTGAATTAAGGATATAGTTCTGTTGGGAGGATGTGTCTTTCTTTGAGCTGATTGGCCCGAGATGCATCAATCAGATATGCCTGATTGCTGATAGGCTGATTCCCCCCCGTGTTATCACAAGTTGGGAAGGGAATTATGTTTGTCTGGAGAGGGGTAGGCTCCACCAATGCTGTACATGCCCAAGACACACCACAGGAAATGGTGCCCATACGACACTAGTGGTTAAGAGATCCAACCAACCAAGAATTCGTTTCCGTTGACGGAGATAATTCTAATGTAACAACATTTATTCCTCGAATGACCTAATAGGATGTTTCCCTTCGGGGATGAATAAAGTATCTATCTATCTATCTATCTATCTATAGAAACGAAGTGTATTATTTAGTGCCTCCTAGTGGTAACAAAATAAACTTCACTAATTGAAAAAGAACGGTATTGTTTTTAATAATAATAATAATTTCCTTTGTATTGCCATTCTTTGTAACAATGTACACAGAACGAAATGTCGATACACCTGACCCGTTGTAGCGAGCCGATGCAGCCGCAGCCAACAGAGGGCGCCGCCATTTTACCAATGTTATAAGTCTTAGGTATGACTCGGCCGAGGCGCGAACCAGCGACCTCCCAGTCTCAAAGCGGGCGCCTTACCATCTAGGCTAATAAGCAAAATAAGTGTAAAATTGCCCATGTTAGTTTGAACTAAAACGATTTGGTAACATTTATCGATCGCCTTTTTTAATATTTCATGTCGGTAAGTCCGGTGTTCAATTCCAGCTACCGCGGCCTCCATATGTGGAGTTTGTATGGTTTTCCTGTCCTTGTGTGGGTTTCCTCCCACATTCCTGAAAACATGCATGTCAGGTTAATTGGCCGTTCCAAATTGTCCCATGGTGTGAAGGAGCTACCTCTGTGTGCCCTGCAATTGGCTGGCAACCAGTTCAGGGTGTGAACCGATTATACCGATTTACTTAAGTGGCAACATCGTGTGACCACAATCACGGAACTGTCAAAAAGATGATGTGGTCTCAGTCAGGCCTTTCAGAGCAGATGCATGTACTGTATTGGGTCTACCCACATTACAAGTAGCAACTTTGGACAGAGACGTTTTACTTTGGATCATGGGAAAGTGTAAATTTAATCAGAAGTGGCTGTCTGACAAACTTTTTTTCACCATAACTAAAATGTGTACGAGGCACGATGTATTAAGTGCATGGGCATTAAAAAATATTGAATTTAACTTGTCTTAAGCTGTACTCAGATAGTGTGCCCGCTTTGAGACTGGGAGGTCGCTGGTTCGCGCCTCGACCGAGACATACCTAATTGGTATAATGGCGGCGCCCTCTGGCTGCGGCTGCATCGACTCGCTACAACGGGTCAGGTGTATCGACATTTCGTTCTGTGTACATTGTTACAAAGAATGACAATACAAAGGAAATTATTATTATTATTATTATTAAAAGGGAAAATATTTAAGTTTAAATCTTTTTAAGGACACCTCAAATGATGCCACCTTTAAAGGTACTTTTGTCAATTTAGTAATGCTTGAATTGTGTCTTAAATATTCAGCATTTATATCTGAATAAAATAAGTTTTGTTAGTCAATTCCAACAAAACAAAATTGAGGTTGATGCTTTGTAAATAGCAATATAAACCATCTTTTAGATTGTTC
The DNA here is from genome assembly GCF_059441175.1 of Urocampus carinirostris. Lineage (NCBI taxonomy): Eukaryota > Metazoa > Chordata > Actinopteri > Syngnathiformes > Syngnathidae > Urocampus > Urocampus carinirostris. The sequence continues at coordinate 33,079,964 of NC_142351.1, read as the reverse complement.
TGCACCGTAATATAAGCTTTTTTTTTTCCAACTAGCTCATATTTTTTTACTAAATTTTAATTCTACAGGACGCTACGTGTGATCAGTGGCCTATGAGGAAGCCGCGTCGAAAAGACCTGGTGGACCCAGGATGTGGCAAAGATGACAATAAATCCGAGGGGGCACCAGTTGGTGGTTGTGGCGTTGGTTTCTGCCAGCGTTCCTCATCACCATACAGACTCAAAGCGTCTCCAAGCAGAGAAACACTTAGCTATGCCCAGGCTCAAAAGGTTGTGGAAGTGGAGCTTGATGGCAGACTTCACCATATTTCTGTTTTGGAACCCTTGGCCATCATAACTGAAGATGAAATGATGGTGCAGGACATTACAGAGTGCATTAGCAACAAAGAAAACAGCGAGCAGCAGTCGCCTCTCGTCAGTGCTACGCAAATTGTCAGCAAACCTGTCACGCCCCGTGGCTGTCGGAAAGACTTTAAATGTCTGCCTTTTAAGTCTCCGCCCCCTTTAAAAAAATATTGCTCCCGTCCTCAACCACAAACGCCTAATAAGTTAAATGCAACGCACAATCACCCAACATTGCTCCCTGAGCCTTCGTTTCGCCTTGTGGACACCTTTGCCCATTCAAAGGCACCTCCTTTGCCCACTGCATACTACCGCTACATTGAACATTCGGCCGAGGACCAAGAGGTTTTGGCAGAATATGACATGGACGATGAAGACTCCGCTTGGTTGGAGATGGTTAATGCCACCCGGACAGCAGAGGGATGCAGCACCTTATCGGCAGACATGTTTGAGCTTCTGGTAGACCGCCTTGAGGATGAGGCCTACCAGGAGACGCGTGTCCGCGTGCCCTCTCAAAACATTGATGACGACGCTTTTTGCTGCGTGTGCCTGGATGACGAGTGCCTTAATAGCAATGTCATCCTCTTTTGTGACGTGTGCAACTTGGCCGTTCACCAGGAATGCTATGGCGTCCCCTACATCCCTGAGGGTCAGTGGCTGTGCCGCTGCTGCCTTCAGTCTCCTCAGAATCCTGTTGACTGTGTTCTGTGTCCTAATAGAGGTGGCGCCTTCAAGCAAACTAGTGATGGCCGTTGGGTGCATGTCGTCTGTGCCATCTGGATCCCTGAAGTATGTTTTGCCAATACAATTTTTTTGGAACCAGTAGAAGGTGTTAAAAACATCCCCATTGCACGCTGGAAACTTACATGCTACCTGTGCAAGCAAAAAGGCCGCGGGGCATCCATCCAGTGCCACAAGGCCAACTGTTATACTGCCTTTCATGTCACTTGCGCACAGCGTGCTGGACTGTTCATGAAAATCGACCCGGTGCGAGAGACTAACGTTAATGGGACCACATACTCAGTCAAAAAGACAGCATTTTGTGAGTCTCACTCACCTGCAGGCCAGGACGACAGCTCAGATGAAGAAAGTGAAGGTCGAGTGGTGGGCAGCAAAAGGAGGGCTTGTCGAGGACGCAGTGCCTACACGATCGGTCCTGTGACACCCAAAAAAGGCAGAAAGTCTGAAAGTGATGGGAAACTTGAGAAAAAGAAAGGAAGGGAGGACACAAGCTTCACAGCACAAAATGCTTCACCACAAGTAATAGTGCCTGAAATACCCACAAGCAGGTATCTTTGGTTATTTCATACTTGGTATATGAAAAATATTGTCCTTTAAAATTTCTTAAAATGCTGCATAGATACCACAATTGGCTAGTAACTGTTATGTTTATGAAAATATGTTTTTTAATGTATTGTTTATTATTCAAGGACAGAAAGGAAAACACAAATTGGAAGATATTTCTGTTCGTACTCCTAATAAAAATGCAAACTATGAATTTTAATGTATTGCTTATGTCCAGGTTGAATGCCATCTGCAAAGGTATTCTCTTTCAAAAGAAGAACCAATTCATGCAGAGGTTGCATAGCTACTGGTTACTGAAACGTCAGTCCAGAAATGGTGTGCCACTGGTCCGTCGTTTGCAGTCAAATGTTCAACCCCAACGAAACAATGAACAGGTCAGCCTGACAATCCAGAATCTTTCTCAGCCCTATTCTTGGCATTCTGAGCAACGTTCTTAGGCTGTATGGATATTTCGGAGATGTAGAATGTATTCAACGAGGAAACCAATGAACTGATTTTATTTATTTTAATATTTCACCTTATAGCTTGAGGTGGTTGATGAAGAAGTATCTGCAGCAAGAGACACTCTGAGATATTGGCAGAAGCTTCGACATGACCTCGAGAAAGCAAGGCTGCTGGTCGAACTCATCCGTAAAAGGGAGAAACTCAAGCGAGAACAGGTAACATTGAGCAAGGCTTGAGTTACACTATACGACAACATCCCAATTCTAATCATCACCCCTCAGTGCCTGTTGGTGTTTTTTGGAGTGATAATATAAAATATCACTCTGGACTTATAAATGATGTAATCAGGGAGGATGTCATGGATTGACATCTAAAAAACAATAAAATATGTAAATTCCGGCCCGCCATTCCTCAGGATTAAAGTAAAAAGCATTCAACCTGGTTTGCATTTCCTCCTTAGTTTTAATTGATCATTTAACATTACTTCAATTGTAGCCTTAAAGGCATTGCAAAAGACAATTTTTTCCAATTAGGCTCAGAACGTGTAGTGTTCTTCCCCACCACCATGCAGAGTTCCAAAATACTACGCGCGCCATGGATCTTGAGAAATAAATTTTTAAAGTAAACAGTTTGACCTTCTATCCTCTAAAGCTGTTGCGTCACAGGATGCCAACGAGAGTTGAAACAATAGCCCGTTGAAAAACAGGCGCCGATTGTAGATATCAGCGAATGCAAAGCGCCTATTTTCGCTTGGAGTAAATGGAACTTTGCCTACCGTTTTGCTGGGGGACTTCCCACTGTTTTGTGTGCGTGCTTTGATCATCAATAGCTGCATTTGGTAAATTTACCTGCCATCTTGTACAGCATGCGTTCCTTTTTTGCCTTCGCCTCCTTTCAAGTATGTGATTGTGACTTTTCCTTTTGTGTTTTTTGCCGTGTGTCTTACGATTAACATGTTATTGTCCAGATAGCTCCTGTAAGCGTGCAGGCTCCAGAAGACTTCCAGTTTTGTTTGGTCTAGGTTGGTCCCGTTAGCAGTCGGCTAGCTGGCTTGCCTGCCATGCTTATTGTTTTTCCTCCCGGCTGGGTTCGATTTTGTTGCTGTGGTAGTTTTTTTGTTTTATTTGCTCCATGTTATCCTGGCTGCCTACTGCATGCTTTTGGTCGGCCAGCGTCCCACTTTTACTCTGATCAGTCCCAGTTAGCCTTTTTTATCAGCCGGCTAGCCTGCCGTGTCCCGGTTGGTTAAGCTCCTGCTGGCTCTCTGTGTGTTATTTTTTCCCCATTTTGTCTGCTCGCCATTTGTTGTTCCATTGCTGCACACATCTGCGGCTCAATGCCTAGGCATTTTCCACAAAAACTACCAAAACTTTGCCTAAAACACTCAAAACCTTTTCAACTAGTTAAAGCTAAATCAATATGGTGGCTGGCTTGCTAGGGTACTGGTTTTCTTCACACGACGTCAGAGCTCAGGAAGAGACCGTTTTCAATGTGCTTTCTCGGAAAATAGTTGGAATATTCCAATGAAACACACACACACACACATTATATATATATATATATATATATATATATATATATATATATAAATAATTATGCGAAAAACATGTAATATTTTCTCACATTTCGTACGTTTTAGCACTTGGGCATCCCTTAAAACAGTTTATGATTTTGATGCTCAGGTTCTTTTTCCCGAATGTGTTTGTGGTTATCTAGATTATTTTTATCGTTTTTTTTTTTGTTTTTTTTTCTTACCTCTTTTAATAGAAAAGTTACTCGGCAGATGTACAGTTTCTTCTACCAATATTATTTACGCCCGTTGAACAATTTCAGATCAAAGTCCATCAGGCAACTCTAGAGCTGCAATTGACCCCAATGTTGTTGTTACTACGCTCAACTTTGGACCAACTACAAGAGAAGGACCCAGCTAAGATTTTTGCAGAACCAGTCGATATCAAGGAGGTTAGACATTTTAAATATTTTCATCTAAAAGAAATACATACTTTATCCTACATGTGATAGTGAAATTAAGGATTGTGATGTATGTGTAACAACTTAATCTTGTTAACTGGTTATGAGGTGCATCCAACTCACACCTTGCTTATCGTCTTAGGTACCAGACTACACTGAATTCATAAGCCATCCAATGGATTTTTTAACGATGCGCTCTAAGCTTGAAAATCATATCTACCACTCTGTGGCTGACCTGGAGGTTGACTTCAACTTGATGGTGTCAAATTGCCTACTGTATAACAGTAAAGACACAGTCTTTCACCACGCTGCACTACGTCTTCGGGACCTTGGGGGAGCCGTATTGCGCCACGCCCAACGGCAAGTCATCAACTTGGGCCTGGAACTGGATACTGGCATGCACCTACTTGAGTCACCACAAAAGCGAGAATTTTTCAACTATACATGGGAGGATGGTAGGATGCCTGTAGTTTTTCTGATTTCGATACACTCACTGTATGCCTGAAAAATGACAATAATTCGGTGACAATGGTCAGAATCTGATATGTTGCGGTAAAAGTACAATGAACCCTTGTTTATTGCGGGGGTTAATTTCCAAAAGAACCTTTGCTTGGTAAAACCCAAGATGTATAACACATTTCTACAATTATGATGCAATTTAATACTTTATTATTCACTGTAAATAAATAACAAACCATTTTTACAGGCCCAATCATTTTTTAAACTATACTGTATAGTACTTTAATCTGTAAAAACATTTTTCACCAAGAGAGTAGGGACTAGTTAGACAATCAGAATGCAGAGCACAATGCATGATGAAAATCCGTGAAGCAGCGAGACATTTATTGGCTTAAAAACTGAGTTTAACAGGGATAACCGTTATTGACATTAAATTATTTTAATATGTGTTGTTCTCACAAATTACAAAACTAAATCAGTCCAAAAAAGCAGTCATGAAGGTTGCAATAGGACATGATTGAATGTTACTTTTTTTTTAAATTATCATTTACAATTACATCTTACTGTAACTTCATCAGTTAAATAAGAAACAAAAAAGACCCATTCACTATGGTTTTCAATAAGGTAAATCAGTCAAATTTTAGAATTATTAAGAAAACAGCAACTGTCCACTCCCTTGCCAGTTAGTTAATAACGAGTGTGAAAAGCGAATTCTCCTATAGCACACTGACATGCAGTGCTCTTTCACTTTAAGCAGCACCAACTTTTATCAAGTTTCTTACACTTTTTGTGGCTTGTGTCCAACACTGCTGTGCTCTATTGAGTGTCCCACAGTGCCCACAAAAGGGACATATTCAAATAAAATTAACCTGCATGCACTTACTTATTTTGCTTGTTTTGTTACAGTGGACAGTGTGTTGGACCCAGACAACCGTCTTCATATGACTGTGGAAAATCAGCTGAAAGAGCTTCTTGACAAACTGGACTTTGTCAACTCGGCACGATTTAGCAGCGCCCGAACGCGACGTGTGCGGCTGCTCCGCCGTGAGATTAACATCCTTCGGTTCCGTCAGGGTCCACATCGCCATAGCCTTACCAACGGCCATCTAAAGGAACACAGCGATGATGAAGATGATGCAGATTACATCAAGGCAGAAAACAGCCTTCCACTGTCAGACAAAGGTTAGTGAATGAAATCCAGCGCCCGAAAGAAAAAAACGTGCAGGCGCATGTTATTTTCCTCTCCCTTTAAAGCCGCTTTTGTTTCGATTAGACCAGTTGTGAACTTGAGCTAATGGCACATTGTCCTCAGGTAATTGAGCCAGGGTCTCCCCTACGCACCAACCCCAACCACCCCACTGTCTCCAGTCTAGTAAGTAGGGGCCCACCAAGTCTCGTTAGCCTCGGCTGTCTCACAACTCTCTCCAAGTGCACTCTGCTCTTCTTCAACACATCACTCTCATTGGACTTACCACTCTCCATTGGCCACATATTTTTCAATCATGCCATATCATCCCACTTCAGTTTGAGGCAGACATGTTTCCTAAAGTAGAAGGACAAGGAGAAACTTATCTTTTGAGTGAAACCGTTAAAGGCCAGCCCTGATACCAAGGCGCTGGTGTACATGTGGCTGTACAGGCTGAAATTTGTGACAAAGCAGGTATGACACAATGCAACTAATTGAGCCATATTGTCTGCCTATCCAGCACTGAGCTGCACTTCAATCCTTCTTATGCGTTATGCAATTATTTTTTTTTATTTTTTTCATTTAATTAATGGCCATCCCAGTTACAGTAAACTTGAACTGTGATGTAATGTACTTATTTGTATATCACACTTTTTTCTACCTAAAAAAGAACTCGAAGTTTTGGATGTGCATTATACATAATGTATTATGTCGCATAGCATTGGATGCAATGGGAATAAATCTCGGGTCCCAGCGATGAGAGTGCTGAATCCTAACCACAAGACCACCAGTGACGTACGGAAAGGCATTATATTGTATGTCATTATCACACTATTTTTATATACGGTACCAAAGACGAATGTTAGAGGGAAAACAAGGTCGTTCTGAGAGATAAATAGAAAAATGAATGACTAGGGAAACAATTTTTTGGTGTATCTGATGATTAATCAGACCTTGAAGGACATTAAATAAATACATTATGAAATGTATCTTGGTATTGTGTTTATAGTTTGCGTTGGCAATAAATGATTTTAATCATGGCTGTTCATAGTCAAGAATGATTGTCACTTGCAATGCTTAGTTTGAGCTGAGAAAAAGTTCAACAAACTTATACCGAATTTTTATAAAAAATTAGGGGTGTGCGTCATACACAAGCGTGCGTTATACTCACAGATTTGGTGTCTATAGATCAGGGGTGGTGAACAAGTTTGAAACAAAGAGCCGAAATTTTTAATTGGGAGAGCCACACCACACACTGACCTGCCATGACAGACACACACACAATTAAAAACATATTATTTCCCATAACACACTCCTCTCCTTACAATACAACAAGTATTGTTCTTTCGTTGATTTCAAGGAATGTGTCCACCCCTCAATACACACAAAAAAAAACTAAACACGAAACAAGGCAAAGAGCCACAGTATATAGAAAATAGGATGAGGAAGAGCCACATTCGGCTCTAGAGCCACGTGTTCGCCACCACTGCTATGGATGTTGATGGCAGTTCAAGAGCATGTATGTTTGTTTACACTAAATGATTATTTTATCATTATGATAAACAGCTGTAAGTAGTTAGATATTTTATACTGAGATAATAAAATAATGACAGTTTTACCCACAAAATTATTTTCTTGAAAACTTTTTTACCTATTATGGTAATTACATTCTAGGATTAGTTAGTTAGTTAGTTAGTTTTGTTACGCTTTAGAGGTTCCACCGAAGCCCAAGTTTCTTAGCGCTGTGGATACAAAGTTGGGTGGAATTCTAGTCCACAGCCATGACACCATTCTCCAGCGTGACTGCAACCTCACCGCATCACACTACATACTCAGTGCTCATGTTATGGCAGGTAATGAAGATTAAAAACAAATTTTGCATTTCTTCCCCTCTTCCAGAGGACCTCAAATCCACATCGCCGCCAACACTGGAACCGACTGAACCGGCTCCTCCTCCACGCCTCGGAGACGCACCCTTGGAACCTCCTACGCTGCGACCAATCACCAAGGAACCTTCGCTCTCCAACTGGCGCTGCAAACGGCGAAAGCTCGCTCGTGGCCTGGCAGACTGTGACGCAAAAGGCGTCTTTTGCAGTGAGTCCCGGGAGAAGTCGCCACCACCATTTTTGCACAAGGAGGAGGTGGTGGCCAACGGGTTCCCTGACCTTAGCGCCTCCACAAGGCCCCTCAATGGCGGTGTTGGGCGACGGACTTCTGTTTTGTTCAAAAAGGCCAAAAATGGGGCGAAATTGTTTAGAGACAGTACATTGCTCAATGGGAAGACGTCGCAGGACGACAGTATAAGCACTTCACCCTCCACACCCAGCACCCCTTCGACTACGCCTTTATCCTCCCCTACCAAAACTCCTCAGAAAGCCATAGGACCCCTGTGCCTGAATGATCCATGGACTCCCGTGCGAGATATGAGCTCAGATGGAGAACTAGAAAAAATGGTTGATCATAGCCTGCAAAGTGGTAAGAAGCTTAATAACTGTTTTGTCTTTTTTTTGTTTGTAACTATTCTATTTTTGACAATACCGACACTAGGACGCACCATGTGAAAGGGTGCAGTCTCCTTTGCTGGTTACAAAATGTATTTAACACATACACAAGACGCACCCCATTATAGGATGTGGGAGCTTTCTGCTTGCGTCCGCCATACAACAACACAGACAAGCATACAAGTGTGTGTATTTAAAAATACATCATTGTGCTTTGTTTAAGAATTGATTTATAAAGTAAAACACACGGATAAAAACATTTTTTTCAAGAGCTGGTGCAAAACAGTTTGGCCTTTACGAGTTTACCAGTGTTCTGCCGAAACGATCTACCTTGCCGAGACATCTTGTCAATGCCTAGTGCACATGGGCAGAAGGCTGAATGCGATTTCCTACAGAGAGTTCTTAAATTTTTAGTGTTGATTTTGTCTTATTTGACTTTCACTGCTTTAAAATACTGTTTATGGCATAGCTTTTGGGCCAGGCTGGTAGCTTTTCAGCATGGTGTTTGTTGACTACGGTAATCACGCACTGTATAAATGCCAACCCTCGTTCTGAGTTTCAGTTTTGCTAGTTTTAGATAGATGGATAGATAGATAGATACTTTATTCATCCCCGCAGGGAAATTCACATTTTACTTGTTAAGGAAGAAAACAACCGTCAAAATCCTCGTGTTCTGTTTCACACCAGAACAGCTTTGACGCTTTCATAAAACGAAAGCACCAAGATGATAACGATAACTTTCAAATTGCAGCGTTAGCATCTCTGGGTTCTTCCGTAAACAATGCCTGACCTCACGTGTCCTCTTCTGCTCTTTGCAAACCCGTAGCGAACAGGAGAGAATGCATAAAAGTCACAGGAGATGCCATACAAGTTAGAAATGGAAACAATCTCAGAAAAACATCGAATTTTACCCCAAAGTATTTTGAGTTTTAACTCGGCCAAGGCTCGAACCTGTGCCCTCCCAGACTCCAAAATCTGTCCGCTGATTTACAGGAAACTCGAGGTGCACTGCGCAATAGGGCACATTTGAAGAAAATCTAAGAAATTTCTGTGCGCCTTATGGTCGTGAAAATACGATACACATTTTGTTTAAATTGTGTTTTTTGTCAACTTGCTCTTAAATTTGATTTCAAAAAGCATTAAAAAACTCTTAAAAGTTATTGAATTCAACTAGCTTTAGGAACACTGTTTTGCTCCATTTTATCTTCAGGAAGTCTTCCAGTACAATTAAAGCTAGCTCAACCTGACAATCATGGTCATCCTTGTGATCTCAGTGCACATTGGTTAAGATCTTCCATTTAGAATAGAATAATATAAATCAATTTCTTGGGTTCTTTGTTCTAATACCCCAAAACAAAGGTGCATACAAACATACAAGTAGATCAAAAAAACCTCCCCGTTTGTTGAAACATAGGCTAGCCAAGAAACCTATCAGCTTCCGCCAGGGCCACCCAATGATTTCTTGCAAGTAATAGTGTGATAAACATGTGTTCTGAATCATTTGAATCTGAAGACTTGTTTGAGTTCACCATGGATACAGCATAACTAAAATAGCTGCCAAATCCTGGAAATGCATTGCAATTTTGTTTCCCTTATTGCATAACCATGGTAACATACCGTATTTTCCGCACAATAAGGCGCACCTAAAAGCCTTTATTTTTTTCAAAAGCTGACCATGCGCCTTATAATACAGTGCGCCTTATTTATGGATCAACATTAAGTCGCAAAGTCTTGCAACTAACTTGCAGCCGCCCACTAGATTTTCCCCCGAACGCCAAGTAGTCCACGGTGTATGCTGGGATTTATTTACCGGCGTTTCATTGGCTAACCAATGTGTCAATCATCATTTGAATCGATCACTATTGGCTAAAGTTATTCGGAGGTCAAGGGGCGGATCCTTTTTATCATTTACAGGCTGGCATTGGCTTAAACGGCAAAGCAAAGCCTGCAATTGGCCAAAAAAGATGTGTCAATCATCAGTTGAATCGATCGCTATTGGCTAAAGTTATTCGGAGGTCAAGGGGCGGATCCTTTTTATCATTTATATATATATATATATATATATATATATATATATATATAAATCAAAGCGGCGCTGCCACGAGCGGCTGCCTTTTCCAGCAGCTGCCCTATTGTTTTATTGTCTGCTCCTATCTTCCCGTTTTGACAACTACACTATGGATTACTTCTATCCTATGGACATGGGTTTTAACGCACAAGAAATGCGTGTATTCAAGGAATTTCAACTCCTTGCCCTGAAAAATTCTCGTGCCGGCGTGATGAAGGGGCCTATCGTGGAAGAAAAGCCGGAGCTAGCGAAGCGGCTAGCGGCGTTATAAGTCTTCGGTACCATCCGTAATCATGGTAAATGCGAACTCACGACCAAATAAGATCATCGAGTGCTGGTGGAAAACATCGAAGCGCACAGGGAGCGCAGTTGCTGTGTTTTGCGGAAACGTGGCTCACGTTTAGCATTCCGGACGCTAACGTGTAGCTACCCGGAGCAATCCGGCTTCAACGTCGCTAAACAGAGACACGAAAGCTGGGGGGAATCGGAGAGGAGGCGGACTTGCTAACACGAGGTGGTGTATCCTGGATTTTCACAAAGAAAAGTTTTCCATCTGCCGCAGGGATGTCGAATTTTTGGACTGGCGTGACGTCATCCACTTCGCTACAAGCACCCCTAGGGCATCATGTTCATCTGTTAATAAACAACGGGGTAGACTGCTGGAAGTGTGAATTTCCCTACGGGGATGAATAAAGTATCTATCTATCTATCCATTTACAGGCTGGCATTGGCTTAAACGGCAAAACAAAGCCTGCAATTGGCCGAAAAAGATGAATGTGTATAGCACGTGGTTGACGGCATACAGAAAGCATTTTTTACTATACTGTATTTGTAAATATTTTATTCTGGATTTACTACACTCACGGATATGAGGACATTGGCTGCACATTATTATGAACACAACGACTTCGGTGAGCTACTCCGGCTATATATTATCCCTGTATCTTGTTTCAGACTGAACTCGATGTTTCTGTGATAAGCGGTGCAGATAATGGATGGAATGGAGTGTCTATTTTTAAATTAAACTCAATTCCAAGTGTTTATTGTCATATGCACAGTAAAGTTGCGAGCGAAAAAGAAAATAGAAACTAAGGAATGGTTGGTATTTCTTGAATCCCAAGACTTTAACCTTCCGAATGATGGAACGATGCATTTGAGTGACATCGTACGGACACCGCATCCGTACGTGTTCTCGACACGTATTTGCGTCTTTGCAAGCTTTCGGAATGTTAAGGGGGTAATAAGTTGGACTGAACTATCTGACGGTTTTGTCCACGTTCCCATTGTAGCGCCTTATAATCCGGTGCGCCTTATGTATGTCAAAAATAGGACCAAAAACTATTTTTTCGAGGTGCGCCCTATAACCCGGTGCGCCTTATAGTGCGGAAAATAAGGTAATTGTTTTCATAAATGATCATTTCCCATTGATCACGTGGTAGTTTTCTTTGTATTTTTTTATTTAGTGTTTGGTATTTTTAAAAACCTGAGTAAAGTAAATCCAATCTAGTTTTTCCTTGATTTTCGTCATGATCATCATCAGCCTATCCATCTGCTTGCATCTGTGCTTTCAGGGCTGACCAATGGCTTTGACAAGCACAATGATGACGGGTCTGATTCTGAATACAACCCCATTCCCGTCCTGCACAAAGAAATGTAACTACCACTCTGTCCCACTTTTCTGTTTTTTTGACTCAGCGGTAATTGCATGATGTATTTATCGTGTTGTAGCACCTCGCCACCAAAGCGAAGCTTGGGTAAACCTGCCCTTTCCAAAGTTCAATTCCTGGGGATCGTCAACGGAGACGCTGATTACACTGGTGTGTGTGTGTTTGTTTTTACTTATTTTTCCCCCATCACTGTGACGTAAAATGCAAGTCCTATATTCTTATTTACAGGTAATGGAAGCCAAACATCTGAGGATGAGACTGAGCTAGAGCCTCTAGATTTGGTTTGGGCCAAGTGTCGTGGATATCCTTCCTACCCAGCCTTGGTATTCAAGATTTGCATGACTTAACCCATATTCTCCCTGCACTCTGTCAAACCTCCTCTAGCGTTGTCAGTATGGCTGAACCCAAGTCTTTTATAGATCATCGACCCGGAGATGCCAAAAGAAGGCTTGCTGCTCAATGGGGTCCCCATTCCAGTCCCCCCCAATGATGTCCTCCGATTAGGTGAAGAAAGGCAGGAGGAGAGCATCCAGAGGCTCTATTTGGTCCTCTTTTTCGATAACAAGCGAACGTGGTGAGACGCAAATTCTGGTCTACGTGAATAGCATGGGCAGCACGGCGGAGCAGTGGTTAGAGCATGTGTGGCACAGTTCTTAGGTCATGAGATCGAACCTTCCAATGTGGAGTTTGCATGTTCTCCCTGTGCGTGTGTTTCCTCCGGGTACTTTTTTTTCCACCCACAATCCAAAAAAACATGCATGTCAGGTGATTTGGCCGGTTCAAATTGTGCCTAGGTGTGAATGAGCGAGTGACTTGTCTGTTTCTGTGTGCACTGCGACTGGCTGGCAACAAGTTCAGGGTGTCCCCTGCCCACTGCCCGAAGACAGCTGGGATGGGCTCTGGCACCCACGCCACCTTACTGAGGATATGCGGTGCAGATAATGAATGAATGAAATAACATTTTAAAATAAATACTAGTAGAGCACTGAGTACAATATATTTTTACTCCCTACCAGCTAGTATGATACTCCAAATGCTGTCAAGGACACAACATGACCTACAGATAATCCAGGTGGTATATAAAACAATTTGTCCTCTGAATTATGGAAAACACATCTATTTTTCCTTTTTAAATGACTCACTTTCTTTATTAGTATCAAGCCACCCTATGCTAACCGCTGCAGCAGAATTGAATCACACAATGGTTACCATGACACTAATTCTTTATCTTGGTTTTTCCATTGCTATTTGTAATTTCATTTCTCAGTAGTGACTGATTCCAATAATGATTGAAACATTGGTTAGCCCATGAAATTCCCAACATAAATATATGCATTGGTGACCCCCTATTTAACTAATTAGCAATATTAAAATGATAAAGTTCTCAGTGGTTTTGTAATAAATCCTGAACTTACGATGTTGTTTTTCAATGGCATTACAGATATAAAGAAGTTTTGTCAAAACAGTATTTTCTGGACTATAAGTCGCTCCACCCAAAAAGTGCATAATTCTATCAACATCTACCCAGGTCATATCCCTCGAGAGGGGTGACCGACAGCAAGACAAGCACACACAAAAAACAAAGAAAATATAAAATGGAAAAAGTAGCAAAAAAAACACACACATTTTTTGGACCATGGCCAACTCAAATGCCCAAACACCTAAACAAGTTAAGCACCTCGGCACCCAAGTTGGTCATGTTTTGGTTGGTTTGGACTTGGAGAGGATAGATGAGGAGCAAATGTTGAAGAGGATCTACAGAGCAGAAGTCAATGGAAGGAGACCAAGAGGAAGGCTGCGATTGATGTGGATGGATGGTGTTATGAGTGCACTGCAGGAAAGAGGTCTAAATGTAGTGTAAGTCAGAGCTCTTGTTGGTGATTGGAATGAGTGACTAGGTGTGAAAGGATAGTGGGATTGTGGACGCGTTCTAAGGGATGCGCAGGGCACCCGTATGATGCGGCAGGGGTAAACCACTGAAAGCTGTCGGGCCCTGCTGTTGAACAGAAGAGTGTCTTGTGTCACCCTGACCCGAGTGACATGGCCGCTTTCATTTGTCCCGGTTCATCTAGAGGGACAAAAGCATGACCAACTTGGGTGCCGAGGTGCTTAACTTGTGGGTGTTTGGGCATTTGGGTTGGCCATGGTCCAAAAACTTTTGTGTGTGTTTTTTTTTTCTACTTTTTCCCTTTTTTTTAATGTTCTTTGTTTTGTATGTGTTTGTCTTGCAGTCGGTTACCCCTCTCGAGAGATATGACCGGGGTAGATAGACTTGTCATGCACACCGATGTCTTTCAATTAAGCTCAGTTTAGCTTCTATATATTATTTCGTCTTACGCGTCTGTCCTTATATGCCGCAGGCAGTGGCTGTCTCGTGACAAAGTGACCCCGCTCGGAGTGGACAGCACGGCAGATAAGCTGCGCATTATGGAAGGCCGCAAGCCCAGCCTGCGCAAGTCGGTGCAGGTTGCTTACGACCGCGCCATGCTCCACCAGAGCAGAGTTAGCCACAATCAAGGTTTCGTCACCTCCTACTTCCTCTAGCGCACGTTCGCATCCGAGCCCGGGCGCCTTCGCTCCTTTCTCCGCTCGCTTCATTTGCTCGTGTTGTACATCCTGCAAATCAGCCAGAGCGCAATTTTGTGCGACAATGAACTCTGAAGCAATATTTAAACCACGGAGGACCTATGAATGGATCACTGCCATCTTTTATACAATAGCTTTTCTTAACTTTTATCTTTTATGAAATTTAGCTGTGCATATCAAATGTACAATTTGTATGCATTATGTGTGTAAGATGAAGTCTCTGCACTTTGCGTTGCTCTTCTAGATTTAGGCGCGAGGGAGCAACTAAGATAATTTGTGGACTTGCTGCGTAGTATGTGTGCGCCCGTATTTTGTGTCCGTGAACACAATTATTGTTTCATAGTTTTTCAAAATCTCTTATTTTGATACAAGAGAAATTATTTATTTATGTAAAACACAATTAAAGAGATAAAACGATATTGGTAAAACCAAGAAATGTATTTAAAATTTGAGGTTCAACAAACTTTTTAGATGGTAAATATCACTTTAGTACAGTTGTATTCTTTAAATTGCAAAGTGTCACTGTTAAGCAGACTGCAAATTCATGATTGCTAAACTGTTCACTGAGTAAGCATTTTACACTTTCTATTGTTTGTCAACAAAAACGGTCAAATATGGACAGATTTGCAGAGTAAAAAATGTCAATTCACCATATAGTGAGGTAGATTTCAGACTGTCATCAGTGACATGCAGATTTTGAATATTTTCCTCATGATTGACGCAAACCAACCCAAATATTTATTGTTATCAAATGGTGCATATTTTCTTTGACCACCAAATACTTTGTTTAAACCTTTACCTTCTCTTTTGGGAAGAAAAACCTCTATTAAAACCTTCTTGGATATCAGACCGACTCTTGTCTTTTTGATTGTGCAGTAAGGAAAGTTTTTTAAATTGGGTAACAATACTAAAGGACAAAGAAAATGTGTATTGATTGTAATATCATTACCATAATAAATGAGCTCCATTCGAAATTGGGAGTCCATTTAGTAGAGGACACAATAATCTGGAAAAAGTCTACTAAACGCCCGTGACATACTGTCAAATTATATTGTTTATTTAGAGGCCTTTATTATGTGTTTTATATGGTTGCTGTCTGGCAACTGGCTCTATTCAAATGTGTTTAAGGTAAATCCCGAACTGGAAGCCACTACTTTTCGTTTCATTTCAAACACTGGCTTCTTTTTTTTTGGTGGCAGTACTAAGGAAAACAGCAGGCTGTTCTTTTCCACAACGCATGCACTCTAATACAAAACATGGCGGTGACATCTGGAAACACTTGTGACGCCCTTCAAGAGATTGTTTTTTGACAACATTAGCCATAAAATACAGAAAAGGAGTAAAAAGGATGTTTTGCAGCACTTTATTCAATATTTACAATGTGCTCAAGATATTTCAACTTTTTCACCTTATTTTGTACATCCGAATTCAACAGCAGGGGAAAGTTTTCTATCAAAACCGCTTGACCTCTCTTCGTATCATCGGCGTCAATGTCAGTTCGCTAAAATTTCTTGAATTTAATGTTGTGTTTTCAAGGGTTGAATAGTGCTTTAATTTTGGGGGAAGTGCTTGTAAATGCTTTTTTTGCCATGTGTGACAACAAGTCTGCTTACAAATGATGCTAACACAGCTCTGGTGGCTTAGCCATTGCATTCCTTCTTCCCCGTGATTAACGGCAGCTGGCATTAGTTTGCATGGCATTAACCTATGAAGCATCATCGCCCACACCGGACAGTCTTATCCTACATCTAAACTCGGCACTGTAAAATCTGGATTTTTATTGTAAGGATTGTGTATCAATTATATTTATTACAGGCCATGCAAAAAAATTAAGGTAGCGTTTCCCAGTGGGCAATTTTAATGGGTAGAACAGTCTGCAACTGGAAATGTAAGCAACATATTAACTTATATTATATGGGGAGAAATTTGTCTCCAAAAAAATGACACTAATATTGTTCAGACACAAATATATTCATGATTTACTCAAACTCTAAAAATTATGTCATAAATGCACACGCAGGATTAAAAATCTCACACGCAAATCACAGACATATTACTGGATCTGCAAAATATATTATTCCCGCTGGATTTCTCCTTTTAATGATCCTGGAGAAATTGGAAAATTGGCTTTCAAATTCCTTAAATAGTGCTTGAATTTGGCCATGAAAAAGGTGAAAGGAGCAAGATCATGCAAAATTTTGTATTTCAACTGCAAACACAACAGATGTGAGTGCTGACCAAAACACTGCCTGCGTTGAAGCACACATGACCTTGCGCTCATCTGAGTCCACGATTTGTTCGGGTAAGGAGGAGGTAGTTATGTCGGAGGGTCCGCAACTCAGTCAGCCGGCCCAGGAGACGACCCAATCTCTGTGGCCCGCTTCCCGCCGCTGCAGTTTTGGGCCCGCAGATTCGAGATAGTAGATCCAGGATCAGCTCTTGCATTTTTTCCACATAGTTGGTGGCCAACAATGATGCACTGTCTGAAGGATTGACGCAGAACAAGCACATCTGAACCACATGCATAGGGGACACTTCTAATTCTAATAATTATTTAAATTAAGTTAATTGACATTCCATACAGGTAGACATCAATAATAAAGTATTCCTTTATGACACTTTTTTAAGACAGTGGTCGGCAACCCTTTCTGTACCACGTACCAGTTTAATATCTGACTATATTCTTGCGGCCTGGCCCAAAAACATTAGTAAGCATATTAATTAGCCAAAACCCCCTAAGTAATCACTAATCCAATAGGATTATATATGTCAAAAGAAAATACATTAGTGGTTTTTTTTTGTCTTACTATTTTTTTGTCACTGTACCACGATGCACAACGCTATTTTGGCTGATCCATTACAACATTGGCACCGTGTCTAAAATTGTGTGATGATGAATGGATAGGGTGCGTGCGTGTCTGCCTGTGTCTCTGTATCTCTTTCTTATATATATATATATATATATATATATATATATATATCCATCCATTATCTGTACCGCTTATCCTCAGTAGGGTCGCGGGGGTGCTGGAGCCCATGCCATCTATCTTCGGGCAGTGGGCAGGGGACACCCTGAACTGGTTGCCAGCCAGTTGCAATGTACACAAAGACGGACAACCATTCGCTTGCTCAATTACACCTAGGGACAATTTGAACCAGCCAATTAACCTGACAAGCTTGTTTTTGTAATGTTGGAGGAAGGTTTAATGTCCGGAGGAAACCCACGCAGGTAAGGGGAGAACATGCAAACTCCACACGGAGTTTAACTAACAATACTGAATTTCGTAATTTTTTAGGGGCTGATGATATAGTACAGGGGTAGGGAACAAGTTTGACACAAAGAGCCGAAATTTTTAACTGAAAGTCAAAGAGCCACACCACGCACTGACCTGCCATGACCAGGGTTGGGTAGGGTAACTTTAACTGGATTACTTTCAATTACTTTTGGATTACTCCAATACCAAATATGCTAATAAAAGACAAAAGAAACTAAATATGAATAAAATGATGACTCACAACACGTGGTAAGCTTTCTCTCCTGGCTTTGATCTCTTTGATCTCCGGCAAAAGTAACATAAAATGCGACAGAAACAAAATGAAAATAAATCCAAACAGCTTGCCAACATCATTTTTGCCGTTCCATGTATTCCGTTACTCCCCAAGCCTGCACAAAATTTAGTAATTTTATTCATATTTAGTTTCTTTTGTCTTTTATTAGCATATTTGGTATTGGAGTAATCTAAAAGTAATTGAAAGTAATCCAGTTAAAGTAACCCTACCCAACCCTGGCCATGACAGACAAACACACACAATTAAAAACATGTTATTTTCCTATTTTCTCCTTTCAAT
This sequence comes from Urocampus carinirostris, assembly GCF_059441175.1. Taxonomy (NCBI): domain Eukaryota; kingdom Metazoa; phylum Chordata; class Actinopteri; order Syngnathiformes; family Syngnathidae; genus Urocampus; species Urocampus carinirostris. Next base: position 33,061,587 of record NC_142351.1, on the reverse strand, counting down.
ACAACAAGTATTGTTCTTGTGTTGATTTCAAGGAAAGTGTCCACCCTCAATACACAAAAAAAAAATAATCATGAAACAAGGCAAAGAGCCACAGTATATAGAAAATATGATGAGGCAAAGAGTCACATTCTTATTGGCCAAGAGCCTCTAGAGCCACATGTTCGCCACCCCTGATATAGTAGATTTCTTTACCTGAGCAGAGCAGTGCAGTGGCAGCAAGCAACGTGTATTCAGCCTCGGTGACCTGCAGCTCCACCATACTGTGAAAGAAGTTGAGGATAGGGCTCAGCAGATCGTCACTGTGTCCTGTCAACACACACAAAGATGACCAGGAGTGTGCACCAATACACAGTAGGTGGTGCAAGAGACCTTGCCTCATTGACATAAAAATGTGCAATTCTTGGATTTTTTTTACTTGCTATTGTTATTACTAAACGAAAAGTGCATTTGAAATACTCAGAAAAATGTACAAGTCTACTTTCAATTAGTGAACGAAGAAGCATTTTGGGGAGAAGACCAGGAATGAAAACGGGTATGAGCGACAATCACATGCAGGACCGAAATGTCGAAAGTAAGCTATGATCGCCACCGGGGGATAAGTTTACTTTTTAAAACTGTCATTTTGGAATCTGTAGTAGGAAGTTGGAATTGAAGTATGTCAGCCTCTTCAGGAGGCACCCGTTGTCACGATTGCCCATTGCCCTCACCTGGGTCCGCTCCTTTGGCGCCAGCTGCTGCTCGTTGCCTGATTGGCTCCCCTCTTAATTAAACCCATTCACTCCTTGTCAGTCCATCAACGAACCTCTGCACTCACCAGACTTGCATTTTGACTTGCATTTCGGTATCCTGCTCATGTATCCAGTATCCAGTATTGATCCCGTATGTCCTGTCCTGTCCGGTATCTGCTCGTGTATCCAGTATCCGGTATTGATCCCGTCTGTCCTGTCAAGTCCGGTATCTTGCTCGTGTATCTAGTATCAGGTATCGATCCCGTCTGTCCTGTCCGGTTTCAATCTTGTCTGCCTCTGGCTTCCTGTTTTCCCGCGCCTGACTTATCTGTCTCACTTCCTCTACCCAGCAATCGCCGAATCACTGGTGTTTGTGTTCCCGCGCATGACTGCCCCATTCCCGTAAAATAAAGCTTATGATAAAACGTTACACGTCTGGGTCCACCGTCTGTTCGGGTTCTGACACCCGTAGCCATGTAATACAAGTAAATGTCTAGAATATACATTAAAAAATGTTCATGACTGTATGTGTGTTTTCTTTCATTTTTTTAAATCAATTTTTACTTTTAATTAGAGTTTTATTCCAATAGAAAGCGCTATATAATTCACACTGCAGCATTAAATAGTGCAAAATGTTTTTTTCCCATACAATTAAAAAAAACTGAAATCTTCCAGAGTTGCATAGATTGATGTTCAATATGTCAGCCCGCCATTTTGGCCACAACTTGGAAAACCTATAATTTTTGTAACACGGTCTCGCAATTTTTAATCTGTTGTAAATGAGATGAGAAAAATATTTTGTTTAGGACATCTTTAGAACATTCTACACTATTAACTGTTCTCAACAGTTGTGCATTAAATTGATATATGCCAATTGTGAGAGTCCCAACCAAATCATACATGTCTCCTTCCTTTATGAATGAACTAATGTTCACACTACAACTCACTTTGGAAATTGTCCTCTGAGCATCCGAATTTTAGACAGTTGTTAGTTGAGATGCTGAAAATCTGCAGTGCTGAAAAAGACAACCTCAGAATAATAATTATGAAGTCATGCTACCCAACATCACAATACAGTATTAACCCCACATGTTTTGCACATATCTTAAAATATGCATGAACAAAATAAGTGACACGATTGAAGAGAAAATAGCTGCACATGCATTGGATATCATGCAAAGTATGCAAATCAAGCAACCAATAGGTGTAAAGAAGGATAGGCATCCATTCAGCCAAATAGTGACGGATGGCTATAAAACAATAATAATAGTGAACAGAGTGTTTCTCACATGCTGTCATTGGCTAAGATACTGTCATTCAGATATATGCCATTACCGGTCTCCATTTCCGCTAACCTTAATTGAAATGTTATAATATGTTACACTGTAATGACGCATTACAATGACGTGCAGTCAAGGGAGGAAAGATATAATGAATTAAAATAAATTAAAACATGTATATATATAAATATATATATATATATATATATATATATATATATATATATATATATATATATATATATATATACAGTATATATACTGGTAATATTTATTCAATGTTAAATGTAATTTTCCCGATTTCCTTTTTCAAAATTGCTGATTTTTAACTTTACATTAAAAAAATCATTCATAGAACTAGTATGTAACGTATTACTGTGCTGAGTGTCTGCAGATGCAGAGTGAGGCACGCAATTCTCTTGTTTCACGGCAGAGGGCAAAAGTGAGAACAGGGATTCTGACTTGGCACTCACCTCAGCCCCAAGCAATAAAATTAGTGATGCTATTAGCAAGCCAACCAATCTTTTTTTCTTATTGCTAGGACTTTTCATCAATATGGAGAATTACCTTTCTAATGATTCTGGTACTTTTATCAAAGTGAGTAGTTCACAAACTTAATTCATAGGTTGAAGTAGGACAATAAACAGACATGAACATCACCACACATTGTCCATCCATCCATTATCTGCACCGCTTATCCTTAATAGAGTTGCGGGGGGTGCTGGAGCCCATCCTAGCTATCTTCAGGCAGAGGGCAGGGGACACCCTAAACTGGTTGCCAGCCAGTCGCAGGGCACACAGGGACAGACAACTCACTCGCTCATTCACACCTAGGGCCAATTAACCTGACATGCATGTTTTTGAAATGTGGGAGGAGACCGGAGTGCCCGGAGGACTCTTTCAAATCAACCCTACTATAATTTTGTGTTGCAGATGTTCAAAACGACTTGCTCAACTCAATCCTGTCATCTTGTGTTCTTACCTGCAGCAGGTTTAGCAGTCGGGTCATTGGCAAAGTTTTGAGCAGTCAGCAAGAACATGAGGTCTAGTGAAGACCCGGACAAGAGACAGTGCTGGTCGGACACATCTAACAAGTCGAAACCTGTCAACCAAAATAACTTTTCCAGCTAATTGATCACATACTCATTGGGACTCCAAAGCGCGTGTCTGACAACACCTTACCAGGCACCGTCTTTGCAAATTGCAACATTCTTTGCAAATGAAGAGACGAAACTTCCGAATGCAACTCCTGTTCTTCTGCACACGGCCACTCAAACATCTAGCAACAGATAGATTGTTATAAGCAACCGGATGAAACAAGGGAAATTAAACCTGGACGTCTTGTTGTCTCACCCTGCAGCGCTCGTTGAACTGAGCTCCACATACCCGCTGAGCCTCCATCATCTTGTCCACTGTCTGTTTCTGCTCTCGGCTTAAGGTGCATGCAAACACCTAAAGACAAAAGATCTTTACTGTACATTCGAGAACAGTGAGATGCCAAAGTGTTCTAATTCAGATCGCGTGAGTCCTGGCCTTTAAAGGGACATTGTGTCATATTTATTGCCTCCTAGTGGTACAAAAACTTTCATTCAGTATAAAAAAACATTAATTTGAATACAGTGTTACCTCGCTACTTCGCGGTTCCACGTTCGCGGGTTCAGAGCTTTGCAAGTCTAAAAAATAATAATAATAAAATAAAATAATAATTTTAAAAAATATATCTATTTATTTATTTTGTTTAAGCATTTTTGAAGGGGCGTCGCTGCTTCGTGGATTTTTACTTTTCTCGGGTGGTTTTGGTCCCCATTAACCACGATAACTGAGGGATTACTGTACTTGGCAAAAAACCATGAACTATCATCCATCCATCCATTATCTGCACCGCTTATCCTCAGTAGGGCCGCGGGGGTGCTAGAGCCCATCACAGCTACCTGGCAGTGTACAGGGTACACCCTGAACTGGTTGTGCACACAGAAACAGACAAGTCACTCGCTCATTCACACCTAGGCACAATTTGAACCGGCCAAATCACCTGACATGCATTCTTTTGGAATGTGGGAGGAAACTGCAGTGCCTGGAAGAAACACACGCAAGCACAGGTAGAACATGCAAACTCTGCACAGGAAGGCTCGTAGCTAGCTAGTTTTGATCCCATTACCTCAGAGCTGTGCCCTGGACGCACTAACCACTCACCCGCCGTGCCGCCCATATGAACTATCATACCAATGTTAATTTTTAGTTTGTATTTTAGAGTGGAATCGCTACCTAGAAGTGTCCGCCATGTTTGTCTGGCATCTTGCTGCTACGCTGTGCTCTGTGGTTTTCTTTCGCATTTGACAATAATGTCATCTGATGGTCAAATGTGACACACTGGGGCTTTAAGTGTTAAGTACTAAATCAAAGTCACATGTTAAAGCAAGGGCATAGTGTCCCACACCAATATCAAGCAATCTTTGTTTTGTCCCCACCTAATAAAAAAGATCGATCAATGTCTTGTTGAGCTAGCAGCGCAGAACGGTTTAAATGACGTTCCCTGGTGAAGCGAGGACGCATATGACCAACCTGTGCCTTTCCCGTATTTTCAAGTGAGACTTATGTTTGGTTGCTTGGTCGGCTTATATGCGCATATTTGTTTGCCTTTAGAGAAACGACAAACAGACAGGAAACCAATTGGGAAAACGTGAAAATTCGTGGAAATAATGAGCTGAACTGGATCATTTTATCTGTAAAAAAAGTTGCAAGGCACAATGCCTTGAGAAAAAGGAAAATGCCTGTCCTATAGCTACTGCTGACTTCAAGCCAAAAGGAACGAAGCCCGCTGAAGAATCAAGCGAACTGGAAACAGCAAAAACGTTTGGTGTAGATGAAAACAATGTCAGACAAACAAAAAAAGGAAACATTATTGCAACTAAAGCCTAACATACGAAAAACAGTACAGTACACAAAAATGGAGTCAGTTTCAGTGGTTTGAAGCCGCGAGACAAAGGAGTATAAGACCTACTAAAGATCCAAAATAGATCCAAAGTATCATATGTTACATGGTAACGTGATGTATTTTGTACGCTCAGATGCAGGGCTATCATATTTTTGGCTCCACGATTACATATTTTTGGTAACCACTAGCCAAATTGGGCTTTGTTAACATTCTAATGCTCCAGAAGTAACTCACAAAATTGGGATTCCTCCGTTGCATTACACTGCACCGTAGAGTCGCATTGTCATTATCGGTTCCATTAGTCTCCTGTTTACCTTTCTCATCCAATAAAAGCTTAAATGCCTTACAATTATTTTTGTACACAGTAATCCCTCCTTTTTCATTTGGAATTTGTTCCAAAATCAACCCGCGATAGTCAAAATTCACAAGGTACAAACCCTTATTGATTCATTTAAATATTTATTTAATTCTTAAGAACAAACCCGATTTAAAGGCTGAGGTGTTTGTTGAACAAATTAAAGTACTTTTCTTTATAAACTTTGTTTTACAACATACTCCTGCACTGTTGAATTATAATTTTAATAATAATCTTGCTGTTTTATTGCACAACTGTATGGATTTAGAACATGATCCACTCTACATGATATTTTGCTGTTATCATGCGGACTTTAAAAAAAACTGCATTTACTGTCTCGTTCTGTCCTACAGAAACCATATATTTTTTATTATCAAACACTTTAAAGAGCGCCAGGGAGCACCTAGGTAGTACAGAGTCCAAATGTGTTGGTGATAGAAAGCATCGTCCTATGTTTAGCCGATCATAGTGTAAAACTCAATGCACGATGAAAATCCGCTAAGTAGCGACACCACGATAAGTAAATCCGTGAAACAGTGAGGGATTACTGTATTTTATTACCACGAATGGTTTTAAACACCCACGTCTGAGAATTTCTTTTTCAAGCTGCCCTCCTAATTGGAGGCCTGTAGAGAGTTATCACGCTCTGCACTGAGTGTGAAGTGTTGACAAAGTATAGCAGACGCAAAAGTTAAACCTTGAAAACAATATTTAACAGGGATAAGAAGACAGGTGGAAATAAATGGCGATAGAGAGACAAACTAAAATACCCCGGAACCCGAGGAAATACATGGACGAGGAAAAGTTTGTTGTCTTACTGTGTCCAAAATTTTTGGCAGTGGAAAGAAGGGAGAGAAAAAAAATGTGGCTTCTGTTTAAAGACATTAAGCCCTAATCACATTGAGACTCTTGAGTTTTTTTTTAAATTCTGAAGAGCCAAAGGGTTACAACACGTTCTCTCCTGAAGCTGTGGCACATAGGACACGTGTATTGGGGGCGCCGTTCCCATATTTCACGTGAAACTGGTGCATTTTCGTGATTTGGTACCCACCGATGCCATACTTTACGTCAATGGTTCCCAAACTTGTGTGGTGCTTGCAAACTTAATCACGTTGATTGGCTTGTGCTATTATTAAAACTTGTCTCTGATTGGTCGGCGCTTTTAAAACTCGAACAATAACAATTGTGGTTGGCCAAAACTCCATCACTCACTACAAAACTGTTTCACAATCGCACTACGTTTAAAGTTCTGACTTTGGACTACTAACCCCCCACCGCCCCATTCTTACTGCCCCCCAGATTTTTTTACCACCCCGCTCCTAGCTAGCGTATGTAAGCAGGCCTATAACGTTAGCTGTGTGGTGGGGACAAACAAGCGCGGGACTGAATGGTACCTGTCTTTTAAGTCTTCGGTTTGAGTGTACCTGCTTGCTGTCAGCAATTTCCTCTTTATCTTGTCTCATTCTTTTTCCTCCTTTTCTCATCCGTTTGGACTGACATTGAACTTCCGTCAGGAGGCCTGCGGGTGAGAACAATGACTTTTGAGGAGTCTGCAGATCACTACCGCCATATTCCCGTTTGTTGTAGAAGCCATTTTTTTGCCGGTAGAACAAGAAATTCCCGAGGTTTCAACATCCAAAAGTACTGAATCAGAGGAGCTAGCAAATCAAAATAAACCAAAAGCCAAATAGCCCTACGAGCCCCTGCCTTATTATAAAGGTTTAATGTTATGTGACCTGCATAAGGGCCCGGTCACACAGCCTTTTGCGTCTGTATCGCGGGTAAAATTTTGCGATTTTTTTTTTTGCCCGTGGTCGCCCGCGGTAGAAAATGCGCAAAATTGTCCAACCCGCTGTTCATCCGTGGTATGCCCGCAAAACAGACGCCGGCGACTGTTCCGCTTCCTCATCGCGTCAGTTCCACGTCATATTCGCGTGTGGACCACGGGTATAAAAGCTGCCGAGCCGGGCTGTAGAAATCATAACCGCTCAAGACACAGTCCCGTGAAGATAAAGATTTCAAGCTATGGCACCGAAGAAGAAGCCAATATGTTATTTTTAACTATCATAATGAAGTGCTTCGAGAGACTGGTTAAAGAGCACATCACCTCCAGTCTCCCCTCTTCATTCGACCCCTTTCAGTTTGCCTACAGGACAAACCGCTCCACCAGGGATGCCATCTCCTCTGCGCTTCACCTGAGCCTGACACACCTAGAGGAGAAGAACACCCATGTGCGGATGCTGTTCCTGGACTTCAGTTCAGCATTCAACACCATCATCCCACAACATCTGGTAGACAAAATGGGGCTTCTGGGTTTCAACACCCCCCTGCGGAACTGGCTGCTGGACTTCCTCTGTGACAGACCCCAATCTGTGCGGATAGGTCAGAACAGTTCAGATGTCATCTACCTCAGCACGGGCTCCCCCCAAGGCTGCGTCCTAAGCCCCTTGCTGTTCACCTTGATGACACACGACTGCGTCCCTAGGTCCGCCACAAACCACATCGTGAAGTATGCTGACGACACAACGGTGGTGGGCCTCATCAGGGATGACAACGACCTGGCCTACAGAGAGGAAGTGGAGCAGTTGGTGGGCTGGTGCAAGGACAACAGCCTGGTCCTGAATGTTGACAAGACTAAAGAGATCATTGTCGACTTTAGGAAAAACCAGCCCAACCATGCCCCACTTTGCATCAACAACAAGGCTGTGGAGGTTGTCAGCAGTATCAAGTTCCTAGGGGTGCACATCACAAACAAACTCACCTGGTCCGTGAACACTGCATCTCTGGTTAAGAGGGCACAGCAGCGCCTGTACTTCCTGCGGAGGATGAGGAGAGCCCACCTGCCCCCACCATCCCTCATCACATTCTACAGGGGCACCATAGAGAGTATCCTGACCAGCTGTATCTCTGTGTGGTGTGGAGGCTGCAGCGCTACCGACTGGGGTAGTGTGAGGAGGGTAACGAGGACAGCGGAGAAAATAATCGGGACTACACTTCCCTCCATTCAGGACATTGGCCAGAAGCGCTGCTTATCCCATGCTAAGAACATTACCGGGGACCCCTCTCACCCCCATCATGGACTATTCACTCTGCTAGCCTCTGGGAAGAGGTACTGCAGTGTGCGGTGCAGGACCACCAGGCTCCGCAATAGTCTAGTCCCCCTGGCCATTAGACTGTTAAATGGTCAATCTAACATATAGTTAACTTAAATCTAAACGGCTGCTAATTTGACTTTTGCACTAGTGGCAGTTTTTTTTATAGCTTGCCACTCCTTGCACATTTGATCTCTGCACTATTGTTACTTACAGTGTTATTACTTACAGTGTTATTGTTACAATATAATGGTACTGTGTACCTGACTTGTTAACCTGACTGCCCATCTTGCACATCTGGTTAGCGTCTCTTCTTGCACTATCGGCACTATGGTAAATAACACAATACAGCTTTATTTATATCTGTACACTGAAGGACACTGAGGGAAACTGTGGGAGTCAGATCCATCGACATTTCGTTCTGTATACACGTGTACTAGAATGACAATAAAGTAGATCTGAATCTGAATCTGAATCTGAATCTGAATTTTTGTAATAGTTTTTCATTTTTATTCTATAATCTTGTTATGAAATGAAAAGAAATGTCAAGAAATAAAAATGGATTAAGACGAGGTCACTACGGTGACGGGGATCCATGTTCACCCCTCGACGTCTCGAGCACAACTGACGTGTGCTCGGCAAATCGCGCTGTATATACGCGGAGAAAGGCCTTTGACCGTCACACGCGTTACACACGCTAATGCACGTGATAACACCGCGATACAGGCGCAGAACAAACGTGCTATGAACGTGCTCCACCCGCAATTACCCGCTAAAATTTTGCGTCCTACCCGCGTGTAACCACGTCTTGGCCGTAGCACGTCCCAGCACGTTCTTTACCGTGTCTTTACCTCGTGTGTACCACGAGTGCCGCCCGCGGTTACCCGTGGTCTAAAGTTTTGAGCAGCGCAAAACGTTTTCGCGCGGCCAACCGCGTGTGAATTTCTTACCACGTGTAAAGCACTGCTGTATCTCGTCTGTATCGCAATATCAAAGCGTCCAACAGCGTCTGCTTCACAGGCAGAAATTTCCGGCCGTGATTCAGCCTCGATACGCCCGTGAAAGGCTGTGTGACCGGGCCCTAAGTTTGATGAGGATGCTACTTTCTTTGAAAATTCAAGCACAGTTTGAAATTGGGACAATTCACTCAAAAACACGAGTGGGAAAACGCGAATTTTAGTCTGCAGAGTGATGTAAACGCAGTTTGAATGTCAGTGCATTTGGGCAATAGCTCCAGTTGAAAGCAAAACGGAGCAAAATAGTGAGCACATCAGCATGCGTACACAAAAGTGAGAGACATGGAGAAAGCAAATCCTGGAAATCAAAATATGTCTGCCCTGCAATATGACTGGCTGGCTCTTCTCTGTACATTATTACCACACTATTTAGAATGCTGTAATATAAGAAAAATAATATGAAAGTTTGATTTTTGCTTGTACATCAGTTAAATACTAAACACAATTTATTTCATTTTCAAAAAAATGTGTTTTATTAAGTTTAATAAGAAAAAACAAAATGTGAATTCATTTGACGACAGAAGGTATTTTTTATAATTGTATTTTTAAAATGACATCTGAGCCCTTTTGTGTTACCTGTGGTGTTCCGCAGGGTTCAGTACTTGGCCCCCTTCTTTTCAGCATTTACATGCTTCGATTAGGTGATATTATTGAATTATTATATTACCAGAACAGCTTTCTTCCATCTTCGCAATGTTGCTAAAATTTGCCCTATATATTATAATTCATGCGTTTGTTATATCCCGTCTTGATTACTGTAATGCACTACTCTGCGGTCTCCCGAAGTCCAAAATCAAGAGCTTTCAGCTGGTACAAAATTTTGCAGCGAGGCTTTTAACTAAGACAAGAAAGTTTGATCACATTACGCCGATTTTAGCTAACCTGCATTGGCTCCCTGTTAGCTTAAGATGTGATTTTAAGGTTTTGTTTGTAGTATACAAAATCATGCATGGACTTGCTCCCTCATATCTTTCAGATTTAATTTCCCCCTACGTCCCAGTCCGGAGCCTTCGCTCTGAAAATGCTACTAGTGATCCCAAGAGTCAAAAGAAGAAATCCGCAGGTTCGAGAGCGTTCTCCATCCGGGGCCCGGTGCTGTGGAATGCTCTTCCCCCTGAGATTCGATCTGCAACTTCAGTGGAAATGTTTAAATCTAAGCTTGAAAAACACTTCTATAGCATATGAATAACCTATATTTTATGTTGATAGTATGTGTATTATTTGCCCTCATGTAGGTTTTAGATGAGGGGATGGTGTCATTATAGTTTGTGGTTTGCAATAATCTGTGGTCTGTGCAGCCCTTTGAGACTCTTTGTGATTAGGGGCTATACAAATAAACATGACTTGACTTGACTTTAATTTTTACAGTGTGGCTGAAAATTTGTTCAGAAAACAAAGACTTAATTTTAGACTCAGTACATCCCTGATTAACTAATGGCACCGATGGTCTAGCACAGGGGTCGGGCACGTTTTTGACTCAAAGAGCCAAGAAAGCATAATATTTTTGTTTATTTTTTAGGGAGAGCCACACCATATTTAAAAACAAAATTCATCAAAACCGCCAAACTCACTCTCCAGATAAAAAAGAATTATTCATCACATTTTATTTTACTGTGTCACATTTGATCATTTAATCAAATCTATGAAAAAAAAAAAAATAATGCCCGAGGCTGTGTACCATATAAAAAAATAGAATGTTCTCTCCTGCGGTTAGCTAAGATCATTGAGTCTCATTTGGTTTCAAAACAAGGTGCAAGCAGAGGTCTTTTGTAAAAATGTCACACAATACCACAAACAAGAAGGATACGGATGTATTTAGGGGAGTGGGCATTGTGTGCAGAGATCCAATCATCTTTACCGCTCACCCAATCATGTTGCTCTGGGTGCTTGACTTGCGTTCTTTGACATTTACAGTTTATTCTGTGGGTTTCATGATAAAATGTCTCAATGGTGAACATATATTGTTTACCCTATTTAGTTCAGACCAAACTAACAAGTCAGTGTGTTGCTTTAGCACTGCATATGCTAAAGTTGGAAGATTACAGATAAGATAATAATGACCCATATTTTATTCCAGAGGCCAAGGTACCCACGAAAACAGCCATAACTGTCTCATGAGCCAAATGTTCCTTACTCCTGGTCTACTGACATCATGGTTGATTAGGTGACGCAGTAAGCTCACAATTTTGGTCACAATGAAGCAGGATATTGTTTTTCGCCGCAACATTCTGGTGTCATAATTTTTTAGAAAAACATATCCCACGTTATGTTTTTATGATTTTTTTTATTATTTTATTACAACACTAATATTTAAACACTAAGAATTATGATGGTCAAGCTCAAAGATGGATACAATCATAATTATAGCTCACTTTCTTAAACAGTGTCTGTGAATGTTTTTCACCCTGCCATTTCCTAACAAACATTTTACCAGCAAAACTTATTTAAAAAATGTCTTGTTCATAAACACAAACATATTTACCGTATGAAGTTAAAACGTTGATTTTCTACTTATTATTATTATAACTCCCGACTGATTCGCCCCCCAAACCACGCCCACTGATCACCCCCAATCCAACCTGTTAGGTTAATAGACCTAACAGGCTGGAATTCATTTAAGCTAATCTAGCTGTAGCTCTTTAGCTGATCCATTTGAACAGAGTAACAAAACCTTAATAACTAAATCTGATGTATTTTTTAAAAATATATGTACTCGATAAACATTTTCTATAATTTGCCATAACAGGGTAGAATATTAAGAGTGACTCGTACAACGCATTTAAAATAAAATACAAAAGTAAGGGGAATAAAAGTTGAACCTTCCGTCTTTTTCCACTTTTGAACTCCCACCAAAATCAAATGATGTCACTTTCTGTAAATGGTGTTTATGGAAATATATTCTTTTTGGGGGGACAATTGTGCACATTTTAACAGGGTGGATAATTACTAGTGGGATATTGGAAATTTGATCTAAATAACAGGTAGAAAAATAAATTCATAATTTTAATGGCAGAATGAAATTACTTTTAGTGTAGTTTAACAAATCAATAAAGGAAATAAATGGTTATATAATTTTAAGGCCTACAACACATGAGGAAGTTGATTACATTGCACTGCGAACACAATATAATTGCGCACATGTGTCACCAAAAAGTAATCTAAAATACAAAATAATATTTGAAAGGCATCACATTTAGAGTTCAATGATTGCAAACACTTAAAGTGAATAACTAAAATACTTTTTTATTAAAATTTTGCAGATTTTAGAGAAAAATCAGGTTAAAAGTAAGATGCAGACATTGAATGTTGCTCCAAACAGAGAATCAGCAAGCTCCATTGGCAACGCATATTGGTTTTATTGCCCTTTTTGTTTTGTTTTGTTCTGGTTTTGCAATGTGTGGCATCAGTGGCGTGATCCTGTTACCGTCCCTACTCACACTCAGCCAGCATTCCCACAGCGCGACATTTTCTGAGGCGACAGTCTTGACACTTCCTCCGCATGTACATGTCCATCTCGCAGGAGCCGCCTCTCTTACAGTGATAAACAGCTTTTTTGGTCACACTGCGCCGAAAGAAGCCTGAAAAATTTAGGCGAAGGAAAGAAAATCTCCATCACTGAACCCTCCTCTGTTTTAAACGCACACAAAAACAACAAACATTTTTTTATTGCATTAAGGCTTCTTGACTTTGTCACGAATGTATTTTTTAACAAAATCAAGTAAAAGAGAAAAAATCACTACATTATAAAATGCTCTATTTGAATTGGAACATTTGTATTGTTATGGTAGATTTCGACCCAGCGGTAAAAAATAAGCTACAGACACAACCGAACTAATACATAGACTGGACGTATTGTTCATAAAATGCAAGAAAACTCTCTGCAAAATATACACTAAAAGTGATACTTTTTTGCCAAACATGCATTTTAACACGTACTTGCATTGACAAGCAAGTTCTTTGACACAAACTTTTACTCCAATTTGGTTATTTATTTGTTTCCGAACGAGTAATCAATCTTGGTCCTTCTTGGCTGTTGTTTGTTTGGTCCTCCAAGTTTATATTTTCTCTTTTGACCTGTTGTGCTTTTTATCTGTATTTGTATTAAAGTTTTATTGATGAGAAACATATTTTTAGCCTTTTTGATTAAGTTAATATTTATGAGTCGGGTGCCTATGGCCCACCAGCCATATACAGTATGGCTCTTTTAATAAGTAGATATGGCTCGGGGATGAAATTTGACCATTAATCTTTTCTCTGTGACATTTCAAGGTTAGATAATTAGATCCCCATTATATTACATGTGAAGGTGACCCCTAAAACCTTGGTTCCAGTATATTTAGGGCACATTTTTACCTACAATTTACACCGAAGTACGCCGCTTTGGTAGTTACTGAATGCTATGCTAATAATTCCTTTGAATGGAAACTCATATAAATACAGTGAAGAAAAGTATTTGAACATCCTGCTATTTTTCTATTTCTCTCACTTAGAACTCATCGAGGGGTCTGAAATTTTCTGAACCCAATCGAAAATCTTTGGTGGGACCTCAAACTCCGTGTTTCTCAGCGACAGCCCAGAAACATCACTGATCTAGGAAAGATCTGTGTGGAGGAGTGGGCCAAGATCCCTCCTGCAGTGTATGCAAACCTGGTGAAGACTACGGGAAACGTTTGACCTCTGTAATAGCAAACAAAGGGTTCTGTGCCAAATATTAACATTCATTTTCTCAGGTGTTCAAATACTTATTTGCAGCTATATCACACAAATAACTCGTTAAAAAAATAATGAATTGTGATTTCTGGATTTTTCTTTTTAGTTTATCTCTCTCACAGTGGACATGCACCTACGATAAAAACATTTCAGACCACTCAATAATTTTAAGTGGGGGGTATTCAAATACTTATTTTCTTCACTGTATATATGTTCAGTGTTGAGATACTTTATGATTAAAACCACAGAAAAAAAGCCCAAAACGCCATCAAAGCACTCAGAGCAATTTGATTGGGCGAGCAGTGGAGGTGGGCGGGGCAAGGCACTCCCTTTGTTCCCCTCGCTCAGTGCTGCCTGCGCTCAAGGTAAATACGACCATTTCCTTCTCGTTTGCAGTATTTTTTTTTTAATTTTTACAAAGGAACTTTGTTTGCGCCCTTTCCACATTGGTTAACTGCTGTTAAAAAGGTCGATAAAAATTGTTCAAACCTCATATTGTTGGAATATGATATAATAATAATAATAATAATAATAATTTCCTTTGTATTGTCATTCTTTGTAACAATGTACACAGAACGAAATGTCGATACACCTGACCCGTTGTAGCGAGTCGATGCAGCCGCAGCCAGAGGGCGCCGCCATTATACCAATTAGGTATAAACCAGCGACCTCCCAGTCTCAAAGCGGGCACCCTACCATCTAGGCTAATGAAATTGTGAATGTATTTAATTAAGTTAACCAGCCCGGTAGCCTAGATGGTAGGGCGCCCGCTCTGAGACTGGCAGGTCGCTGGTTCGAGCCTCGGCCGAGTCATACCTAACTCATTGCCTCCCTGCTTGGCGCTCAGCATTAAGGTTGGAATTGGGGGGTTTGGTCACCTAATGACTAAAATGGCTGCGCCCTGTTTGGCTGCGGCTGCATCGGCTCGCTACAGTTTAACTGTACGGGTCAGGTGTATCGACATTTCGTTCTGTGTGCATTGTTACAAAGAATGACAATAAAAGTAAAATTCTATTCTATTCTAATTGCTGTTAAAAGTGTCAATAAAAACTCATTGTTGGGATATGATATACCGTAAATTCCGGACTATAAGCCGCTACTTTTTTCCCTAACTTTCAACCCTGCGACTTATTCAGTGATGTGGCCAATTTATGTAATTTTGCTAACGGCCCCCAGCAGCGCTCGAGTGTTGCTACCATTAACTGCCCTGCCACAGTCACCGTTTGGGATGAAAGCTACATTATTATTATTAAAGCTTTGAAAATTCTCTCGGTGTACCGTCTTTCTTTGTAAATATGTGTAGCCCATGTATAATATGTATTTGCAACTGTATATTTTTGGAATGTATTTATTTGTATTTATTTTAGACACTTATTCTGATATGTTTTGCACGGGTGAACAAAAAATGAGGGGCGGAACAAACGCGGGGTGCCGAGTTTAAGTGGGGACCGCTAAAGGTGAGGGACAGACAAGGAAAGAAGAGGGGCTAAAAAGTTGGTTAAAGAAAAAGGAGTTGCGTGAGTAAATGTGTTCATCTGATATATTTTTCCCACCCTTACCTTTGGAAATATACACTTTTTTCCTTGGCTTACTTTCAACGGGACCCGGACTCTGCAGGTCTGCATCAAACCTTAAGTACCGGTATCATTTTCCGTTCATTTTGCCGGCTGTGATTATTGGACTGTGGACTTTAATGAAGGACATTTTGTTTAAATCGTGGGACTTTGGGTTAATTTTGAGTTGTGTTACATGTTTAAATGTGGGCGCATGCGGCTTATATACAGGTGCGGCTTGTGTATGTACAAAATCGGTTTTCCTCTTAAAATGTGGTGGCTGCGGCTTATAATCAGGTGCGCTCTATAGTACGGAATTTACAGTAGTGAAATTGTGTTAAAAATGTCGAAAAAAATTGTTAAAACGTCATATTGTCAGATATAACGAAATTGTGAATATGCTTAAGTGCTGTTAAAATTGTTGAGAAAAATTGTTCAAACCCCACATTGTTTATTTGCTGTTAATAGTGACAATAAAACTGTTCAAACCAAACCTTGTTTTGAAACTATTATTTAAGACAAAAATGAAAGTCAAAATGAGGTTAACACTCTTAAGTGTCATGGTCGCCGTGGCGACCGGTCTGCCCCGCCCCCTGGGCACCAGCTGAAGCAGATCAGCTAATTGCGTGGGTGCTATTTAAGGTTGGGTTGTGGGTATTGCGGTGGTTGGCTCATTATACCTTTTCTGTTCTGTTATGCCTTGTCCTGTTTAGTTTAAGTCGGAGGAAACCTGTACCTGACCATTCTGAGTGTAAGAACGTTTTTGTTCTGTTTTTCCCGGAGTTTTTGGACAACTTTTATTTTGGTAAATAAAAGCTTTGATCGTACGCAATTGAGTTCTCCCTTCCTGCCTCCTGCCTCCGTTCTGGTCCGGTCACCCCTTCCACCTTGTGACACTTAAGTAATTTAACTGGTGTATACATTGATATGGGACACAGGCTACGGCATTATTATTATTTCAAATATTTGATCAAATCATCAAATAACACACAACGAAATAAAGTGTGCTAAAGAATGACATTTTATATGGAGAGCGGGTTTGGCGGTTTTGTTGAATTTTGTCTTAAAATATATGGTGTGACTCTCTCAGAAAATGTGTTTAAATATTTTGCTTTTATGGCTCCTTGGGTCAAAAAGGTTCCCAAATCCTGCTACAGATGTTATTATAATTTATAATGTTAAAATGAAAAAACTATTTAGCAGGGGTGTTATAATATCCCTAAGTAATTGGTAACAAAAGAATGTTTTTTAATTTTCTTTTTATTCTTTTTAGGTTGATCTCAAAATTTTTTTAATTGAAATTGAGGGATATACTGGCAGAGAAAATGTCCAGAGACCCACAACAGAAATAGAAAGAAATCATATGTTTATGGATAAGGAAGCCTTAAAAAGTAGTTAACTAAGAAATTGGATGATGTCATATTGTTTATAGTGTATTTTCTTTTAAGACCCACCAGCATGGGGAGTGTTCCCTGAAAACTAAAACAAGAGGAGGGTTAAAATCAATGGTGACGTAACATGAGAGCCATCACCTTTGCAGCCTTCACAGGTGAGAGCATTGTAGTGATACCCCGAAGCTTTGTCTCCACACACCACACACAGCTCCTGGCTTCGGAGCCTCCCGACAGACCCCACACGGGGTCTCCGTACCACAGGAGTGCCCGCCAGTCCGTAGCCCTGAGGAAAACCGGCAAAGTGGGACTCGACAGGGACGGGATCGCAGGGACCTTCCAGGAAGTCAGTACCATAATGATAGAGAGTTTGGCAAGGCTGAGAGGAAGATGAAGACGTTGAGGACGATGGTGAGCTGTACAGAGGGAAGGAATGACTGGCTGTGTTGTACTGCTGTTGGCTATAAGGGAACAGCTGGGGGTCAGGGTCCGGCAGTGGGTAGCACATAGGGTCAGCCAGCATGTCTGATTGACAGAGAATATTCAAATTATAATGTATTATCGTGTACTCCATGTGCGTCACTTGTAATAATGTCACATGAATGACAAGCAGAAAGGTTGCAGGCATATGCGGCCTATCACGTGTCCGTAAAAGGACCCAGCATAACAAACTCACGAGTCGTAACAGTTTGCTACAGTACGTCTTCCCAATCCACCCAAGAAATAAGAGCCACCGGAGTGAATGACTACAAAAACAAATAATGCTTAACTCCCACCAGCAATGAGCGCCACCTATCCTCGCACTGGCTCATTGTAACACACACGTTTCAACAAAACAAGGCTCCTACAACCTCGTACAAGTAGAATGCCCAGCGTTTCCATATTCATATTGATGTTGTTGGTATTTACACTTTACTAGTCATGCACACATGAGTTAATCTTGTGTTTTATCTTTATTTTTATCGAATTGCCTTAACTCATTTTGAGTTAATCATGTATTTTTATCTTTTAGTATTCGTTATATTATTTTATGTATATGTGTACATGGTTTCCTAGTCTGTATTTTTTTTTGCTGGTAATTTTGTGGACAGCAAAGTGAGAATTTCATTGTGCAGGGAAATGTGGTTCTTTACTTTGCATATGACAATAAACACTTTGAATTTGATTTTATTGCGGGTGCCTTCATTCAAAACCTAGCTGGAGATACTCGTGGAGGCCCAGAATACAACTGTGTAAATTTTAAAGAATCGCTTCAGCAGTTTTGGAGCTATAAGTTACATACAAACACACATACAAACACACATACACACACACACACACGTAAATTGGGAAGTAGTTTAAATGGATAGCATTTATTTCGGTAGATGACATAGATTGAATTCAAAATGCGACGTTGTTTATCAAACTAATGGGGGAAAAAAAGTAATCAGCTAATAATACTCTTTATCATAACTTCAATACTGGTTGTCTGAGCATTACGGGGGGTTACAAACTTGGGTACAAAATTGGAGAGATGAATACTCATAACGGTTAGTGATGTGCAGTGAGTGGGGGAAGGTGAAGTTCACGATTGAAAGGGTTTTCTTTTTCACATTTTCGAATTTTCACGTTATATTATGTATATAATTAATGCAATTAATATGATATGTATTACTGTGCTTAGCATCTGCAGATGCAGAGTGAGGCACGGGATTCTCTTGCTTCAGAAAGCGATAGTGACACCAAGGATTCTGATTTAGCACAAGCCTCCGTCCCAACAAATGGAAATAATGAACGTATTAGTGATAGTTTTAGCAAGCTAACAGCAAATTTAGCTAACCCGTAATTTTTTTTCTTTTATCATTACATGGCCTTTTTTATAATGGAGGATTACCTATTTTTTAGATGCTTTTATTTAAAAGGGGCAGCATATATCCTTCATTTAAAAGTAGCTGTACGGAATTAAGAACTTTTTTTTACCTGCGGCTGCCACCTCTGGCTTTTGTCTTCCCTTTTGTCTTCCTTTTTCATCTTACTTATACCAGTCCATTTCTTACTTACACCATGTCCATGCTACAGTAACAAATAAAGATAATTAGGCTCTTTGAACCCATATAGGCATTGTTATCCATACATGATAGAGGAAATATTCTACTATCAATTAATGACACCTCAAACGGCACACCCCACTTTTAAGGAAAGACAATAAAACATTATGTTCCTATGTTACAGTTTATATATTGTTTTCTTGTTGTCTTAAATAATGAATACCCTTAGAGACTAATTGTGATTAAGGGCTATACAAATAAAAATGACTTGACTTGACTTGACTTGAATACGATGTGGATTAATTTATTTTTAATTTGACTGTGCCTCACCAGAGCTATACCTCTCTTCACACCATTAGTGCTGTTTACCATAACACTAAACTTAGAAAACAACAAACATTTGGTTCTAAGTAGGGTAGGTTTTAAATTAAGTAGGGAAATTGTGACGTGTCTGCATAAGAATTTGTTTCCATAAGTGAATAGGGTTGCTTCGGTAACGAAATGTGGACAACAGAACCGAAACAGGATGTAGCTAAGGACGTTCCTGTGACGTCGACCCGATTTTAGGGTCTGCGTTTGTCATTTAGTCTCTGTGCTCGACGTGCCCTTGAAGCATTCTTTAACTGCTGCGTCCATTGGGAACAGATCTGTGTCTGTTGGCAGCCTCCAAAACTGCAGCTGGGAATTCTCGACTGGGATTGGTCGATAGGTCGAGGGGAATAATTGGAAAGACAAGTCACGTATAAAACGTTGCATTTGTTATGAATTTGGGTGAATAATGGAGACTGAATGGATGGATGGATGGATGGATGGATGGATAGCTGGATGTAAGGATGGATGGAGGAAGTTAGGGAGGAGCGGGCGAAGGAGGGACGTTGGGAGAGATGGGTGGAAGGAAAACAAATGATGTGTTTATTTCAGTCAAGGGTATTTGACATGTTGAAAAATTAACAGCTACAGTAGTCTTCTTCTGTCACTTTTAGTTTCTTACCAGATGTTTTTTGTCTTTATCAGACTTGTTTATGTGAATTTCGGAATTTGGGGATGGGGCAGTCATATCATGTGACCATAATGTTTATAAACCATTAGTAAACTCTCTAAACACCCCTCGGAATCCCTTCCATCCCACACGTTTGGGAGCCAACAACAATATCTCGGAACTGCCTTCTGCCTCCCGGCTGGCCCCCTTAATCACTTATCTGTGGGTGGGTTGGGGTAAATACACACATGCACACAAACACACACACCTTCGACCTTAAGGGAAGGCAGGACGCCAACAAATCGTTGCCTCCTTCATTTTAGAGGTAGCCAATGACCACAATTCACAAAATGATGCAACCTCACCTGAGGGAGATACCAGATATTACACATTGATAGCCTGTTGCACTGATTTCCATGAAGTTCACTGAAATAATTTGATCATTAATAATAGCTCTGGTAGGTGCAACAAGTCCCTTAAAACAAGGCCTTTCTTTCCCAGGGACATCACCACTCTGAACAAGCATGCCAAACTGTGAAAGAAATATTACCTGCGACTGCTAAATTTTAATGCACTATTTTTTCATTGCACTATTATTACAACTTGTGCTCGTCTCTCGGCACTACGTTGTAGATATTTTTGCCCATTTATCGTAACAGTCTTTATTACGTATTACCTTGGAGTGTCTAATCTCGTTTCATACAATGTTTCAATATATTTTTATCAATAAATATCAAGACAATTTAAGTTCTTATAACAAACGGGAGATTATGAAAGAAAAATCGAACATTTATGATGCTGAAGATGAAGCCTCACCGAAGTGCTGTAGCGGCTCAGATAAACAGTAAGCGTCTGAAGAAGCGAGAAACCCCCCCGCTGAGAAGTTCATGTCCACGTCCATCCAGTCTCTCATCGGAACACAAATGAGTCTTAGTGTTCAGGTCAAAAGTTTGACAACTCAGGAGATTATTGACAAACACGTCAACTTTCATCAAGTATGTAAAGAAGTCGAGGCAAAAGATAAAAACATTCCACGAGCTCCCAGGAGCAGGTCTCTTAATGGTCCTTTAAGAGCAGAAGGAAAAGTCCAGCTGAGGCTTGCTTGTTTTCCGTGATGGATGATGTGCTGGAGGAGGTCCGAATGCAGCCTCCCCCCAGAGGTTAGGACCCAAATGGATAGAGGGGACACCCAGGAAGGACTTGGGATGTGACCGAGATACAAACAGCTGGAAGTGACCGACTGGGACCTCACAGATCAGAAAATATCCACATTGGAGGGAAACGTGGTGACCTTTCACCTTCTTGGCAACGTCATGGTCAACACTTGCTAGCTATGTGTGTGTTTGCATGCGTGTGTATGTGTTCTCCACAGGGTAAAGTGTCTATATTAGGGGTCAGGGACGTATGGCTCGCGAGCCAGATATGGCTCTTTTCCTGAGTACATCTGGATCAGAGATAAAATAAGGGGCTGAGTAATTTGACTTTCTGAACCCGAGTGTTCGCGAAGCCGAAGCAACAAATAACAACAAATAAATAGGGCAAAGTTTTAACTACCATTAACACTTACGTTGATACACCCACAAGCCCCGTTTTGACTGTATGTCTCTAAGATATCCTTTAAATGGCAGCACATTAAACAATCTCCTTTCCCTGTTGAGACACTTTATGATGAAAACCCACAATACAAACTGCAAA
Organism: Urocampus carinirostris; assembly: GCF_059441175.1. NCBI lineage: Eukaryota > Metazoa > Chordata > Actinopteri > Syngnathiformes > Syngnathidae > Urocampus > Urocampus carinirostris. The sequence continues at coordinate 33,039,826 of NC_142351.1, read as the reverse complement.
CACCGGAAAACGCCAGCCAACCCAGAGCAATTTGATTGGGGAGGGGGCACGGGGGTTGTGGATCGCTGCACACATTGTGCTCTCCACTAAGTACTACCGTATCTTTTTCGTTTGCAGTACTTTGTGAAATTTTAAAAACAGAAAAAAATGATGGTCAAAATAAACCTCAAGAATAAGTGGTGTGTTTTGTTGATGTGGGACACAAGCTTTGACATTATTATTATTTTATAGATTTGATAAAATTATCAAAGGTCACACAGTAAAACAAAATGTGCTGATGAATTAGTTTTTATCAGGAGAGTGGGTTTGGCGGTTTTCTTGAATTTTGTATAAAAAGTTTTGGTGGCTGTCAAACTGATAAAAATGTGAAAATATTGCTTTCATGGCTCTTTAAGTCAAAAAGGTTCCTGACCCCTGGTCTATAGAAATCAATTTATTATTCAATAATTCTATATTTGAAAGCATGTTTTATGATTTAACACACTGGGTTTAGAAATATTAAGATTTACAATAGTAGTCTATGCTGCAAAAACAGGAGGCTATGTATTTGCATTCTGCTTTTGTTTGGTTTCAGAAAGGACGGCAGGGTGAAATGATAAAAATCTGAATTATTACACAACTCTGGCAAATGCTCCGGAATGATTTTTTTAATGTCAACAAAAATGAAAAATAAATTATTTTCTTTTTCTTAATAAAAGGTCAAGTCAAGTCATTTTTATTTGTATAGTCCTTAATCAGAAAGAGTCTCAAAGGGCTGATTCAGGTAGATTGAATAAAATATGTAGGCTTTTTTAAATGGAAAGAAGTTGTAGTCTAACGTATAAAACAATTTTATTGTTGGGTTTGCAATTGGGCTCATTTTGATCGAATACGGATGGGCAGGGGTCAAAGTCAAGTCAATTCATGTTTATTTGTATAGCCCTTAATCACAAAGAGTCTCAAAGGGCTGCACAGACCACAGATGATTACAAACCATAGACTGCTATGACACCATCTCCTGATCTAAAACCTACATGAGGGCAAGGAAAAACTCAAAAACCTCAACATGAGGAAAATGAAGAAACCTTGAGAAGGGACCACACATGAGGTAATTTCCCCTTCCAGGATGACCAGGCAGCAATGGATGTTGCAATAACAAATAATACACAGATACTGTCAACATAAAATATATCAACCCCCTTGGTGTTTATCTGTTCAACAGAAGTCCACAAAGAGCATAAAAACGAACAGAACACTAAAATATGTATTTTACATCTGATTCTTTGGAAGGTTTTAGTGGTTAAAAATGAAAATATATTCAGGATTCACTCAGATACCACACTCCCAGTGTAGAGCCCACTTTAGGCTTAATTACACGAGATCCATCAAAATATACAAACTTTTGTTGAAAAAAAAACAAAAAACAATATTGATTTCAATAATGAGCATATATAAATGAACCATCATATAACTGTGAATTATTTTTAAAACTCAAAGGGCGAGAAATTAGTTACTATTTTACATACCATCCTCACCAAAAAGGGAGCTGACATTATTACGGTTTACAGGTCCCAGAGACTTTCTAAGGCTCGGCAAAAAAGAAGAAAATTGGTGTGGTTGGGTCACTTTGAGTCTTTGTAGTTTGTACTCTTCATTGTGCTGTTTAGCACTTATTTTCAGTTGTACTACACCATACAGTGACATCTAGTGGCCAAATGTTTCACACAGTCCTTCAAAAGTAGAAGCGTTATGTTTCACATATTTAAATCTACTGTATGGAAACCAAAGAAACTTCAGTGATAAGGAATTTAGAAGTTATGAGAGCTCTAATATATGTATTTGAAATCAGTTATAAAGATACATGAGCAGTTGGCCTTTTGGGGCTTTTACACATAAGCAAGGCTAATTAATTATTTACTGTGCGAGTGCACGTGTGTGTGTGTGTGTGTCTGTTGTGACAAAACCTTGGGTGAGTGTTTACTTTGTCTTTTGTTTATCACTCATCTGTTTGTGCTGCAGTTAATATTAGACAGATGCAGGATTTGGAAAAAGGCCAGGAGACATCCTTCTCTTCTCCTGGCCTTGGCAATGGGTGGAGGGCAATGTTGGGCGGGGAAGACCCACCAAACCCTACTCGATATACCCACGAACAGTGCTGGGATAACAAATTCTGTAAGGTGTTATTAATCAAATTATGTAACTCGACTGTCCTTACAACAAAGTGCATTACTCCGTTTCCCTATCAAGAGAAGATCATAAATTACAATGTTCTCTGGTTGCTAACTGTATTAACCCTCAATCTGCCAGCCAACTTGAAAAATAAAACAGCTGTGGGTATGTTTGTATTTACTTACAAAGTACGATTGAATACGGATACAGTGACACCATCTTAGAGTTAGATTAAGAGTTTTTTCCTGCTACTGGTAACTATGGAAACCAGTACTGTCTTTTTCATGTTGGGGCGCAAACCCCTACCCAACACCAGGGGTCGGTGTAACGGAATTACTTTTGAAATGAAGTAACAAGTAACTGTAACTAATTAATATTTTCCAGTAACGCGCCCAACACTGGCCACAAGAAGTTTGACTGCAGACAGGACAGGCAGCACGGCCATTCATGGCGTCACCAGCCATTTTGAAGAGCGCCCAGAGTGCGTTAAAGTTTGCTCCACGTTGACATCACTGGGCAAACACAAAACTACGCAGGACTGTTGTGAATCACAAATAAATCACGGCAGAAGTTTGAGTCACGTTCAGTGATAGCCATTGCCTCTTCAGGCCACTGGCTATGCTGGTGTTCTTTCTTTCAAATGTCTACCGTAAATTCTGCACTTCAGAACACACCTGTTCAAAAGCCACATGTGCAATTCTAAGGGAGAAACTGTTTTTGTACAAGCCACACTGTATTTTAGGCCACAGTCTTGAAGAAGCATAAAAATGAACACACTCACGTCCATTTCTTACATTTTAAACAAATCAGCGGGGAAATATCTAGTACCGAAAAGTAACACATTGTGCCTTGATTGAAATATTCTTTTGCAGATCAAGTCTGCAGCTGTCGATCTTAAAGGATTAGCCCAGCTGTAAATATTTTAATTAATTTGGAATTAGAATGTTTGCAGGAGTGCGAAAAATAAGACTCAACTGATCACATTTCAAAAGCCTGTACAATCACAGCAGCCTGTAGACATGCATAGCTTAAGTTCTCCCATCCTTTGCGCACATGACAAAGTGATAGAAAAGAAACCTATCGTTGCTAAATACATAAATTTAAGTGGTGTAGACTCAGGACCCAAACAAGTGTCTTAATCGCAGCAAAATGTAGTACCACCGGATGGGGCAAGAAGTGCCCCGACAGTCATCGAAGCTGGGGCTATCCACAGGAAGCACTAAGCGTGCGTCCGAAGTCACTACCGACACCCTAGCGATAATCGGACTTGCAAAAAAAAAAAAAAAGTAATGTAATGTATTGCCATCTTGGATTCTGGAGATGGCGCATTGTTTGAACCCCACCCTGAAATTAACTCATTTAATGCCAGCATATGGACTCAAACTGGAGAGCTGTGTGTCAGCTCTATTTTGAAGTCCCATAAAAAATGTTTTTTAATTTCCCTATGTACCGGTCCGGAGCCTTCGCTCTGAAAACACTGGTCTACTAGTGATCCCAAGAGCCAAGAAGAGATCCGCAGGTTCGAGAGCGTTCTCCAACCGGGCCCCGGTGCTGTGGAATGCTATTTCCCCTGAGATTCGATCTGCAACCTTGGTGGAAATGTTTAAATCTAAGCTTAAAACACACTTCTACTCTATAGCATATGAATAGCCTCTATTTTATGTTGATAATATGTGTATTATTTGCCCTCATGTAGGTTTTAGATGAGGGGATGGTGTCATAATGGTCTGTAGTTTGCAAGTCTTTAATCTGTGCAGCCCTTTGAGACTCTTTGTGATTAATATACAATATAAACATTACTTAGTTTTTTTTTATTATTTTTTTTATTTTGATAAAATTGCTGGGATGAGCTCCAGCATTCCCGCGGCCCTACTGAGGATAAGCGGTGCAGCTGATGAGATGAGATGAGATAAACATTACATGACTTGACTTTTTAACTAAACAAGCTTGGAACTCACCAAATGGAAGATCTAACCCACTTTTTTCACCAGAAAGGTCATTTCAGCATTTACCAGTGAGTAAATTGTAGTTGAGTACTGTTTTGTGATAATGCTAGAAAAGGAGAAAATATTTAATAACCTATTTCAACCAGAATGTTTGCATAATTTGATATTTTTAGCATTTCTGCCATTGATCATTTCAAACAACACCCAAAACATGTATTTTGATGGCTAAATAGCCGTTGGTTAAAACAAAAACAGTAATGATAAGTGAACTTTGTATAAACATGTGTTGTTGCCATTTTATTCTTTCCTCTGCCCTTTCATCTCAGGAACAAAGTTACAATCAATACCCTTGTGCTTGAGTATGCATCACACGTATCGGTTGCACAACACAATACAGCCATATCAAGTGGTTAAAAATTGCAGTGTCCCTTTAAGCACTTGCTTTCTGGGAATTGCTGAATGAGAGGAGGATGCTCAGTTACTCCTGAGACCAACATTGATCCCACAAATCGCAGTCTGCTCAGGAGTCGTGTGAGCGTCAGTCATTCTTACACACAACAGAAACTCGGATAAATGCAACACACAATCAATTGTTTTTGTTTTTTTAATTGTAATTTATCGTTGCCACCCACAATCAGCGAGCTAAGTCCAACACAGATTTAAGAACACATCGATTTGCTTATCACAAAGAGGAATGTAAACAAACGATTATCCAGAAGGAGTTTGTCCGCCAGAGGACATTTTCTTGGTATGTATTTCACATCGAACTCAATTAACTACCAAGGATCGTAGTTATGATTCAGTAAGTTAATCTTGGACTGGTAATAATAGCCTTTTCCCAATAAATGTCACACAGTGTACCAAATGATTTGATTTTGTGGACCTTTCGGTCTACATTGTTTTTTCAGCAGCTGCTTTTGATGAAATAAAACATAGGAAACCTTTTTATTTCCGTGGAGATATCTGTCCAGTCTGTGTTATCAATGGTAAGCAAAAAGGACATGTTTAAATTAGGCTCAGTGGCCTTGGGGTTGCTGGTTCAAGCCTCGGCCGGGTCATACCTAAGACTTATAACATTGGTACTCATTGCCTCCCTGCTTGGCGCTCGGCATTAGGGGTTGGAATTGGAGGGTTTGGTCACCTAATGACTCCCAACACATCAGTTGGGTTGAGCGAGGGGGCTGGGAATCCCCTCCTCCATATCAATCTCCCAGAAAGAGTCAGAAATGACTCTAGCCACCTCCCACTAGGTGGATATGGCTCCGGTGTATATATATATATATATATATGTAACCGCGTTGTACGTGTCCCACCAAAGATCCACATTCACGCTGGACTGGATGATGAGGTTTTTATTATTACAGTTCTGCAAATGGATGAGTCACAACATTAGCTTTTTCTGCTGGGTTTGATCTCTTTGATCTCTTTGTAGTACTCTGGTTAAACTGACAACAAAGCATATCAAAGAGCTGTCTTTTCACTTTACAGAAAATACATTTTAGAATATCACAATACATGTATAAATCTTTGCATTTTAACAAGATACTTTTAGCAAGAGATCGTATAGTGGATTTTTAACGTTTACAATGAATTCAACATGTTTTTCTTTACTCTGAATTTTAACCAACATCATCCTTTTTTTAATGTATATGAAAAAAATAGGAATAAAAACAATAATGAGTATAAAAATGGGTACAATTTACCTGCAAATGGATGAGTCACAACATTAGCTTTTTCTGCTGGGTTTGATCTCTTTGATCTCTACAAGGGGAATTAATATTTAGTAAAACAGAAACAAAACGAAAATAAATCAAAACAGCTTGACAATATCAATCACATTACTATGCATGGTGAGAGATTTGTCAGCTGGGGTTATAATGTTTAAAATTAACTTATTTTGTGGAGCACCAAAAGATATGTCTTACCTTTGTAGTACTCTGGTTAAACTGACAAAACCCCGCCTCCTGGTCACATGTTAGAAGCCAAAACCAAACCCCACCCCATACCAGCAGATGGCACTGTTGGACTCAGCATTGCAGGACATTTACCAAAAACTATACACATATTTTAGCAGGAATTTCAATAAAATAAAAGTTATTATTACACCCGTTACATACACCCCCCTGAAATTCTGCTAAATATGGGAGTGCTACACTAAAAAGAAAAAAAATCACATGCCAAAAAGGCAAATACTGATGAAAAAGAGGACACGAAAACTGGTACAGTATTACAAGGAACAAACTGAAGTGCATGTCAGTTCTAAAACTCTCCCAAAAAGGAGTGTGAAAAGAAAGGAGGCGAGCAAACTCCTAACTAAGCACAGACTCAAAGATGCCTGTTACATCTCTGAAATATCAAACATTGTTCCTGTAGTTGTAAGTGCTCACATAGGCACAATTCTTGTTTCTTACTCAAGCTTTGTTACTCAAACTGAAAGTGCATCTCTACTGAACTTAAACTAGGAACTTGCAGATATTGCGGACAGATGATTGTCACCTACCACATGGTCATTCATCTGACAAATAAGACGACTAGGAGGCCTGATGGACTGGCGGACCCTAAGACCATAACGGTTAGGTTGAGCACAAATAACCTGAGCTTGAAGGTCTGGGGCAGTCAAGTCTAAACAGTCAGTATCAGGGGAGTCTGCGTCCAGATGGTCAGTGTTCAATGGGGTCTCGTCTGGGAGACCCATACCCAAAGGGATCATGTTTTCAGAGCACTGTGATGGGCTTTCCGTATTGTCACTTGAAGTATGGTCAACATCTTGTTCGGGGATGTGCTGACTTCCTCGGCTGGATGTATCAACACTGCGAGAGTCGGACTGGGCATCAGATCTGCTGTCTAGTGAGTTATCCTCTACCTCTGGATGAACTTGCTCTTCACCTGCCTGTATCACCCAGTTTACTGTACGGACATCACTGTCTTCAACCGCGTCAGGTAAATCAGGGCATACATCACTTCCATGCATAGCAGCGTCAGACTCTGAGTGTTCAGATTCGCTGGCCAGATCATCCTCACAGGGCAAGAAGCTAACAGAGAGCAGCAAATTCCTGTGAACTACCTTCTCTTTGCCCGTCAGACAATCCTTGACTCTGTAGACATTGAGATCAGGCTTGACTGATATGACTTCATACGGGGTTGACTCCCACTTGTCTGCAACTTTGCGTTTCCCCGGGACACCTCTGTTGGCGATCAACACCCGGTCTCCCACGACGAGAGGTGATCCTTTGGCCCTACGGTTGTACAGCTTGGCATGACGAGTCTGTTCTCTGAGAGTATTCCTCTGTACAATCTGAGCAGCTTCATGTAGATCTTTCTTCAGATGGCGTACAAAGTCAGAGTAGCTGACAACAGCATCATTGGTATTAGCATGTTGAAACATGACATCGACAGGGAGACGAGGGATCCTACCAAACACTAGGTAAAACGGTGCAAACCCTGTTGTCTCATGCTCTGTGCAGTTATAGCAGAATGTGAGCTGCTGCAGCATTTGTGGCCACTTTGCTTTGGGCTGAGGGGGAAGGGTTCTGATCATATCTCCCAATGTTCGGTTGAATCGTTCTGCGATGCCATTTCCCATGGGGTGGTACGGAGTGGTATGGGATTTCTGCACCCCTGCCATCTCTAGAAGCTCTTTGATCAGTTTGCTCTCAAAATTAGCTCCCTGATCAGAGTGGATACGCCGTGGGAAACCATAGACAAGGAAGAAATCCTGCCAGAGACGGCGAGCAACTTGTTTGGCGGTTGGATTTCTGCAAGGGAAGGCGTGCGCCATCTTGGAGAAATGATCAGTTACGACCAGGACATCTACAGACTTGTTCTCTTGCTCAGCAGTCCAAAAGTCTATACAGACCAACTCCATAGGCTCAGAGGTGACTATGTTCTTGAGTGGTGCACGGTTGTGTGGTTCCGGTGTTTTCCCTACTACACAGCGCTGACAGGATTTGACATAATTCACAACATCACGTTCCATGCCATTCCAGAAGAATCGTTGCCGCACCAGAGACAAAGTACGGTTCTGGCCTTGGTGACCTGCTGAGTCATGTAAACCTTGAAGGACTTTCTGTTTCAATGAATCAGGCACCACAAACTGGAAGATTTTCTTGGCCATGTGAGGATCTTTCCTTATTTTGTAGAGCATGCCATTCTGTATGGTGAGTCTGCTCCAATGCTTCAGTAGTTTCATCACACTAGGCGACTCGACAGCTCTCTCACGCCTGGTAGGTCTCTTGTGTCTATGCACAAAGTACATGGTCCTGCTTATTGTGTTGTCCTGTTCTTGTAAACCAACAAGCTGACTCTGTGGGAGTGCCGTTGACTGATCTCCCTTCTGCAGAAGATTGAAGTTGGCGTCTGTTCCCATCACTTGACCCACGCCACCAGTGGACTGAGCACTGAAGACAGCAGCAACCTCTTCTGATGTCACAGAACCATTGGAGCCTGATGGAATTGCCCTTTTTACTGACTCGTCTGATGTCCCAGCACTCTCGTCTACAACAGCGTGACAATTGTTGGATACTCTGAACACCTCTTGCACAGTACTGTTGTTCACCCTGTTGACTTGGTCCAAGAGCGAAGTATAGGGCTCGGTAACAAGGCGATGACCCACACATGACCGTACAAATGGCTCACGGCTCAGAGCGTCGGCTACGATGTTCTTTGGTCCGGGAATGTACTTCAGGTCAAAATTGTATGCAGCTAGCTTCGCTACCCACCGCTGTTCACACGCATCAAGTCTTGGTTTGGTCAAAATGTATGTAAGTGGGTTATTGTCGGTCCACGTGGTAAAGTGTCTTCCTTTCAACCAATGGCTGAATTTATCACATACCGCCCATTTCAAGACAAGAAATTCGAGCCTGTGTGCAGGGTAGTTGAGCTGGGAGCGAGAGAGCGTCTTACTTGCAAAGGCGACTGGTCTGGCTACTTTTCCACCAGGTGGCAGCTGTGACAGGACTGCTCCAATCCCATCAAAGGATGCGTCGACAGCCAGAATAAACGGCGCATCAAAATCTGGGTGGGCCAGAGTGACACCTGTCACGAGGTCGTGCTTCAGTGTTTCAAAGGCGTTCTGGCATGCATCGGACCAATCTGCAGGCGTCAGCTTCACTTGACCTTTCTTGCGGGCTCTCTTGCGCTTATGCTTGTCACCAGATTCAGATGTGAGCCTGAACAGAGGTTTTGCCTTCGCAGAACATGCTTCAATGAAGCTTTGGAAATACATCACCATGCCTAGAAAAGATCTGATTTTACTAGGGCATGGCGTCTTGCCATCCGACTCCATTAGATCAGTGACTTGTACGTCATTTATCGCTCTCACTTTCTCGGGGTCAGTCCGAATTCCATCCTCACTGATGACATGCCCAAGAAATTTCACAGTCCGTCTGAGGAAAAAACACTTTTTGGGTGCGAGCTTGAGGTTGTGTTCCTTAAGGCGAGTAAACACCATCTGCAGGCGTTGGAGTGCAACTTCCTCTGTGGGGGCAAACACCATCAGATCGTCGAGGTAACATAATAGGCTCATGAAATTCTGATCACCAAATATTGACATCATCATCCTCATAAATGTTGCTGGGCTGTTGCAAAGTCCCTGAGGGAGCCGGTTGTACTCGTGAAGGCCGAATGGTGAGGAGAATGCCGTGTACTTTTTGTCGTCAGGGTGCAAGGGGACATTGTAGTAGCCTGACGTCAGATCCATTGTGGAGAAAAAGGCATTTCCCCCAAGTGCGGCCAAAGCATCAGCTTGATGCGGTAGTGGGTAGGCATCCTTTATGGTTCTTGCATTAAGCCTTCTGAAATCAGTACATACCCTTAGTTCTCCATTCCGCTTCCATATGAGAACAAGCGCAGATGCATAGTCGCTAGTCGACTTCTGAATAATTCCTTTCTCTTCCATCTCGTTCAGAGTCGTCCTCAGTTTTTCATACTGACTTGGTGGTATACGTCTGTAGGGTAGACGGAACGGCTTATCATCAACAAGGTGGATACGATGTACAAACTCTTTGGCCTCTCCACAGTCCATCTTATGGCGAGAAAAGATTGACTCGAATTGTTCGATGATATGAAGGAGCTTGTCTTTACACTGCAGCGAAACCTCACATGACTTCAGGTCAATGTCTTGCAGTCCCAGAGCTTCCAATGCACGCATCATGTCCTCTTCTGACCTGGGTCGGACCTCTTTGCTCTGTACACTCTGCACGTTGCACTTGACCTCCTCTGCATTGGGCAGGTCTTCCGCTGCGATACAAGGAGACACATCTGCAATTTTCCTGTTTCTTCTCAGCACCACAACTCTGTCCGTGGGATTAAAGACTTTAACAGGCACCCATCCATCTCCCCAGAGTGGAGTAACAACTCGTCCGACAAGGACTTGTCTGGGCGCAGCCTTAGATTGGGTTGGCTCAACGACCACTGTGCTGCCCGCTGATGCCCCGGCCAACTCAGGTAACTTGCCCCAAATAACGTACTCGGTCCGTGGATTCAGCGTCACGCAACTCTTGATCTTTACTGTCCCTACCTTGTCTGGAATGCAATCACCTCTCCATCTCTCTGTGTTGGAAAGCATTGACAGGAATTGACTGTGGTTATCGGACAGACCGTTGTCAGGAGTGGAAACTAATCTCCAATAGCCATCAGTACTTTTCAATTGAGTCAAAATATATTTGATGGCATTGCTGCCAAGGATCATCTGTTCTGTCTGGCCTGGCACCACCATTACTGGTATTATCATTTGGCACCCGTAAACTGTGACGTGAATGTCGTACATATCTCTGGGAGAAACTTGGTGTCCACCGCAGCCTACAATGACATAATCATCGGCCGTGTAACTCATCATATCAGGGAATTGCTGCAGGAGGTACTTAGCTGTGTCCTCACTTACTGTACAAGCCATCGACCCGCTGTCCAACAGCGCTCTGAAAGTGGGGCCTTCTTGCACAAGTACAGGTGTGTAAAACAGTTCGTCAGTCTCCGCTATTCTCTGAAACCCCTGAAAGATCAGCTTCTTCGATGGAGGTATCTTGTTGCTATACAACTCATAAATTGATTTATTGTCTTGCATGTCAGGCTTCACATTAGTGGTGGGAGGTATACTCAGTTGATCTGCACTGTTCTCCCCTAAGCGCAGATCAGTTAGTTTCCCTGAGGCAGCGGGACAACTTTCGTCACTGGACAATCACGTCGAGAATGCCCTGGGGCATGGCAGTGAAAGCAAAGGTTTTTGTCTCGGCAATGAGAGAGAGCACTGTGTTCGACTTCTTTGCAAATGATACATGGCTTGGCAGTGAAACCATTTATTCTGGCTCCAGGTCGCCTGGTTGGAGCTCCCCCTCTCTCTTGAAACTGGTTCGAGGTAACACGTATCAGAACTTTCTCCAACATACTAATAACGTCCGTTAGAGAGACATACTGTGGGCTCGAAGTCTGAGGTGGCTCGTGCACGAGGGTTGGACCATGGTTCACCTCAGCTTTGTGTACGGCAATTTCCGCTCTATTCGCAGGTTGTTGTAGGGAATCTGCTTTGTAGCTCTTCTCAGCGTGGTATTCATTCAGCACCTCTAGTACCTCACATGCTGACCACTTTTCGATGGTTTTTGATCTGTAAGTGAGTGCCAGTTCCTTGCATGGGCAGTTCCTAATAAATATGCGAGTAACCTCTATTTCAGGGTTGTCAAATGTTTTGCCCTGCTCTCTCAAGCACTCAGAGGCAAGGTCAGCTGCTCTGTTTAGTCTCAGCCAGTAGTCATAGGGGTCTTCCTGGTCTTTGGGCAAAGTTGAATAAAAGTCAGCTAAAGGGACAGCAGAGTACTTGGTACAGCTAAAGTATTTCCTGAGAAGACTATAAATCATGTCAGGGCGGGTATAGACGTCTATATTACTGTTTCTAATGCTAAACCTAACTACATCTTTAGCTTTTCCTCTCAAATGTATAAGGATTTCCTCTGCTTGCTCTTCAAGTTTCACATCACTCCTTTTTATAAATGTCCTCATTAGATCTTCCCACTCATGTATTGTTATTGAGTCTGAGCCATCCCCAATAAATGACGGCGGTTCCTTAACCTTTCTCTGCGTTACCACCTGACTCAATCTGTTTGCTTCATCTTGTGTGGCAGCAGCGTTAGGAGCTACTATATTATGTGACTGTATATTTGAGAATATGCTATCAGCCAATTTATGTCCTATCTCCTGAATAATATTTGTCATGTGATCAGCTAAACCCTCAGAAATTTCACTCGCGGAATTTGGCGTAGATGTGGGTCTGACCTGAGGTGAAGGTAGGCTAGCATGTTGGTCAGCTGCATTATGGGTGCTCACACTGGAACTTGCCTCTACTCTATGTGTCGCACCACCTGGGGTAGAACTATTATCAGAGGGGATGGGGGTAAACATGCCCCTGCCCCTGCCAAAGTGAATAGGTGTGTCAAATTGTGGAGCTAACACATTGCTCTGATTAAACATGTTTCAAAGATTAACAGAAAAAAATGTAAATAAGTCAAAATCACAAAATAAATCAGCAGCCTTCGTATCACTGTGACACTGCACTGTAATGAGCTAAACAATATCGCTCATGTAACTAAAATTTCAAATACTGTGAGCTCATGTGGCAGGTAGGACAGTCCTCGGTTCGGCGAGTTTGATAGAAGTCACGGGTCACGGCACCAATGTAACCGCGTCGTACGTGTCCCACCAAAGATCCACATTCACGCTGGACTGGATGATGAGGTTTTTATTATTACAGTTCTGCAAATGGATGAGTCACAACATTAGCTTTTTCTGCTGGGTTTGATCTCTTTGATCTCTTTGTAGTACTCTGGTTAAACTGACAACAAAGCATATCAAAGAGCTGTCTTTTCACTTTACAGAAAATACATTTTAGAATATCACAATACATTTATAAATCTTTGCATTTTAACAAGATACTTTTAACAAGAGATCGTATAGTGGATTTTTAACGTTTACAATGAATTCAACATGTTTTTCTTTACTCTGAATTTTAACCAACATCATCCTTTTTTTAATGTATATGAAAAAATAGGAATAAAAACAATAATGAGTATAAAAATGGGTACAATTTACCTGCAAATGGATGAGTCACAACATTAGCTTTTTCTGCTGGGTTTGATCTCTTTGATCTCTACAAGGGGAATTAATATTTAGTAAAACAGAAACAAAACGAAAATAAATCAAAACAGCTTGACAATATCAATCACATTACTATGCATGGTGAGAGATTTGTCAGCTGGGGTTATAATGTTTAAAATTAACTTATTTTGTGGAGCACCAAAAGATATGTCTTACCTTTGTAGTACTCTGGTTAAACTGACAAAACCCCGCCTCCTGGTCACATGTTAGAAGCCAAAACCAAACCCCACCCCATACCAGCAGATGGCACTGTTGGACTCAGCATTGCAGGACATTTACCAAAAACTATACACATATTTTAGCAGGAATTTCAATAAAATAAAAGTTATTATTACACCCGTTACATATATATATATATATATATATATATATATATATATATATATATATATATATATATATATATATATATATATATATATATATATATATATATATATATATAAATTAGGCTACTTTGTCCTATCAGCAGGACAATAACTAAGCGCATGCCAATTAAATACATGTACAGTATATATATCCATCCATCCTTTATCTGCAGCGCTTATCCTCACTAGGGTCGCGGGGGTTCTGGAGCACATCCCAGTCATCTTCAGGCAGTGGGCAGGGGACAACCTGAACTGGTTGCCAGCCAGTCGCAAGGTACACAAAGACAGACATCACACTAGCTAATTCATACCTAGGGAAAATTTGAACTGGCCAATTAACCTGACATGCATGTTTTGCGGAATGTGGGAGGAAATCGGAGTGCTCAGAGTGTTTTTGTATGTGTTTGTCACCCCTGTTGAGGGATATGACCAGGGTAGATAGATAGAATAGATTTTTTTACAGTGTGGAAATGCAAGCAAAGGAAAAATAATCCTTAAAATGAGTCGAATGATCTGTTGACAGAATATTCCACAGGGAAAAGATTACCGTATTTTCTGCACTATAAGGCGCACCTAAAAGTCTTAATTTTTTTCAAAAGCTGACCATGCGCCTTATAATACAGTGCGCCTTATATATGGCTCAATATTAAATTCGCAAGGTCTCGCAACTTACGCAACAGCCGCCGACTCGATTTTCCCCCGAACGTGGAGTAGTCCGCGGTGTATGCTGGGATTTATATTCCGGCGTTTCATTGGCTAACCAATGTGTCGATCATCATTTGAATCGATCGCTATTGGCTAAAGTTATTCGGAGCCTCGGATTGGCTAGAGGGCCAAAACAAACCCTGCAATTGGCCGAAAAAGATGACTGAATTAGCAAGCTTGCTAAACTACGCCATAATAAAACATGATTCATTAGTCTGTATTTGTAAATATTTTACTCTCCTGGATTTACTACACTCACGGTTGTAAGAAGACCATGATTGCGTATCATTATTGAACGTGAGAACTTAGGTGAGTTATGCGGCTTTATATTTTCCCGGTATCTTGTTTTAGAACGATCTTGATGTTGCTGTGATGAGTTGAGTGAATTAAACTTAATTCCAAGTGTTTATTGTCATATGCACAGTAAAGTTGCAAGCGAAAAAGAAAATAGAAACTAAGGAATGGTTGGCATTTATTGAATTCCAAGACTTTAACCTTCCGAATGATATGTGAAATGACGCATTTAGGTGGCATCGTACGGACACCGCATCCGCACGTGTTTACGACACGTATTTGTTTCTTTGCAAGCTTTGGAAATGTTAAGGGGGTAATCAGTTTGACTGAATCATCTGACTGTTTTGTCGACGTTCCCATTGTAGCGCCTTATAATCCGGTGCGCCTTATCTATGGAACATATAGGACCAACAACTATTTTTTGGGGGTGCGCCCTATAACCCGGTGCGCCCTATAGTGCGGAAAATACGGTACCTTTCTCAACGTGAGAAACATGGCTTTTTACTTCAAAATATGTCAAACCAGTTTGTATTGGCTCTAAATGCCTCATTACAAAATTCCCAGAGATCGTGTTTATAAATTGCCTCCGCTCATTACTAGTGATGGATGGACTCTTCCTTTCACAGACTCCCAAAAGTCCGTCATCACAAACTGCTGCCGTATCACAAGGACTCACACTCCTAAAGCCTCTTTTTTACACTGACCTTAGAACCTAAGCGGGTGGGCTCTGACACTGTTTTTGCATGTGCGGCTGCGCAAGGACGAAGTGCAAGTTTGAAGAAAACACAGAGTGGCGGCTGATGTATTTTGAGGTGTCTTTTAAAATATGAAAGAAAATGTTCTATATTAAGTACAGTATGTGTTAACAATACCTAACAGAGTTCAAAGAGCCCTTGGAGGAGAAGGGGGAGGGTTATAGAGTAACATTACGCTTGTCCCCGCTTTTTTTGTTAGAGTAGCATGAAAATTGTGAAAGAGATCCGTTTCAAGTACAGTACAAATGCTAATCAAAACCTTACAAAAGATGAAAAAAAGTTTATTTGAGTTGTATAAGAATTACACTGCACAGCGGCGCAGTGGTTAGCACGTGTGCGGCACAGTTCTGAGGTCATGAGATCGAACCTCCTGTGTGGAGGCTGCATGTTCTCCCCGTGCTTGCGTGTGTTTTTCCAGGTACTCCGGGTTTCTCCCACATTCCAAAAATATGCATGTCAGGTTAATTGGCCGGTCTGAATCGTCCCTAGGAGTGAATGAGCGAGTGAGTTGTCTGTCTTGGTGTGCCCTTCGAATGGCTGGCAACCAGTTCAGGGTTTCCCCTGCCCATTGCCCAAAGATAGCTGGGATGGGCTCCAGCACCCCTATTGAGGATAAGCGGTGCAGATAATGGATGGAAGAATTACACATACTTACACACTAAACATAAGGAGCTTGACAGAGGCTGCAATGATATCCTAAGACAGAAGATGGCATTAGCCAGTAAAAAGTTCCAAATTACGTAGAGCACCTATGAATTGAATTAATCATAAAAACACACCAAAAAATGAAGAGTAAGCAGGTTCAAATTGTTTCCAATTTATTCATCTTTTACAGAACACTGACACAATTAAATTTTCCCATAAATACAAAAAAATGTGCAAATGCTAAATGAAACTGTAAATTAAATGTGCATGTAAGTGTAAACGCAGTTTTTGCGCCATGCCTCATCACCTGTGCAAGTAAAATTGGCCATGTGTCTGTTTTTAAAAGGGAACTAAGTACATAGTGAAGTTAAAACTTGATAATGAAATCACAATGTGTTTAAAAACTAAAGAACCATTTTTTTTTTTTCAGATTTCCCAAAAAACATAGAATTTCTACGTTTCAGAGCAGGAAAAACATAAGTCAAGATTCTGGCTATAGCTGAAACCAGAGCTCTTGATACACCAGCAGCGTTTGGCAACTCATTGGCAAGAAAAACTAGAAGTTCCAATGAAAAAAAGTCATCGTCATTCCCTTTAAAACTACGACGGCATGTCACCATCCAAGGCAACATCATCATCACTAAAAAACATTTACCTGAAAAAGTGAAATAAATACATTTTTACAATTAAAAAAAAGTAGATGTGTTTGTCCTGATATGGAGATTCCAGAAAGAAAAAATTGCTGAAAACCAATCAGTTCTAGCTTGTTAGGAGGGGCGCTCTCTCATAGGGGCCAGCCTCAAGCTGGTCTGCAGCTTTGCCGTATATGAAGAACTGCACAGAGATCTGAAACGCGATGTTAAAGATGAACTGAGAAGAGATAAGTAGAACACAAAATCTGATCTATTAAAAAAAAAATTGTATATATATATATATTACAGCGGTGAGAACTTGGTCCCCCTGTTACCTGAGATGTAACCACAATACAGTCATCCCTCTCTGTATTGCGGTTAACTTTTCGCTATTTCAATACTTTGCTGATTTTCTTCGTGCATTGTGTTCTGCATTCTGAATGGATAAACAGTACCTCAAGCCCCTTTTGGGCCTGGGTCTGCCTGTGCGTCAATAACGTTGTGGCTCAAGTTGTACACTTGCGTAAAACAGCTTGATCAACCAACACGTAAATACTTTTCAATGTAAGGTTTCTCTAAAAGCCATCATGTCAGCAAAATGATCTGGACCTGCAAAAGCACCTTAAGGCTGAGGAAGATGCTTTCTATCGCCCAGAAAATTGGACTTCTCACTGTGCTTAAGGAAGCTAAACGCATTTTTATGCCAGACTGTTTTCCCAATAATGTCCACATGATGAAATGAAATGAAATGATCTGCATTTATATAGCACTTTTCAAGTCAATGACTTCCCAAAGCGCTTTACATTGTGCTTCACATTTCCCAATAGCGGCCGTGATCTGTGCAGCCATGTAAGGCGCTAACCTGCTTATTGGGGGTATTGGGGGGTTTAGTGTCTTACCCAAGGACACTTCGACAAGTAACACGGACAAGCCGGGATTCGAACTGGGATCCCTTAATCCTAAAACGATCGCTCTACCTCCTGAGCTACTGCCGCCCCGATGGGGGACGAATATAATCTTAAACTAGATAGTTTTGGATCATTCAGAATTATTCTTTTTTTTTTTTTTTTAATACGGCCTGCCCCCACATAAAAATAGTGCATAATAGGTATTCTTGGTCAAAATCTTAGATATTTTATTCAGATTTTAACCTAAATCATGTCACAAAAGAAAACTGCTCCATCTGCACAAGTGCCCAAGTCTGTCAAACACTCAACAGTGCAATATAGCAAAAAAATTATAGTTTGACAGTACGGATGTAGTTTGTAATTATTATTTTTTAAAAACTACAGCACTTTTATTTTATTTTTATTTTTGTTCTTTTTATGCCACATTTTTGTTTTCCAATAACGTCCACATGATGACGACCAAATATCATCTGAAGGAAAGTGGATTGTGTCCTGAATCAATACAGTAGTGCAATCAGAGGTACGATGTAGAGCCCGAGCCTGGCCGGAAATTCAGGTGATGCCTGAAATGTCAATTCGGGTTTGAATTTTAAAAAAAAATATCCCCCCAGAAGCACTCCTCCTCCTCCTGAGTCCACATAAATTATTGATAAAAAATTGTGTTTGCTTCGGACTTAGTCCCTCAAAGCAAGTCAATTTGTTGGGCCCGGGCTGGATTTTTAAGGCCCGACGTTACCTCTAGGTGCAATTTAGCCACAGGATTATTATAATTAGTACAGGAGTTATTTGTAGAACATTATATATATATATATATATTTATATATATAATAAAAGTAGACGTTTGTAAAGTACAATACTTTTTTTTGCTAAACATACTCGAGCCTGTAAATTGGGATTGTTATTTGCTTTCAAAGTAGAATAGAGCATTTAATAAATAAAGGAACGCAACCAAGTGATAAACGAGCAATTACTGTAATGTCCTCAAATGGGCGCTGTAGCTTTCAAATGTGTGCACAGTCAAGGTGAATGAGCATTTGTGATTTGTTATTGTTTGCGCACTAGTCAAGAGGCACACTGCAATACAGCAGGTACACATGAGCCGTCGTATAATGGAGGCAACCAAAGGATACAAAGAGGTCCAGGACGAGAGTTCCGAGGCTTCCGATGAGCCAGGGCAGATGATGGATCACGTAGCTATTTTCTCCTTGACCCTGATCAGGGTTCTTGAGCAGCACGCTCAGGCCGTATGTCGTGTTTCCAAGGATGACCAGGGCAAAGAGGAAGAAAGACACCCCCTCGGTTGACTTCCTCTTGAACTGGGGGAAGAAGTCAGAGTTGAACATATTCAATTATTCGCACGCAAGAACAAATGAGAGTCTATCCCATCAAAGATGTCTTACAAGAGTATCTTGAGCTTGTCAGTCCTGTGTTGAGTTAAGATTCGGTATTTTACAATATTTTCAGGACAAAAGGCACACCTTGAAACACCAAAATTGCCTAAAATTCAAAAGTGTGATTTATAATCCAGTGCTCCTCATATATCGCTAAATACGGTGGATAAGGTTGGAAATGCATTAAATCACAAGGTTTTATGGTGTACTACCGTATTCGTGCAATTATAATCAATCAAAAAGCATCGTTGACCAAAACCGCAAAACATTGTATGCAACAGGAATCAAACACCGGTCCCGGCGTTAAGAGTGCGGACACTTCACCACTAGACAACCAGTGATACTAATTAGCTACAAAAAGGCGTTTGATTTTATTTCATTATCACATATTTTTACTCACGGTGCCGGAAACGAAAGTTAGAGATTGGGAAAAAACAAAGTGTATAAATAAACGCAAAGTCCGAATCATCAAGAATAATGTGAAAAAAATTGTTGTTGTCAAGGGGACAGGGACCAAGACAAGCTCTGGCTTTTCCTGTCTGCCCTTTTTTCGTTTCTGTTTTGTAAATCGTTTATCTAAGCTGTTGATTTTCAACCTTTTGTAACCTTAATATATGATGACCAGTGGGATTTTTCTCCACAATCACTCATAAGATACATCAAGAGTCATTTCCCTTGTCGTGCTTTTATTCATACCTTTCAGGACAACTTTTTATTTTCTCAATTTCCTACATTTGCTTTTGGCACCGTAAGTAAAAATGATCTATCTATCTACCAGTGGAAATGATGAGAAAATGAAATCAAATCGAATGCCTTCTCGGAAGTCATTTGTATTACTAGCGGTATAGTGGGTAAGTTTCGGCACTCTCTCTGCCACGACCCGGGTTAGTTTCCTGCTGCATACAATGCTTTGCGATTTTGGTCAGCAACAGTTTTTGACCGATTAATAATTACACTAATACATAACATAAGTGAGTTACACAGGAATACATACGGGAGCTCTTACTGCCGTTTTAACTGACTTTGCCTTGAAGTGCAATATGGCAAAATCATATATTTTTGGGGTGTTACATAGAGTGCACCTCATATTGCAGAAAATACGGTACATTTATTTTAATAAGATGCTTACTTACGGTTCATATTCATCAAACCCTAAACAAGCGTTAAACTTTAGTTAGTTAGATTATCTTTCTTCTCAGCTCTTTTATTAAGTTATTTACTTGGGTATACTTCCACCAGTGCCTTGACCTGGTCCTGAGTTGACCTATTTTGTTGACATTCCTATATACTGTTGACTATTATTCAATAATCCTATTCACTGCAGCAATTCTTTTGTTAAACTGTTACCTTGTGCTTTTGTCCTTTTTTGCTCCAGCGCAATCAGACTCCCATTTTCCTGTTTTAAGTTAATTCTTTTATTCGCCATTTAAAACCTGGTAACACCTAGGTTTACGAGTCGTAACAATCACAAAAATGTTTTGTCACAAAATCTTACAGCTAGCAATCATAATTTAACTTAGTACATGTTTCTGACTGCAAATCGTGATCATGACATTTGAAGTGGTCAACAATAGAATAATGTTTACAAGGGCACATGTTTCGCTAATTACCCTGGTACTGCTCTGCAAATCGTCAACATCCGTTTGAACTTTAAGTCGTTCAAAGTATAATCATTCTTTACAATCCAAAAACAATATACTGTAATTTTTGTTTGCAATAAACAAGGGGGTACTTGCCCCCATATCGACGTCTGCTCGCGCTTAGACAGCAAATCGAAAAGTGTAGAATAGCCTGTAATTCGTAAAACATTAATAGTAACTTTTCTTAATCGGTCGCCATGTTGAGCAACATGTTAGGCAGAATGATGCCACATCCTCTATAGACAAAAGCATCCGAGTCGATTCCTAAATGTCTAGTTGACAATTGAAACAGGATTAATGCTGTTCAGAAGGAACACTTGTCTGCAGTCTCAATTGACTGAACGTTCCTAAAAATAACATATTGACAATTCACTTGCAAAGTTCCTAAAATATGCTTCTGTTTACACAAAAGATAAGCTGAAACTCTGTTTTGCATTTTTTTTTTCCGCTTCAGCAAAGAGAATCTGAAATGAAGTGTTGACCTGAGGGTAAACCAGAACTGCGATGTGGAGGAAAATATTAACAAGTTTGACACCTCTGCTCTACAATCCAAGAGCCACACAGCTTGTAGCCACACATGACCCTCAGGGTTCAAAGTGCATCATACGGGACGTCACATAACCCGGACCCTAGTTCAGCAAGGGCAGGAATACCCCTGTCCAAATTAAGCTTTATGTGGGGTACAGTTGGTAGAGTAAAAAAAACACACGATGTAATCATCAAGCGGGTATATAAATGGTACTTACAGGATAGTTCCGCAACATCACGCAGAAGCTAGTGACCGACAAAACCAAAACTGATAATCTCAAAAGCACAGGCTCACATCTGTTTAAAAAAGCATGTGACGTAAAAATATCAATGTGTATCACTGTTCAACTCACATTCGTGTAGATCTGAGGAAGTCTGGAACACAGGTAAAGCACTGATGATACAGAGCCAATGGAGAACCCTATGATCTCTTTGGGGGTAAAAGACTATGGAAATTGAAAAGGAAAAAAGGGAGAAGTTTTTTACAGTCAGAAACTTAAAATCAAAGTCATCTACATTACAAAACAATTTGACTCGATGTGCATTTCCCCCACCCCATTCTGAAGAAATGCAGGCTCTGGATCATACGTGGCCATTCTTTTAACCTAATGATGGATTTCGACGTCCAACCTTAATTATCAAAGTGGATGATATTGAGTCGATTTAAAAAAATATATCATCTGTATCTCTAAATCATTTTTTATATGATCAATTATGTACTCAGAGTCCCACTAGGATTTAACACAATTCGACCCAGAGCTAGAGATAGGAGAGGTATTTGTTGTTTTTGATGCATTCACCATTCCTATAGAAGAGGCATAATCAGCTCAATCATCTTTTTGAAGCATTAAACCCCCCACAGACGAGGTGCAGTCAGCGATCAGCGCAACTGGCAGAAGCGCCGTCCCCAACACACCAGAGCGTAAACATTTTTCTGTGCACACATCACATGAATACAGGAAAGGCCAATGTACAGTTTAATCAAATATCTCCATTGACCGTCCCCATTTGGATTTCTTGAGATGTCTTTTTGTGATAAAAGCTTCCTTAATTTCTGCCGTCGATAACGTGATCATTTCCCCAGCTTTTTCTCATATTCAAATTGACGCCCTCCAACTGGATAAAACAGTAATACCCGTCCCCACTGTCTCAGACTTAAGGGATAATATCTTGCTTCTTTTTGATTGTGAGTAGCGCCCTGGCTCTTTTTCTCTCCTCTTTTCGCAGGACCCATAGCTGGAAATAGAAAACATGTGCAATGGCGGAAATGAACGGAGCCCTAGTAGCTGCAGCAATTGAATCAACAGACGAAACCATTTGGCAATTTAATACCGGTCTCACCTAGCTGATAAACGATGCAGGATGCTCATGGTGCGTACCTGCGGGAACCTTTAGTGGTATTGTCATTGACTTCGGATACTGAACCTTTACCAAAGAGCAAGATTTTAGTCGGACTAAACATTTGTAAGATGGGTCAATTATAAAAATGAGGTACCACAAATTAGAAAGATCTCAAAACGAATCTGGTCCAGCGCATAATGCGACTGTTTGAGAGAGGCATTGTTTTCATCAACAGTGTCTTAATTGCAGCCCAGAATCGCCTGAACCAAAATAACTTGTACAAAAAGGCTTTGCCATTGCTTTAAAGGTGAGCAAAAAAAAAAAAAAAAAAAAAAAAAAAACCTTGTAATGCCTTTAGTTTAGTTTAAAACTGCGTAGAATCAAAAGATAATGGTCCTTTTAAACAATGCGGTATCAATTGAGAGGTATTAAACATTTAATATTTATATTAAAAAATAAATACAAGCCTGCTATCAGTCCACCTAAACAAGTTCATATGCAAGGGCCTGCAGGAAATTAGTATGTCAGACGTCTGTGCTAAATTTAATTAGTGAGAAATTGACACAACACAACTTCAGAAGTGGTGCCATTCTCTTTGAAAGCAACAATGTAATTAATCCAAACACATACATTATCAACCAATTGAAATATGATCCAATCAAAAACCTCCAAATTGGAATCAAATTAAACTGTAGGCGTCTGATTCACAATCACAACAAATAGTGAGGTACTTAAAGCTGATTTCAAATGTATTGTGCTGAACACTAACAAAAATTGGCCAATAAAAAGGGAAACCATATGAGGTTAATGAAAAATACCATATATATATAGGAGTCCAAATTGTTAGTAAAAACCAAGGACATATTAGAGTACAAATAAAGAAGCCTAATACTGACTGCAGCAAGATCTGAAGTTGAAAGCAGCGTACGTCCCATGTGTGCCGAGGGGAGGGCATCCTGTGGGTTGATGAGGCACCCCGGGAGGTTGACCAAATTTGTCGTGAAGCCCAGAATGCATGCTACACCCGTCACGCGCAAAACCATCCTGTCTGGTGACACAGGAGAAGAACAGCTGAGTGAGGCGAGAGACAATTTAGCACATCCTGGCAGGAAAGAGTGAAGCGAGCAGTAATAAAGGGAACAGCAGCAATGTGCCGGCACATCAATTTCCGAGGTGTACAGAAAGACTAAACTTTGCAGAAATAAGTTCCCTAAAAATGTGTCCATGATGTCAACGGATGATTCTTACTTTTCAAAACCATTCATGTTTGCAGTGTTATAAAATTGCTCAGAAAAAGACAGAAATGTTTGTCTTATTTCACAAATAATCTGCACCAAAAACTATTCATATACAGGCAAATCAAGACTATTTTCTTCGAAAAAGGCCCCTCTTCAAAATAATGAAGTCAAGTCAAGTCATGTTTATTTGTATAGCCCTTAATCACAAAGAGTCTCAAAGGGCTGCACAGACCACAGATTATTGCAAACCACAGACTAATGATTACACCATCTCCTGATTTAAAACCTACATGAGGGCAAGGATAATCCTGGAATGCATGACCTTAGTCAAGTATTTTCTCAAATGGTGGGGCACGTGTTTCCGTCAAGGGGAGCATGTTTGATCCCGAGAGGAACATTTGACCTCTGGGAACTTTTTTCCCCAACTGTCCAAGAAACAAATGTGATTCCATCTCCACTCCACTAGGGGGCAGTTGCACCCTGACTGACAATGATTTTTTTTTTGCATTTAGAGTCCAAGCTTTGCGCAATGCACATGGCCTGAGTATGAAAAGTACACACAATGTGTAGCAGACCCTTTGAGACACAGTAAAAAAAATATTTAACAGATCAGGACATCAAAGATGGACGGGGATAAATAGGAAAACAAAATAAGTTTCCTTCTTCCTCGGGAGGTGGGGACATGACAGAATAAGTGAGAAGCACTTCTCTAAATGAAAACAGAACATTTAGTTACTACATTTAAATATATTTAATATAGATAAAAGTGATTAGCTTTATGTATTTTAATACAAAAAGATGCCCTAAAATATTATTTTTAGTTGACCCTTATAGACTAAACATGGCATTCGTTTTTGTAGAACGAGGTAAAATATGATGTTGACCATTTTTCGATATCGGAAATATTCGTCTTAAGGGAAAATGACATAGATATAGCTCAAACTTTGGTCCTCTTCAGAAAGCAGGTGAATCATGATTGGTTGTTAGCTGGAACCTAATGTCATGATCCCTCGACAACAATTTTTATTGCCGCCTCTAGAAGATGATTTTATTTTTTAACTCATATTCTATAAATACAGTATCTAATACAAATCCTTGTGGTTGCTCTTTTACAGAGACGCCTCCCTACTTTGCACTTCGGTCATCGCTGGTTCACACGTTCATGGATTTTGAAATAAATTGATTTTGTCTTTATTGTCATTTATATCATTGTATCGTCCACTGTGATCTGATAGACAGCAGACACAGGGGACATATTAGGGAGGGTGTTCTGTGTTAGGTGAGTGTGACTGTTTGTGTGTGCGAAACTGTTATAGGCTGGTGTGTGCTGTCAGTCAAAAACAGCGAGCGGGTGCAAAAAAGGCTGCCTTACAAAACAACCTGCATCATAGCACAAGATAGCTTTTAGCAGCTCGTCACATTGAAAATAAATTAATCAATTAAATCGGACTCTGAGGAAAGTCAGAAAAGCGCAATCTGTGGATTATTGTCGAGTTCCAGAAACTACTAAGGCAGCGTCGGAGAGAAGGCAAGATTGCACGCTAATCCGGCGTACTGCTAGGGCTAGGCTGACAACGCTCCTAAATTGTGGACCCTGTACCTTGCCAATTCCAGATTAGCCATGTATATTGATGACCTGGAGCTACAACTCGGGGTTAGAGTCATATATTCTCCGTTGGTAATAACGTCATCTCAAAGTAAGTTTAAGCGTTGAGATTTTATGAAGGTGGAATGCTACTTTGCTACTAACCACGAGAACTGAGGGCTCTCTGTAGTATATATTTGTCAGGAAATTGATTGCGTTAACTTCCACTTTGAAATTAGCCACATAAAAAAAAAAATCCAACTGAACACTTACTTGCAGCCATTCTGTTCTTCGTTTTGTAGTATAAATACATGGCCAACATCAACATATCCGCCAAAACGTAATAAACTGCAGTGTATATCTGTAAGAAGAAAACAGGTGTGGTAAAAAAAAAAAAAATGAACGCAGAAAATTATATTATCAGTTAGCCTTGTTAGCCAAAAAAGCTACGACATACAGTCATACTCAATCTAATACACGACTAAGATTTTGAGTTGCTGGTTCAAATAAAAGATTTTTTTTTGTAAATGTACTTTACACCCTTCTTAATAAAAAGCAGCAAATACAATTTTAGTTTAAGTTTAAAAAAAAATAACTGCTTTATTTTTTTTCAATCGCAAAATTCAACAAAGGATACAAAATAATACATTTCATAAATATAAACACGGACTTTTCCTCGCTTTTAATTTAATCAAATGAGGCTTTTGGTGCAAACCCCTCAAAGTTGTATTGACATTGTGTGTGAAATCCAATTTGAATGACATTAACAAAGTAATTGTCACTAATCAAAACAAAGATGAAGATCACAATAGGATGATTAAAAGTGTCAATGGTTGGAAAACATCACAGACTTTGCAATGAAACCCAAGTTAACTCACTCGTCACCAAAAAGGGAAGAATAGCTTTCTCACCTGAAGTGGAAGCTGATCCGCCAAAAAAGAGCCCACCAAATTGCAAGTGTCCCCTCCCAACCACAGCAACAGGAACCAAATGGAGAGCGCCTTGTCCATGTTCCCCGTTTTACACGAGCTGTAGTATTGCCTTTGAACATTAAAAAACGTGTTAAGCTTTGTTCAGTTTTTTTTAAAGCCAGAAGTGGGAAAAAAAACTTACGGCAGTGATGACATCATGAAGCAGAGTATGGACAGCAGGCCCAGGTAAATACTGGCCATGTCCCTCTCATCCTGGGCGCATTCTCCAAGCCCTTCCCATACCCATTTGGAGCCGTTGGGACACAACGTAGTCATGTTTCCACCCGCCGACCATCCAAAAGGTACTTTTGTGAGAACTCCGTTCTTCAACATATTCTACGGACAACAAAGACTGTGCCAATCAATGGCTTACAAAATGATTAAACCCCATGCAAGCATGGGGAGAACTTTCAAACTCCGCACAGGGAGACTGCAGTAGCTGGAATTGAACCCTGGACCTCCACACTATGGTACAAAGTAAAAACATTTAACAGTACGAAAATAAAGTAAAAACACTTCTTCAAATAAAATACTTCTATTGGCCAAATTGTTTTGAAAACCAAAGTACATGTATAGAACCATAAGTATGGTCAAGAATGTTTTTGGTTTCTTTTTAAACCCTGTTTGGAAAATAATTTAATACAGTTTGTAGAATAATAAATGCATTCATAACCACATATTCTTATTTTAAATCGATTCCATGGCCCCAGAGACACAACAGTAATTACATTAGGCCCCTGCAAAAATGTTTCCCCCCTATTTTATTGTTTCTATATCATTTTAACTTGTGTACGCCGCATGTGACAACTAAAATATTTATGGTCACAAGTTTGGATGGAAAATAAGCCAATTTGGTGTAGTGTATGTCACGAATTTGACCAAAAGAGGGGGATGAGTGATGACGTCGGTAAACCGTACCATGCAGTACGACTGTAATGGAAAAAGGATACTCGGAAAAGTATTTAGTACCGGGACGATGTGAGACAGGGAGCCATTAGTTTATTAGTCACAATCAACCCTTTAAATCCCCATAGCATTTGTTTCACAAGCTATAGCGTCCATTATCAGGGTTTTCCAAACATTAATCGCTGGCCTACCCGGGAGCTTCTAGTGTCTCAAAATTGTCCGAGCGCACGTCATGAGCCATATGTTTAGCCAAGTTTACGTTTTCAGAGTACATTCTGTTGAAATCACTATTAAAGTATTTACTAAAACTTAGGCTAGCATTTATTATTAGGTGATTAACACGACACCCCTCAAGATGAATTAAATCGTCAAGCCTGAATACATTTGGAAACATAATGCTCGAATGCTTACAGTCAGCAAGTCAAAAAGAAACAACAAATAGAAGAATCAAATATTAGCTTCTTAGTTAGCAATTAACAAATAACTAACTTTCGTTCGACTGTCTCCTTCTCAAAACAAGTAGAAAGAAACAAAACAATGAGGCAGTGTCTTACCTTTGAGGTAGCTTCGACGGCGAATACAAGAAAAGCCCACAGACGACTTCGTTTACTGCCTTGCGAAGCTATGGTTAAAAACAAGGAAGTAGATGACTACTAAACAAGCTAGCTGCCAGCTGATTGGTTAAGAACGTTGATATCATGTGAAGTAAAGTGGACCTATTGCAAGGACGAAAACAGGAAATCGTCACGAAGAAGTTCGATTTTTGATTTTTAAAGAAATCTGTTTTTTTCTTTATCAATTTAATTATTTGAGCTCTAAATTGCCCTGTTGATCATATAATATACACATATATATTTTTATGGCTTAAAAATAAGCAGTGTAAGGAAATTGTATATACTGTATACCAGAGACATATCCCCCTAGTGGGAGGTGGCTAGAGTCAAGACCTCATTAACATTCCTGACACTTTCTGGGAGATTGATACAGAGGAGGGGATTCCCAGCCCCCTAGCTCATCCCAACTGATGTATAGAGGGCTCCGCGCTTTGTGCTAAAAATAGTAACACGGCTTCGTGCCGCCATCTTGGAAGTCTGTCGATTACAAGCGGTGATAGCGAGAGGAGCAAATATTTACTCAGTTTGTCTATTTATTTACTCAACTAGCTTCGTTTGTGTACGGATTTTGTCCATCAACACTATGGAAAACTACGTGGAGAGTTTAGACAAGAAAGCACGCGAGCGGTACGCTGCGAAGTTGCATTTTATTGGAAAATTGGATCCCTACAAAATTAAAAACAAGGACTGGAAGTCGGATCCCGATTTGTTGCCGTGTGTGACTTACATCGAACTTGTCTTATTTTCCACCCAAGTCCCTTTTGTGAACTGAAGGATTTTCAAAATTACAAAAGTATGGAAGCCTGTGTCTGGTTGGGTTCGGGATGTGTCTGTGCACACAGTATTTAACTTAGCCATACTTGAATGGTGTCGACAGATGTACATGAAGTACACATGTCCCATAACCTTTTCAAAATTTATTTCTACATCATAAATAATTCAATTTACCTGCCAGAAAGTGGTCAGAACAAACACTAACACAGTCAAGCTTTGGCAAATTCGACCGGTTGATAGCTGCCAGCCACATTTGTCTTCGCCGTTCACTTTTCTCCTGAGCTTCAATCCCCTGATTGTAAACACACTTCAGAGGTCTAAAGAAGCCCTTCCCACCCTTTCCCCCTCGGCTACAACAGCCAACAATAACGCACGTATTCGGCATTACAATGTAGAATCTAACTGGTTCGCTGAACAATAACAATGAAGTGAAAAGCTTTGTGGACTTCCAAAACGGCCGCCAGCAATGCATTGTGGGTAAATTTTAGGACCTCGAAGCACTCTATAGGGAGTCATTGGGTGACCCAACCCCAAATTACCACCCTTAATCCCGCGCACCAAGCAGGGAGGCAATGTGTACCAATGTCTTAGGTATGACTCACGAAATTACTACAAACCTAAATATTGTATCTATTGCTTAAAAATAGGGACTTTATACATCATGTTGCTTTCTTTCTGAAAAGAAATACTACAAGAATACTACTACTGTAATAATTGGATGGATAAAAACTATTCCATAAATACTACAAAAATACAACAAAATTACCACAAACCTAAATACCATATAGAGTACTTAAAATATGGACCTTATATGTCATTTTACTTTAATTCTGAGAATAAAACAAAATACTACAGAAATACTAAAAGAATACTACCACAGCCATAATTTGATATGGAAATACTTCAAAAATGTGGTGGTCAAACTGACAGGCGACATGCAGCCCGGCAGGCTTTTTAACCCGGCCCACCCAAAAAAAATATATACATATATGTATGTGTATATATATATATGAACAAAATAGTAAAAAGGGTACTACTAATGACAAAATGTTGCTTTTTGTGGGGTGCCAGCTTTGTCCTCATTGCCCCTTTGTGTGTGTACTACAAAAATACTGTTACAGAAATACTACCAACCTAAATATCACATATAGTGCTTGAAAATGGGGACCTTATATATTATTTTGTTTTCATTCTAAAAATAAAAAAATGCAACAGAAATACAACAAGAATACTACTACCGCAATACTGTACTGTACGTTAATACAGAAATATTACTACAAAAATATTGTTACATGAATACTACAAAAACACTACAAATATTACAAACCTAAATTTTACACATAGTGCTAAAATAGGGACTTAATTCATAATTGTGCATTCATTAAAACTACAGAAATACTAAAAGAAGACTACTACAGAAATACTACTTCATAAATACAAATCCAAAATACTACAAAATAATATGGAAAAACTATAAAAATACGGAATACTAGAAATATACAACTACAGTAATACAACTACAGCTATTCTAGAAAAATACAACTACAGCTATCCTACAAAGATACAACTACAGTAAAACTGCAAAAAATACAACTGTGAAGAGCAATACTGCAAAACGAAATATCAAATTAAGAGCTTAAAACAGTGACCTTAAATATTGTTTTGCTTTCATTCAGAAAAGAAGACTACAGACTACTCCAAGAACGCTACTACAGAAAATGGCTGCAAAGTAAAATACTACTACAGCAATGTACTACAAAACATCACAAATGAAGTGCTTCAAACAGCGACCTGATATACAGTATTATTTTACCCAGTGAGCGTTTCAATACCAACTTGATAAAACAAATTGAATTGAAAACCATATAGAACGTGTAGATGTTTTCATATTTATTCATAAATGAGGAAAAAGCGGATAGGTCTCTAGGTCAACAATTTTAACCCAATGTGGCCCGCGAATCAAAAGGTTTGCCCATCCTTGGTTTTCAAACACTTGGATAAACAAATAAAGTGTATTTTTGGGGGGAAAACCAATGCCTTGCTCTATGCACTTCTAGTCAAGTCAGGTTTATTTGTTACGCCCTTAATCACAAGGAGCCTCAAAGGGCTGCACAGACCAAAGAAGATTGCAAACCATAGACTGCTATTACACCATCCTCTGATCCAAAACCCACATGTGGGCAAGGAAAAACTCAAAAACCTCAACATGAGGAAAATGAGGAAACTGCACAATTCTGCCTTTTTTTCTGTGAATCCAAAAGGGCCACTTCTAAATTTGGAATTGAGTTGATGTTGAAATACGTATTTCTGTTGCGTTCTGTCATGGTGCAACTGTAATATCTATGGATGCATTTTGTATTATCGTGTCCGATTCGGACGGTGACAATTCGTGCGGGCTGGATAACAAGCCTACGTTATGCTTTCCAGGTAAATTCCACTCTGCGGAGAATTGTCGTTGCTGATGTCGTGTACCAGCGCACAAACATTTCGCACGACCTTATCACATATCCACAAAACTTGACAAAAACGTGGCGCGTCTCCTCGTGCTGATTTGGTCATCGGTGAACATTGTCACCTTCTCAATATTTTTGGAACACAGTCGTGAAAAGGGACAGCGGTAGCAATGTGCTATCCTGTGCACAGATAAATGGCTGGGGTGGATCTGATTTACCTAGTGTTCATAACGTGTTAAATCAGGAACTCATTTGTTATCGAGGTCAAATAAACACTTAACTAAGTATTGCCTAATTGTGCATTTTCTACATTGTGAAACGTTTCAATAGGATCGTTTTAATTGATTACACTATTTTACACATTAGCTAAACCAGAAGTCTCAAATTCGCGGGATGATAGATTGAGGCCCCAGCCTTCTAAGAAAGTTAAAGGGGCAGTATGTATTAGTTTTCCACTAGATGTGTGCCAACGCCAACGAGTGCTAGAAACACAACGGAAGAAGGCAAGATATGGAGATTCAAAGTAATCGAAACGCACCTTTTTTTAAAAACAAGAGAAATAAGAAAAGAAATAGAGGGAAAAGACAAAAAAAAGGAAAAAGTGAAAAAAGAAATAAGACAAAAAAGTAAAACTCAAGAAAAAATAAAAATGAAAAATAGAATGAAGAAAAGCGGGAAAATTGCATTTTTCTTTTTTCTCTTTAAAGGTGGGGTGCGTAGTTTGAGGAGTCCTTAAAAAGTTGAAAATTAAACGTTTAATCTTTGAAGTATGTGTTAGCAATGCCATATGAAAAAGAATGTCTATTCGAGCCTGTCAAAGAAATGCACGTCAATTACTGTGCTGCTTGAAGTCATGATTGCAACCTTAAGTTTTCAAATGCCACACACCTTTAATTCATTTTTTTCTCCATTTCCCTTTTTTCCACCTACTTTTTCTTTTTTTGCCTCATTTTTATTTCCTCTTCCCCATTTTTTATTCTTTTAAAAACATGATTTTCCCTCCTTTTAGCCTTTTTATTAGAAAGCCTGGGTGACAATTGGAAGAAAAAGGGGTGCTTTTGCCAACTTCCAGTCTCAGAAGTTTGTAGTTTTCTTTGGACTCATACACATTAGAGCGACATCTAGTGGAAAAATATAAGACTGCCCCTTTAAGAACAGCAGAAAGTTTTTAGCAGCTGTTTAGGTGGAATACCCCATTTGGCCCAACATCACCCGGATCCTGGCTTTAGCAGCCCCAAACTCAATTGAGTTTGCGACCCCTGAGTTAAAGTGACACATTATTTAGGGGCTCCCAGTGGTTACAAAATAGTGATTTAAATAATAAGCAAATTGTACATGAACCATCGTATAAACATTCATGTTATTGAATATTTGTAGGTCGAAAAGTTAGCATTTACTTTACATACCATGAGGCTCACCAAGAAGGAAGTTGATGTTCGCCATCATCTTGCTGCTACGGGGGGAACTTGTGAAAAGCTGGGCAACAAAAACTCTTACTTTTTTTCCTTTTTTCTTAGCCTTTTCTCAAGCTCCACTTCCACAAAATGCTGAACAAAAAAAAGTGGTTTGAGCACCTAATAGTCCCTATAATTTGTAATCTTACTCGGTCCTCAAAGGCCCCATGTCTGAAACCCAGGTAAAATAAGTCATGAGCTTGTTTGCAAGCTTTGCAGGAACTTGTTGATCTTAGCAATTGGAAACACCTGTGTTCAAGTGGAGAAACTCCAAAAACATGCAGGACATGCTGCTCTTGAGGACTGGGTTGGCCACCCCTACTACACATATCTAGTGGTCATATATAACACACTGTCCCTTTAAGATTTTTCTACTTTTTTGGGCTACGTTTTAATCTTTAACAATGTTAATTGTTACACCAAAATTTAAATTGATCTGTATAACTAAGAAATTGATATTTTGACATGTTTAACAATGTATATTTCATTCCAAGAATTTGAGCAGTCTTGCTCACGTACATCATAAACAATCCGCCAACACGAACTTTCGGCTTACTGCAAACTCAGCATTGGATGTTTTGCATAGGCTGCAGCACATGTATTCCGTTGTTGCCCATCTTGCAAAATGTATGCAGCAACAAGTCACACGCTTATTTTACGTATAATTTCACACATAACAAACATGGGTACACAAAGGTGTTTCAATTAGACGTGTCAGTGCACATTTCCCGGTTTCAGATATAGTGAACTGTAATGCTGTATAGTTCTCAATCGCCAATCTTTAATTTGCACATTCAGGTTGAGCTAAACCGTACAGCACCAAGATTTTGTTCTCCCCAGCCATGTGTTTCAACAAAAAAAACTGACATAAAAATAGTAGCAAATTAATTTTGATCAAACCCTCACTCAAGGCTCAAGTACCAAATCCCAGGCCAAAATTTATCTTGGGTCCATTTCTTGACTCACTTGGCTTCCGCTCACCATAGAAATAGTCAAGTGGATGCTTTCTTTGGCCTAAATTAAGCATGTTCCCAGTCTGCCGATAATATCTACTCGCATGAAGACAAAATCCCCTGAAAAGGACAAGAACACTTTCCAAACTCATTTGCACAACATAGATATCCTTTAATATATTTCAGTTGATGATGCACCCAATCATGGAATACTGCAGGAAGAACATTTCATTCATTGGGCTAGATTCTTATACACAAATTGACAGACTCAAGGTAAAAAACAAAAAATACGGATACTTATTTTTTATTCTCAAGGTCACGGAAGGTTGCTTTGTAAAGAAAATGTCACAGCGTATATACAAATGAATATGCTCAATCTAAAAAAGTACTTGACAATTGTCAGACAAATCCATTCGGTAAATCTGAAGAGGCAAGTTGTGAAGTGTTTATGAAACGATAATGCAGCTTTTCTTTTCACTTGATATGAACAATCTTGTCATCTGTTTTTAACCGTTTCCGCCGGGGCTGAACATATTCGTCGTCAGAGGTCACCATTTCCTCCTTGTCCGTTTGCTCACCCTCAGCCTCCACAGCTTCCAGGTGAGGAGGTTCAGGGAAGATCTGCCCCGGAAAGACCTCCTGCAGCTTCTCCTCAAAGTAGACACTCACTGCCTTCCCAGAAACGGCCATCTCGGATCCGTCCTGCCAGAGAAAGACAAAGGGCGGGGTCGAAGAGGAGACAAATTAGATGTGGGGGGAAAAGTTACACTGATCTGTTGGCTGTGCTTGAACCTTGCTGTACAGAGTACTGATTTCTTGCCACTTCAGGTCACCACATCCCAACCCATTGAGACTCCAGGAAACACTTTATCTTTCTATCTACCTTGGTCATATCCCTCAAGAGGGGTGACCAACAGCAAGACATACAAAAATAAAGAAAAAAAAAAACCCCAGAACACACAAACGTTTTTGGACCATGGCCAACCCAAATGCCCAACCACCCAAACAAGTTAGGCACCTCGGCACCTAAGTTGGTCATGCTTTCGTCCCTCCAGATGAAACAGGACACCAGAAAGCGGCCATGTCACTCGGGTCAGGGTGACACAACACACTTTTGTTCAACAGCAGGGCCTGACAGCTTTCACTGGTTTACCCCTGCCGCTTCATACGGGTGCCCAGCCCATCTTTTAGAACGCGTCCACAATCCCACTATCCTTTCACTTACAGCAATTAAATTAATTTGTTATAAGGCAACTTTAGGTTCGTTAGAGAACCACATTTCGTGGACTTCAAAAAATTTGCCGTTATGCAGGTGTTATGTCCAGTTGACTCACCAGGATCATATAAGATGAATGACAACTCTTTCTGACCTCCCAATCCAAAAAGAAATACCATATATTTACATACTATAAGGCGCTCCAAAAAACTCAAATTTGGCCAGGAATTCAAAAGTGCACCTTGTGCCGCAGAATATGGTCGATAAAATGAGAAAAGAATACAGTATTTATACGTGAGCGCTACTACCTTAGGCTTTATGATATACAGAGCTCACTCGTTTTTTTGCGTTTAATGGAGATTAGAACCACCCACTAAATGTTTAGAGCTCTGCTGAAAGGTTGGCTGGCTGAGAGAGCTAGGAAGGGCGAGAGATGCATCTCTTTGGCGGCACGACGAAGGCGCGCGACACACATTCTCAGCGAGATGCAGCATGAAGACAAAGCAGGTGTACGCTCACACACAATTCAGTATACTGATTTGAATTGGGATTGGAGATCTCAAGTCAAGGGGTATTGGCCAATCGGCATGAATCTTGGCTACCCCCACAGACCCTCCTCCCCCACCCTCTCTCAGCTATTGAACAGACAAGCAGACACAGTGTGATTTTGCGAGAGCAGTGCCGTGTCTGTGTAAAGAGCATTCATTGTTGGGTTTTAAAAAAAAAAAAAAACGTTTTTTTTTAATTGAATAGCCAATCGGCTTAAATCTTGGCTGCCCGAAACGTTCCTCAATGGTGTTCCTACCTTTTATCAATAGCAGGAGTGAAGCTAATTGTAAAACAATCAAAGCCGAAATACTAATTCCGGATGCTTTGGTACAGTGTATATGAGACACATTTTCGGTATAGTTTACAGTCAAGACGTCACGCCAACAGACCATGTTTTGACTGTGAATGATTTTTTTTATAAGGAAGCTCATAAAACAATGTATGTTCACTTTTGAGACACTTTATAATGAAAACCCACAAAACAAACTGTAAACACCAAAAAACGCCAGCAAAGCACCCAGAGCAATTTAATTTGGTCAGCACACAGCGCACGCTCTAGTTTCTTGCATCAGTATCCTTGTTTGCACTAATCTGTTTTACATCTGTTTACATTTTTACAAAAGAAATTTTCATACACGTTCAAACCATTATTTATGACACAAATGACGGTCAACACTCTTAAGTAACTGCGGGAGGGAGACACATTTTAAGTGATATTTTGAGATTGATTTGGGACAAAGGTTCTGGCATTGTTAATAAATTTGTTCAAATAATCAAACATCACACAATGCGCTGAAGAATAAGCTTTTGATTGTTGGGAGGGTTTAGCAGTTTTGTCGAATTTTGTCTTAAAAAGAAAAAAGAATATAAATATTTAAAATATATTGCTTTCATGGATCTTTGAATCAAAAAGGTTCCCGACCCCTGGTTTAACCTATCAGAGTGTGCTATGCAAATAGGTATTTCTGGCACCGCTAGTAAAAATAGTGTAATATATATGATTTCATTATATCCTGTATTGAAATCCCTTGGTAAATTTAAGCTTCCTGCGTTACTTAAACACTATACCCCGTGGCGTCTAGGAAAATTTCATTGGCATTTCTTGTCAAAGACAATAATGAGAATCTTG
Source organism: Urocampus carinirostris (assembly GCF_059441175.1). Taxonomy (NCBI): domain Eukaryota; kingdom Metazoa; phylum Chordata; class Actinopteri; order Syngnathiformes; family Syngnathidae; genus Urocampus; species Urocampus carinirostris. Next base: position 33,003,542 of record NC_142351.1, on the reverse strand, counting down.
AATAATGCCTTTTAATATGTCACTTGTACCACAAGTGGTAAAGTGTCGGCGCGTTCACTGCCGTGATCCGGGTTTGATTACAGTTGCAAACAATGTTTTGCTTTTTTATTCCGCAATACTTATTGACTGAATAAACCTTGAACTATTATAGTGTATTAAGTGTATTAAGAGCCCAATGGTTATACACAAATAAACAGAGTAGCCCTTACTGTAGTCCCAATTTATGCGCTTTATAGTTTGTTGTGCCTTACGTATGAACAATATATGACAAACTATTTTTGGGAGTTGCCCCTTTAGTGCGGAATACACAATAATAACAAAGAGCATATTAAATGTTTTCCATGGAGCATATGAGTTCTTGACAGTACAGAGTTTGTTGTCCATTTCTTGTGCATGTCTAATCCGATGATGAAATATGTAATACAAAGACGTACAATACAGTATTTAAAATATTGACGTCCCTAGTGTTTGAGAATGTAATGTTGAAATCCTGAGAGAAAACTTGTTCCCAATAATGCAATAATGACACATTGTTAAAAAATTACTAATGTTGTAAACTTAGACTACAATTAAATATTTGTGCCGCAGGGATTTGAAAGTGGGGTAATGAAAGAAGTGCTATTTTTCCCCCAAAAAAACAAAAAAAAAACACTTTTCACGAAACTCAAACACCAATTAACATTGGTCACCTTATAGTCTACATTAGTTAGCAACGCAAATTGTGAAAATATTGTGAAACATATGGGGTACATGGAAAATTGCATTCTATTCAGAAATGTCAAAACTAAAAAAATGTGAATATTTTCCAAATGCACATTTACCCCCCAAAACAGCTGCTAGTTACTATACATTGGTTTCGGTCCACTTGAGAACTACTCAGTAGATGTGCTCAATGAATTAAAATGAAGTCATACTCCTGAGATAAAACAAACAAACCAAATTACAAAAGGCTAAATGATTTCTTAAGGCCTCAGTGGGAGAGGGAGGATATCTGTGCTTTTTTTTTGGACATCTTACCTGTGTATCAATCGCTTTCTCCTCAGCATAAACTTGGATTATTCGAGACATCTAAAAGGGGCAATAACATTACAACACAAGCAGTCAAGTAGCAGGGGGAGAAAAGTGTTTACAGAATAGGCAGATACAGTAAGAACAGAAGACCTGATGACTATGTGTGAACAATTGCAGGCTATCCAATCATCCCGTTCAAAATAGAAACATTCCCTGGTATTAACAGATTTTAAAAAAGAAAAGAAGAAATGAAACGTCCTTTTAGGTGCAGTTTTGTTTTAAAAGCTAAATTTGAGAGAGCAATAACGAGGAATTATGACTTTATCGCAAAGAATGGCAGAAATATGGTGGAACTAAGTCGTTTGGCAAAACATCAGCTCACCAATCATTCAAGGATAACCGACAAATGTTATCTTTTTCATGGCCTTATATGGTAAATTAGGTGAAATTTTTTTTCCATGAAATAAAACTTCACATAAGATCGAAAATACACAAATCTGTTATCATAGGCCAAAAGTGACAAGTTAGTAATTTTTTTATAAATTACCATTACCCCCGTATTTCTATATTTTGAACATCAGATGACCAAACTCAGAAGACATGCGAGTCATGTCGGGTTGTTACCAGAGCTTGTAGAAACTGATGATCATTTTCAGTTGACAGCGAGTCATCATAAAACATACCAATTAGTGTAACAGAATTTCATTCAAGTTGACTTCCTGTTTAAAAGCTTAAAACATTGCTTGAACAACTGTTGTGTGTGTGTTTTAATAATAACTCAAGCGATTTCTACTTAAAGTTGAACTTATTCTATGGACAATATGGTTTTCTAAGAATCGAACAGTCACAGATCAAATTAACAATCTGAGAATGCAATGTTCCTTAAGGGATTTTTTTCCAAAATATTAGGACAAATCAGGAGTTAACTTGTGTCCTAGAATGCACTTCAGGTTTGCACATGATAAAAATAATTAGCATAAACACTTTCATACTGCCTTCTATCATATTGATGTGGTGCAGTTCTCTCCCTCTGCTACTTCATTATTTGTTGAATGCTCAAATGTTTTTTTTCTTCCTATCAGCAGCCCCAGAAAGGTAACAAAGTCAGCAAAGTCATCATTTTGTAACAGGATAACTGCACTTTCCACTGAGTGTTACTCATTTAACCTTTTGCCATCATTCGGATAAAGATGTGCATGCACACTCAAACACGAGATGTCATTGCAAAAGGAGCCCAAACTTTTAAATACAATTCATAAACAAATCATGCAGCGCACCTCGTTGTATTTTGCACAGTTTAGGAAGATCATCCGCATGTCACACACAAATTCCTGGATGGACTTGTAGTATTGAGGGTTCCGTAGCTGCAGCTTTTTTTTCACCTTCTTCAGGTCCATAGGGCGCTTGATAATTTTGTAGTAGTTTGGCACCTAAAATAGAAAAACAAGAGTGCGTGTTACACATGAAAAAATAGGGCAACTGTTCTGTGTGCGTGCTTGTGTCATGCAAGGCAACTCACAGAGCTCGGGACAGGCTCTCGGAAACCAACACTGAGCTCATGACAGAATATATACAGTAGCAGGCGCTCGCATTTCTGAAAAAAAGTAACAGATTGATCAAAATCAAGGACAGTGAAGATGTGCTCGCTAGCTGTCCTTACCCTCTGGTCCTCAGGTTTAAGGACATTCTCACCACCGACAGTCCTGTTGTCGTCACAGTAGTCTATCTCAGGACTTGATATACTTCGGCAAAATGTGCAGAGAAAATCCCCCCTGAGAAATGTTCATCAAAAAGCAATTTAAGTTTTAGAGTGCAGAACACACCATATGACACACCATTCTTTGCAATAGACTACTCACTTGGGGAAAATTTTGATGGTCGGCACATGACACTTCATGTGGAACACTTTGGGACAGCGGTCACAGCACAGCAAGTCGCCACCATTGATGCAAACAGCACACCAATCTTCATTAGGGTCATCTTCCTTACCCGCCACAATCGAAGCCCCCTGCTCTTTAGGCAGGTAACCGTTTATTAGCTGCATACGAGAGCCGTTGAGTCCTGAGCAAGAGATTTCGGACTGAAGCTCCGATTTAATATTTTCCCTTGAGTTATTTACCGGACCCATCTGTAAAAAAAAAAAAAGAAAGCAAGGTTTTCATTTGGACTCACTATTTAATGATGCTACATTGTACAGTATCTAATGTTTTCTCAAAAGAAGGTACAGTAAGACCTCGGTTGTTGCGGTTAATGGGGACCAAAACCACCCGCGATAAGTGAAAATCCGCAAAGTAGCGGCGCACCTTTAAAAAAAAAAAAAAAAATTGGGTTTAAATTATTACTTTTTAGACCCGTTTAATGGGGAGCAAAGCCACCCGCAAAAAGTGAAAATTTGCGAAGTAGCGACGCCCCTTCAAAAAGAAAAAGAAAAATCTCATCTCATCCCATTATCTGCACCGCTTGTCCTTATTATTCGCGAGCGAGCCCCTAAACCGCGGTGCGGGTACTTTCGGGCGCCATACGCACGACACGGCGACGGCCTGTCGGAAGCGCAGCAGAATGCGCGTTCACGCGAGGGGGGAGGATTTTGTACGGGAGTTGAATTTGACGTGACGTTGGTGACTTTTTCATCCGCGTTAACAAACGCATTTTGTAGAATACGATCGCGCTTTATTATTTAAATAAACGCATTATATAGACTACGATCGTCCAATTATTTTAATTAGCTTGCTTCATGGTTTCAATAAGCGTATTATATAGAATACGATCGCTTTTGTCGGAAGCGCAGCAGAATGCGCGTTCACGCGAGGGGGGGAGGATTCTGTAAGGGAGTCGGATTTGGGCACAACACCGGGAAACAAGAACGGCGCGCCATGCTCGGGTTGTCGGCCGAGGGGGATTCCCGCAAAACGTCGAACCGCGAAGTAGCGAGGTCTCACTATACTGTTCTGTATCCACTTGCCAACAAAAGGCAAAATGTTCTACTTGGTATGATTTAACTGAACAAAATACCATTTAATGTTATATAGTATATATATATCCTAATAAAACGAATTTTCCGGACTATATGCGCCACCCAAAAACCTCAAATTGGCCATAAACTCGAATGTCTGCCTCAAATTCTGGACCACCAAATACACTGGAGGCATAGATGATGAAGGAAAAGGCAATAGGTCTTATCTCATTATTCCACTATTTTTAGTCATGGTTTGTTAGATCCCTTGACCACCCGGAGGAGCCGGGAATCGAACCTGTGACCTCTTGATCCTAAGACGAGCGCTCTACCTCCTGAGCTAATGCCACCAACATTAACAACTTCACATTGTGACTAAAAATAGTGTGATGATGACATAAAACCTAATGCCTTTTTGTCTGTTGCCCAATAGCTGGTGGACAAGATCCGGCGTGATCGAAGATCAACTCACAAATATGTTCTTCTTTTTTTTTATGTGAAACTGTAGCCCTTTCTGTAGTTTTAATTCTATGCGCCTTAAAAACAGGCGTGCCTTATATACAGGTCCTTCTAAAGAAAAGTGCATATTGTAATTAAGTTCATTATTTTCCAAAGAGTAATGATAAAAAAGAAACTTTCGTATATTTTCGATTCATTGCACACCAAATGAACTATTAAACTAAATTCCTATCTCGAAAAATTAGCATATCATGAAAAGGTTGTCTAAACAGGCTACTGACATAATAACCTAAGTCAATGAGTTAATTCTACACACCTGCAAATGATTCCTGAGGCTGTTAAAAACTCCCAGCCTGATTCATTACTCAAAACTGCAATCATGGGTTGGAATGCTGACCTGATTGCTGTCCAGAAAGCCATCATTGACACTCTCAAGCAAAAGGGTACGACAAAAAAAGATATATCTGTTTGAGAACAACCCAGCTCATTTAAACTCAAGCACAAATAGCCAGATGCTGTTTTGCCATCGTAAAGAGATTTAACTAGACAATCAATCATTGAAGACAGCAGGATATTTGGGACATTGGGTTTTATCAGCAGAAGTGCAGTGGGACCATACATTGTTCTTATGGGTTGAATATAAGGTCACGTCACCCTCAGCGAATCTGAATTGATAACATAAAAATACACACATTTAGAGTTTTATTTACCCAACAGCACCTCAGTAGGAAGTATGTGGGAATAAAAAAAATGTGGCAGAAAACGCTGCACAACGAGAAGAGGTTACCGGATACTGAGGAAAATTGTGGAGAACAGACGATTCCAGATGTTGGGGGACCTGAGGAGGCAGTAGACTGAGTCTTTAGTAGAAGAATCTAGAGCCACAGTGCACAGGCGTGTGCAGGAAATGGGCTACACTTGCCGTATTCCCCAGGTCAAGCCACTTTTGAACTAGAAACAGTGGCAGAAACGGCTGACCTGGACGACAGACAAGCAACACTGGACCATTGCTCGGTGGAGTGAAGCAGTTTTTGCGGATGAAATCAAATTTTGCATGTCCTTCGGAAATCAAGGTGCTAAGAGTCTAGAGGAAGAATGGGGAGAAGGAAATACCAAAATGCCTGAAGTCCAGTGTCAAATACCCGGTCAGTGATGGCCCGGGCGCTATGTGAGCTGCTGGTGTTGATGCACAGTTTTATCATCAACATACCTTCCAAGTACTACGGTTTTGCCGTAATGAGTACGGTTTCCTTGAACCCACTACGGTGTTATGGTTGGGTCACAAAAAACTACGTTTTTTTTTTTATAAGTCTTCGGTGCCGTCCATACACAAATAAGACAGACGAACTGGCTGTGCAGGTGATAAACGTCAAAGCGTACAGGGAGTGCAGTTTGCTGTGTTTTACGGAAACGTGGCTCACGTCTAGCATCTCAGACGCTAACGTGGAGCTACCGGTAGCTACCGGAGCTAACCTCTCCGATTCCCGGCTTAGCGTGTGACGTCATTCACTCCGCTAGACGGAACTCCGGAAAACGAAAAATCTCCATCAGCATATATCGCAGGTAATTGACTATGCAATTTATTCAAAACTATTATTATTTCATATCGAAACTGATCAAAATCAATTATATAATTATTAACTCACAAATATATTGGAATATCTCAAATAAAAAGTTTCCAAATTAAACTGAAAACCAACACTGAATAATATTACCTCAATGATAAAAAAATAAATGTTTTGTTTCTTATTGTATCAAAGATTGAAAAGAATACTATGAGGGTTTTCTATGACATTGTTATATTAAATACATTATTGAGCTTTAAAGAACTTTCTTTCGATTGCCCCCCCACCACAAATTTTGCCAAAATCATCAATATAAAACAATAAAAAGCTTAAACTACTTCAGTTGTGTGTAATGAATCTAAAATATTTGAATGTCTAATGTTTATAAGTTCTTTGCAGAAAATAATTAACTATCACAATACTGTATCCTATTTTTTAGAAGGACCTGTATGAAAAAAAATATCACAAGAGACTAATTTTTGGTGGTGTGCCTTATAATCCAGTGCACCTTACAGTGTGGCAAATACGGAATATGTATGGCCATTGTGCGGTGAGAATGTGATGTAATTCAGGGTGCATGAATAGATTTTCAAACGACTATAGAAGCATGGATACCAGGAGAGATGCTTGTTAAAGGGCACATACTAACAGTCCTGTATGTATCGCTCTCAAGCTATGGGGGTAGTGTCAGTCAGTGCATTGTTCAAGGGTGCCTTAAACTCAGAAAACAGATGAGCATCCCACCAACTTCACTCATTGTCCTTACCATGCAAGCACTTCTTCCAGAATCTTTAGATTGCTCCAACTTTGTGGAAGACCCTGAACACCCATAACTGTCATCTGCATCAGGCTCGTTTTTGACCCGAAAAGATTCCACACCAGCTCCACCAGCTGCTGTTCTCCCAGAAGAGCTACAACTTGAAAAGAAAGATGACAAAAGTGTCTTAAATAGAAATTCCTGGATAAGAAACTAATCAAGCACATCACTTATTTTGAATCGGACTTTTAACATTTGGTTGATCATCACAGGCCTTCCGAGCAATTGTGCACCACAAATTAGCATTTTATCCTAACATCCTTGAAGCAAGCACTAATGAATGGCTTTAGCATATCCGTACAAGTTGTTAAAGCGATAGAAAAAAAGCTTCCAATAACGTACAAATATCAAAATTACATTAATTGCTGTTAATGTCATTGCACTATTTTTCATTGCACTGACGTTCAGATGCACCTACAACTTAGGTCAGTCTCCAAACACTACCTTGTAAATATTTGCCTGTTTATCCTAACATTCATTTTGTTATGTTTTAAGCATTTTATTACATGTTTTTTTCTGGTGTGCCATGTCTAAACTAGTTGTAAACTAGGTTTAATCTATTGTTATAATGATGGTAAAGACAATTCTAGGTGAAAACACATTTTTCCCATTAAACCATTGAGCGGACCAACTTTTTACTCATTAACTCAGTTGCAAACTTTGCGAGAGCTAGTCTGGGATGTTGTGGAGGGAAATAATGGCCTACAAACAATACTTTTCCTAGACTTGCGAAATCAAGTAACAAGCAACACTGACGCCTTACCTGCCCCTGCTGCCTGTGCTGGATGTGCTGGAGGGTCGTGCTGGTGTGTGTGAATTGGAAAGTCCTGCGGACACAAATGGCATGTTATGGAAAATATTGTAAAATACTTAGTAATGCAAGACAGAGGTTCATATAATAAAACAATAATAAAAGTGTAATTGAAGTGATGATGACTCATTGCAATACTATAGCATTAATGGAGGTTGAGCGTTTTGAAATACAGGTACCTGAAGATCCAGGCGAGTGTAGAGACAGTCCGGGGGAGGGGTTCTTGTCCACAGAACCAGACTGCTGTTGTGTGGTGGCTGCAATGAAGCGAGACAGGAGGTGGCCAAGGTTGCTCGATCCCGCATCCTCTAGCTTTAAAAAAAAACAAAAAAACCCAACTGTGTCTAATTGTGTAACCAATCAAGAAAAAAAGTTAAAGCATTAAAATCAGAATTCCTAACTTTAGTAACGTCAAACAAATTGCAGCAATAAGCCCGCTACACAAAGTTAACAGTGTAATTGAATGTAAGAAGCCAGGATACTTCTCGGGCCGAAAGGTATGTTACCAAAAATGAGACCTGAAATAAATAAATAAATAAAAATACCATCATTGGTGATTAAGAGCATCGCAAAAATAATCAGCCAGCACTTCTTGTTCGAAAGATTCTAAGCATATGTTCTTAATTCTAATTTAATGATTTTCAATGGAAGTTGTAGCACAATTTCTCTCTTTCTACATAATGTGCGTGAAGCGCTAGAGAGCTCAACTAGATAGGTTGCATGGCAACTTACTGTACAGGCTTTTGTGACTGTACAGGTTTCTAAACTTTTGTGAGTACGGTTAATTTTGTAATGTTCATTCGATGTTTGCCTTGTTTTTTCCTGTCTCACTCCTGCATGTGTTTGTGCTTGACGATTGACAACTTGGCTGTACTCGTTGATTAAGATCGACAGTTTTTGTCTAAATCACAACATGGGGTTTTCTGTACAAGGCATTCACAAAGTCTACATATTTTAATGTTTTGAACTCCTTTAGCAAATCCTCGTTTCCATAAATTTGCTTCAAGTGGTCATTTATGAGAGACCTCTATGGCAGTCATTGGCCAAACGCCATTTTTGCTCAATTTATGTTTTAACATTTGCATTCTTATATTTGATTATAATAGCAACTAATGTGTCGGATAATGTCATCTGAGATGAAAGAGTAATATATAGGTGTTTGCCAAGGCATGTGTGCCATTCAGTTCAATTAAATACATATTATGTCATCCATTTAACGAGTTACACGACCGCTTAAAAGTTTGGGGTCAACCAAACAATTTTCTATTTTCCCCAAAAGAGTAATTTTATTTATCAAAAGGAATTGTCCAATGTCTGTGTTATTTAGCCCATATGAATCTTTTCCTTTTGGTGGCAAGTCGATAAAACTATGGTTTCTTCTTTGCCATTCTGCCTTGAAGACGAGCATCTCCGAGTCGTTGCTTCACTGTAGATGTTTGACCCTGGTGTTTTGCGGATACTACTTAACCAAACTGCTAGTTGAGGACCTGTAAGGCATTTATTTATCAAACTAGAGAGACTAATTTACTTGTGCCCTTGCTTTGTTGTGCCTCACATTTCTTTCCCTTAGAGTCTGTTTGTGCAGTTCTCTGAAGGTAGTAAAACACACCGCTGTAGAAGATTTTCAGTTTCTTGGCAATTTTTTGCATGGAATAGCCTTCATTTCTTAAACTGTTGATTTTCACATGAAAGATCTCCGTTTTTGGCCATTACGAACATTTAATCACACCCACAAATGTAATACTTGACTAGCTCAAAGGAATGTCCGTTTTATACCTTCTTTAACCAGCAAAAAAATGTTTCAGGCTAACATCATAGCAAAAGGAATTTCTAATAATCCATTACCCTTTTAATGCAATTAGCAAACACGATTTACCATTTGGACACTGGAGAGCTGGTTTCCAGAAATGGGCCTCTATAAACAATGCATTAAAAACGGATTTCAACTAAAATTGTCATTTAACAGAGTCACAATGTATGTGTGAATCCCTGCTTAGTTTTGTGTCATTAAAAAACAAAATACACTGCTTTGCTTCAAAAATAAGGACATTCCTAAGCAACCCCAAACTTGTGAACGGTAGAGTAAACTTACTAACCCTTACCTACAATTCAATAGATCTAAATGTTATATTCTTGTTTGATCCAATCTACACTATGAAAAACATTGAAGAATGAGTTCAATCATTGCCACGGCAGTTAAAAATAATAAATCCAAAAAAGTTTTACAAAAACATTTGGCCCTGGTCAAGCGCACCTTGCTAGTAAAAATGTTCTAATGTGCACACCTGAATGGGTGGAATCTCTGGTAGACAAGGCAAGTTCTCTGGGTTGGTGACAGAAGGGATGAGCTCAATTGGCCCAATGACGGGGTTGGCAGGGCCTCGATGAGCGTGTGCTCCTGCCATGCTGGCGCTGGTGGGACTTGTGGGGTTGGCATTGTGGCCCGACGCAACTGGGAAAGGGCCTGCATGGCCAGGGTTGGAATGCTAGATGAAACCCAGGAAGGATTCAGGATCAAAAAATGAGACGAAGGAGAAAAGAATGTTGGGAAAACAAGAAAATAGGTCACTTGGTGAGTGTCGTCAAACCGTAAAATCAAATAAAAACTTTGCTGTGTAATGATGGTTGCCAATCATGCATTTGGGTGACATACATGCTCCACAGAATGCACAAATGACAAAGTAGGAAAAAGGTACCAAACCCCAGATTGCAGTAACAAACGAAACCTTTGGTTGTTCATCTCAGATTTTAACCACATCTGGACACAGAAACAAACATGGCGGGGTATAGTGGAGGTTTTGCTAACGTAGTTTACATGCAGGAATAAGTGCACATTTTATTAATTTATACTAAATGCTGCAATGTAAAGTGATCAGCAATAAAGTTTAAGGGTGATAGAAATAATTTATGCATTGCATAAAAAAATGTATCATACTTGATTTTTTATGATATACTGGCACTAGTATATTGTATCGCATGCGTTAATTATGTAGTAAAACAACAGGGAGAAAAAGGTACCATGGGTGAATAACAAAGAAATGGGTATGAAATGATCTTTAATGATCTTTTTTCTGCTGCATGCTTAGGTCAGGATGATTAAGTTGAAAAAAAAAACTACATGTAAAAATATACCGTAAATTCCGGACTATAGAGCACACCTGATTATAAGCCGCACCTACCACATTTCGGGAGGAAATCCGATTTTGTACATACACAAACCGCACCTGTATATTAGCGGCATGCGCCCACATTGAAAAAATGCAATACAAACACGAAATTAACCCATACCCGATACAGTCCAAAAAACACAGCCGGCAAAATGAACGGAAAATGTTACCGGTACTTAAAATTTAATGCAGACCTGCAGAGTCCGTGTGCCCCTTGAAAGTAATCCAAGGAAAAAAGTGTATATTTCCAAAGGGTGGGAAAAATATATATCCACTATTGTCGGCCGCGTCCACAAACAAGTCTCACCCTTACTCCAATTCCCGTCAGCCCGGGTTTGCCCCGGCCCTTCTTTCTCATTTGCTCGTTCAAATTATATCAGAATAAGTTTCTAAAATAAATACATAACAAAAATATACAGTTGCAAATACATATTATACATGGTTACACATATTTACAAAGAAAGACGGTACACCGAGAGTTTTCAAAGCTTTAATAATAATATTATAACTTTCATCCCAAACTGTGCCTGTGAAGGGTAGCAAAACGCTACTAGCAACACGCTCGCAACACAGTCAACAGCTCTGTTAAAAGAATCATACCGTGCTTGTAGTAAGCAGGGTAAAACGTCCTCATCTTCCTCCCTATGACTGACGTCATCAAAATCTTCTTCCCCAACATTAGGAACTTTGCCATATAGGCTTCGTCCCACGCTCTCCCTTATAAATAAAAACGCTAACATCACGCTCGCAAAGTAAAATTTACGCGCGGCAGCTCTGTTTTCTCCTCGATTGTGTTTAGCTTAAAAGTTGCATCATGTGCCTTTCTTTTTGCAATTTGCATGATGAGGATATGTCTACACTAATTTAATTTGTGCACAAGCTAAGAAGTTGCAGTCTAAATCTTACCTTTTGCACTTGAGCGCAGCTGGCGGCCGTTAGAAAAATTACATAAATTGGCCGCATCACTGAATAAGCCGCAGGGTTGAAAGTTTGGGAAAAAAGTAGCGGCTTATAGTCCGGAATTTACGGTAATTTGCTTATTGTAATTTATATTTTAACCAGCTTAGTGGCATGAGTTCATTTTAGTTGATCAAACTTCTCCGATTAAAAATAAATCCACAAGAAATAAACCTTACCATGTGATGACTTTGTGATTGGGCACACATTATACGCAGCAAATGGCTTCTTTTTTCATACATGTTCAGTTAATTCAACCAATGCAGCAAAGGTATGCGACGACTGTGCAAAACTAACACACTCTTACGACAAGGCTGGTCTACTTAAGCATCTGTTGTATAACCATTTCTTTTTGTCAGTGTAACAAAACCAATAGTTACACAAAACGCAGGGTTGGGATATGTCTGCATTTGTTGAGGTAGGGCGACATTGTGAATGGGTACTGTAATTTTATCATATTTAGGTGCACAAAAGGCAGAGCTGTGCTCATACATTTGGGAATAGCGTGGACCGTAGCCAAGACTATCGAGTACTCCTATGAGTAGCACCAAACTGCCATCATCAAGGAAGACAGGTTTGTTGGGTGCCACTATGGTTCGGTATTCAAAGTACTGATGTTTTAATGAAGTGCCATCAAGTGTCAAATCCTTGGCAGTGGTGATCTTTTAGACTCGATTAGAAAGACTTCTTATCGTGAGCTAGATGCACTCATGATGAAAACGCTGATATTATGTCGCATGTGATATGGATTCATTGTCTAAAGAGGGAGGAGGAGGAGGCAACGACATTATGACGCTACTCATCTGTCAAATGATCAACAAACAAAAAAAGTTTATTTTACATAGCAAATTTAAGCCATTCACATTAGCATGACCATTGATGTAAAAGAGAAAAAACATAAATATAAATGTACTACTTATTCTGCAATCCTCTCACACCATAAATAAATTCAAATATACGTGTCAGGAAACATCAGTATTAATAATAAAAAAATAGTGCTTTGAACTTAACAAAAGAAGTCTGAGACAAAGTACGTAAAATTTTATGGATGACCAAGGACCCTTAAGAAGCCGTTGAAGTGATGTACACAGATTTTCCTAGGGGAGTTAAAGGTTAAGTGTTGGATGTGTATTGATTTGTATAGATTGAGAGGTGTTCTTCACAATAATCAACAAGGAGGTCTATCAGGTGCCCAAAAAATGATTGTTGATGACATTGACTAAGTGCTACAGTTCAGCACGTCCCAACTCAGGGGCAAACTGGCCACTGGGAATTGGAATTCTTTTCAGCCTTAAAGAGCCATGCCTTTTATCAACATTTTTATCAACACAGATCAAATGCAGGTTTAAGGGATTAGGTGATAAAAGTGCAAAAAATAAATGACTACATTCCACAATGTTAACAGCACCGAGGTGAAGACTGGGTTAGTACTTAATCTATAAATCAAGGAATAGAATTAAATAAAAATGTTGCCTCCCAGCAATTTTAGGAGGCGAATGGAAGTCTTATTTACTGCGTGAAAGGGTGTATTTGGCCAATATTTTTGAGATTTTATTATGTTAAAAAAACTAACTTCATGGGACATGGATTCAAATCAATCTGATAGAATTGCTGACTGGATAATCATTTTTGAAAATATTTGGTATGGACAGCAAAGAACTCTACCTCATAGTAATTATTATATAATAATAATGATGCTTATCAGAAATTTGGCCCACATATCACTATAGCTCTGACTAGTGACTTTTCGAAAGCAAAAAGTATTGCTCTAAGAGGAGATTTGTGTACTGTGTTCAACTAAGCCCACAAAAATAGTCATTAAAAAAAGAAAAAATGAGTTTTCGCACAAACGATGGTCACACAATATGTGGTGCAGATAAAAAAAAAATAAGTAAAAAAAAAAAAAAATAAATAAATAAAAATAATATATATATATATATATATATATATATATATATATATATATATATGGAAAACCATTGATGGTGTTAGCGACAGGGTGATAAAGCGATAGAGAATGTGAGAAAAAGTTAGTGAGTGCTTGAGTATGCATATGTGTCCATACGTGCACTGACCTGCCGCTGTAGATGAGGCTGCATCATGGTGGGATACTGCTGCCCGTTGTGTCTTGGCTGAGCTGTGGAAATCCTTCCCTGTGGTGGCCCGGGTAGACGCATATGGTGGGAGGAAGGGTACATGGGTGGGGCATGCCCACCATTCGGGACCATTTGCCCTCGTGTGTGCTGCTGCAGGCTGATAAGCCTGGGAGGCTTGTCAGATAGTAAGGAAAAAAACCCAAGGTTGGAAATTCAAGCTTGCGAATAACATGTGGTTCACAGCAGCATTCTTGTGCACAAAAGGTATTAGGGCTGCACGATTCTTTAAAATCTAATTGATATTGCGATGTGAGGTAGTGCGTTTGTGTAATCGCAAAACACAGCCTTTTTTCCATTTCCTTTTATAGGTTTTTATACTGTTGATCCCCCTTTGTTATCTGAGTAAATAATTGTTTAGCCAACCAGAATTGTCACAGTATAAGGAAAGTTTAAACAAACTATAAAAAAATTTCAATTTGGCAAGGAATGTGTAGTGTTCCTCCCAACAGTCATGCAGATATGCTTCAAAATATTCCACGCGTCATGGATCTCGAGAAATTCATTTTTTAAAGTAGAGAATTTGACCTCATATCCCCTAGAGCTGTGACGTCACCGGATAAAATTGAGAAGCAAAATAAATGACGCGTCTTGTTGAAAAACAGACAGCGATTATAGTGATCAGCAAAAGCAGAGCGCTCATTTAAGCTAGGAGTAATTGGAACTTTGCTTGCCGTGTTGTTGGGTTTTTTCAGTTGATCATCAAAGGGTAAATTTACCCGCCGTCGTGTACAGTGTGCGATCCCTTCTTGACCTCGCCTAATTTCAGGTATGTGATTGTGACTTTTCCTGTTGGGTTTTTGCCGCTTGACTTGCAATTAATAAAATATTGTCCAAATAGCTCCCTGTGAGCGTGCGGTCTTCCAAAGGCTTTCAGTTTTGTTTGGTCTAGGTTAGCCCCGTTAGCAGTCGACTAGCTGGCCAGCCTGCCGCGATCATTTTTTTCTTCTGGCTGGGTTCATGTTGGTTGCCGCAAGTGTTTTGTTGTTGGCTCGCGGTTATCCTGGCTGCTGCTTACTGCACGTTTTCGGTCAGCCGGCCTCTTGTTTTTGGCCAATCTGTCCCAATTCTTTCTCTATGGCAGTTGGCTGGCCTATCGTGTCCCAGCTGGTTTAGCCCATGTTAGATCTGTTATTTTTTTCCATTTTACCCCATTGTGTCTGTTTGCCATTTGTACCATTTCTGCACCCATCTGGACAACGCTTAGCCATTCTCCACAAAAACGACACTCAAAACCTTTACGATTAATTACCATGTAAGCCAATAGGATGACTGGCTTGCTAGGGGGCTGGTGTGCTTCACATGAAGTCAGAGCTCAGGAAGTAAAAGACGAGACAGACTTCAAAATGCATTTTCTCGGAAAATAGTTGTAATATAGCTATGACACACACAATGCAAAAGACATGTTCTATTTCACATATTGTATGTTTTAAAATTGAATGAAGGAGTCCCTTTGACGGCACTAGCTAATAAAGGGGAGACAAAGTTTGCAAGCTGCACTCTATGCCACACACCCATTATGTGTCAGCAGAATGCAACTCTATAAAAGCTCCCCAGAAAAGGGCACTGTTTTCTTAAGGTGAAAACATGTCACTAATATTATGTACTCACAAAAAAACAACACCACAGAAAATGCCCTTTTTTGTAAAATCGTAAATCACATCAAAATTGCAATAATGGTCTTAAAAAAATAAATTAAAAAAATCACAATGGGGTATTTTTTCCAAACTCGGGCGTCTCTCGAAGGTGTGCAGTATTCCAATATCATATTATTGTGGCTGTTAATTACAGTGTTATTTAGAATTACCTGTGGCTGAACAATGGGTGGGACTGGATGTCTGCTATGTTGCTGCGTCATTTGGGGAGGGAGGCGCATCTGTTGGGACATTTGCTGTTGCTGCTGTTGCTGGAGATGAGAGTGCTTCTGTGCCATGGCTGTTTGCTGCATGTGCTGCAGACGGAGCTGGGCTAAAGAGATCTGTCCTTGATTTTTGCCCTGCTGACCATGGCCTGGTGAAATAGGTGGATGTGATGCTGACGTTGACTTTTCAATCACCAGATTGCCTAAAAGGAAAAGAAAAAAGATCACTCATAGAAACAGTGGGCTGGAGTCAGGATCATTTACATATTAGAACAGTTGTCATCTTTATGTTTCTTCAGTTCTATACCACTGAGCGGTAATGTTTTTACTACATTTAAAAAAGAAGGTGGTTATGAGAAAAATATAGTTTGATTATAGTTTGAATGTGCCTTTGTATGACTTTATCCTCAAAATTACCTTAACAAAGCCAAAAAATATCTCCAGGTGTTGTTTGTCTTTTGTTACAATTGTGTCAAAATAGGTAGATAATTTTCCCCTTCTGACACAGAGATGGCACCCCACAGTCTTTAATCAAAAGAAGTCCTTCAGAGATGGCGCCTGGCTTTTTCAACTCCCTAAAATGTGCCTCTCCTCCCTATCTATGCTTCCTTAGAAATACACTGCATCTTTGTTTAAGCTCACCGTAGCTCTTGTTTCAACAGAGGCTAATCTTCATCTTCCAAGGTCAGTTGGGCAGCTGGCCGGATACTTTAACTATCATTTCTCATTTATTATGATGGTGTGACACCTAGCGACCAACATTATATTGTTTCATGTAATCATGTGATCTTGTTTAAACCAATCAGATGAGTCGTTTTATGCCTGTGTTTTGAATAAATGGTCAAGTAGTAATGGGATGTGTGTGATTCCTTTGTGGGCTGATCTTGGAAGCAGATCTGAGGGACAGCTCAGGGATGCGCCTCCGATGAAAGGGCTACCCAACTCATCTTAGACTCAGAGGGTGTTTCTGTCTTTACCTGAAAGAGTTTCTTAATTTTTAATACAACAAGTTTTAACCTAGACAGCGGTTGCCCAGGCTGTATATTATTTTGTCTATTTACTGTTCATAAATTTGTCTATGGTTTATTGTTTTGTTTAATATGGGCTATTTAACTATTGTCCAATCATGTACTGTAATTGGATTTCCACACCCCCTGGGGCAGATCTGCTTTTTGTAACCTTGAAGTTGTTTTAAAAAGTGTTCACATACGAATGCTAGTTTCTCCCCAGAAACCTACGGAGGCCAATAGAGAAGAGCTATTGATACTCGTTTTTTGGGGGGGGTAAAACTTAGAAATATACAGAAAATATAGATGTCATAATATTCATTATAAATATAATTTATAAAGATATCTAAAAAAAAAAATAGCTTTCATTATGTTTCGGTGAAATACTTTGGGAGAGAATTGGCGCGAGCTTCAGCCAATGCCTTTTTAGTCTGTGCTGTGTTTCGATTACTGGTATGTCTTTGTTTTAATATGTAATGAGAATAATTTTTCATTTCTTCATTCAGTTGACCCATATATCCGTATTACCTGAATCCAAAACTTGATGGGTATTATGTTGAACACACAATCAAATGCATTTTTAAAACTATTTTTTAAAACTAAATATATAAATAAAACAATGCATTTGCAAACAATTAAAAACATTTAGAAAAAAGTAGGCCTTAATTGTCATCTTGGGTTCAACACAACCTGTGATGTCACACGATAAGTGATTGAACATGCACTTAAACGTGCCACCAAAACAATATTCCTTGCCTAATATCTGGTTGCCTTTTATCTTTGACAATTGCTGAGGATTCATATTATGCTATATGTAGTAATGATGTGACGAATGGGATATTAAAAAAAACAAAACAAAAAAACAGTACATTGTAGAGCAGTCCACGAGCGTGTTATAGTCGACCACCTTCAAGTTCACCACCTGATCTCCCCCCAAAAATGTTGGACTGATCTGTTCCAACTATTTAAACAACAAATAATGAGGAAAAATACAAATAATGAATCCAATGTTTACTTTTCAAATTAAGTATTTGCAAATCATTTGTTGTCTAAATAAACCGCAGTACGATGTTGTGATGAATTCCATTACTGGAGATATGCTGCTTCAGGCGTGCTTCTACTTAGCAAATAAAATGCATGCCCATTGCATGGTTGGATCCCCCTGATCCCCACCCCACAAAGATCAAAATGTGAGAGCTCACAACTGCCACCAACATCTTTCTAAAGTTTGCTATGTGCACTCCACATTGAAAGGTGTTGACATGAATGAGTGTTATTGTCGTTGAATATTTTTGCAACAAACAAAACAAAAAACTGACGATTATTTATGCTTAAAAGTAAGAAATACGATTAACATCCACAATCTATACTGTGGCATATGCTACATACCAAGGCTGACCACATTTTTGGCCCAGAAAGTTGGGTCACAGAAAAAGCGCACATCTTCATTGGATACTGGTACCGGGTCGAGTCTTGCCCTAAAGAGTTGCTGGAGCTGGAAGAGAATCTAAAAAGACAAAGTCATCATGATCACTTTTTTTCCGAATATTATTTTAACTTTTTCTGCAAAATGAAAATGATATTTAGCTTTCCATATTTTGGGAGTGGGGGGAAATGATATTTGAAGTTGCTTTTTTGGCACTTGACAAAAAAATTGGAAAGTGGGGGTTGGGGGATTGCCCTGCGAGGTTACTTTTTTAAAAAAAATCAAGAACCCGTAAACCCATGGGCCACCTTTATGTCTCCCAGACCTATTAATTAGGTTACCATATTTTCACGACTATAAGGCACACCTAAAAGCTTTTATTTTTTTTTCAAAAGCTGACCGTGCGCCTTATAATACAGTGCGCCTTATATATGGATCAATATTGAGTCGCAAGGTCTCGCGACTAAGGCAAGCAGCCGCCGAATAGATTTTCCCCCAAGGCGAAATAGTCTGCGGTGTATGCTGGGATATAAATACTGGCGTTTCATTTCCTAACCAATGTGTCAATCATCATTTGAATCGGTCGCTATTGGCTAAACTTATTCGTGGTAAAGGAGGCGGGTCCTTTTTAGCATTTACAGGCAAGCATAGGCTAAGGGAGCAAAACAAAACCTGCAATTGGCCGAAAAAGAATGTGAATCACACGCGAGGTTATTCTACAGCTGGAGAAAACATTTTTTACTAGTCTGTATTTGTAACAAGGAATTATGGGGCTAAACAGACAGCTAGCAACAAGCAAGCGACGTCTATCGATGCAGATGTTTCTCGGCAGATTTTTTCTTTTATTTGTCGGCGTTATTGGGTGTTTTGGAGTGTGTAAATATTTTACACGGTTGGATTTACTACACTCACAGATGTAAGAGGACCATGGTTGCGTATTATTGTTAAAAGCGATAGCTGCCAGATGACTTTGGTGAGCTACCCCAGCTTTATATTTTACCAGTGTCTTGTTTTCAGGTTGCAAGATGGCGGCTGCGCATGGATACATGCTTGCGGCTAGCTCTCCAGCTAATCTTCTATTTATTGCCGTTCTCTTGTCTTTTTTGCTTTCACTTTTGGACACATGTGTGGCCAAAAACACTTACAGTAGGGACGAACTTATTCGGTTGGGTGGGCGTCTAAATTTCGATTTTTCGGGCACTTTTTATACCGCCCATGATATACCGAGCGAACTTCAAAGAGACCCGGCATCCTTGTGGACAGCTATTCCTCTTAATAAACGTCGCCGACGGCGCCGTAAAGAAAGGACACAGAAGCGTGGTTGCCGTGCAGGTAGATGTGTGAAGCGTGTGAAGTCCAAGCAGCAAGATGGACGCGAGGATGGACGCGAGGATGTAACTAATTCCACCATTCATTCCTCGCCGGACAACCGACGCTTTAAACTCAGCGCTCACGAGCGGCCACAACGCCGGGAGCTTTTGAAGATCTCGACAAAGACTACAAAGAGTTCAGCTAAGTCAAATGATTCAGCAAAGCTGAAATTTGGTCTGTTAAATATTAGATCGCTTGCTCCAAAAGCTTTACTTGTTGATAACATTATTCGTGATTATAAACTTAACTGTATGGGTCTTTGTGAAACGTGGTTACGCCCGGATGAGCACTTAGCGCTAAATTATGCCTCTCCCCCAGACTACGAGAGTAGTCATATAGCACGCACGCTGAAAAGAGGTGGTGGTGTTGCGCTAATCTCTGAAAAATCGCTCAAATTTAATACACGTACCTCTAATAATTACAAAACGTTTGAGGCTCTTGTGATGCGGTCCCCTCAATTGTCAATTGATGTAATAACTATCTATCGTGCACCCGGGCCATACACAACTTTCTTAGACGAATTTGCTGAACTTTTGTCTGAACTAGTAACCTATGCAGACAAAATTATAATTATGGGAGACTTTAACATTCATATGAACTCCCCACACAGTTCACTTACTATTGCGTTTAGTTCTCTAATTGATGCATTTGGTTTTACTCAACTGGTTGACTTGCCAACCCATAAAAATGGGAACACGCTAGACTTGATTCTGACTCGAGGAGTTTTAACCTCAAACATTATGGTTCTACCGTGTACTACTGTTATCTCTGATCATTATTTAGTGACATTTGAGGTGCTAACTAAATGTAGACTTAATAAAGCTGAGGGATTTAGCGGACGCAATATAAGCACTGGCACAGTTTCTGAGCTCTTTGAACTCCTTCCTGGAGCAGTTGCGTCCTTTCCTAAATACAATGGCTCGATTGACTCACTCATGAATGAGTTCAATACCACCCTGACTAGTGTGCTGGATTCAATAGCGCCCATAAAACTAAAATCACGTCCTAAAAGACGCACACCTTGGTTTACTGATGAAACTAGAGCCCTTAAAAAAGAATGCAGGAAATGGGAGAGAAAATGTCGCGCTACCAAGCTTGAGGTTTTCCATCAAACCTGGTGTGACAGCTTGTTAAAGTATAAAGCGGCCCTTGCCTCTGCAAAATCGGCCTACCTTTCGAAGGTGATTGCGTCTCAAAAGAACAACCCCAAAGCCCTTTTTGACACTGTAGCATCGCTTACAAGGCAACAGGCTATCGCAGACAGTTCGACACACTCTGCTCAGGACTTAATGGTCTTCTTCACTAAGAAGATTCAATGCATACAGGAAGAAATTGCAAAAGATATTGTTAGTACCACACGTATTAAAGGACTGAAATTTACAGATGCACGACAGGGTGGCTGCCCTGGGAAAATGGCCGGTTTTAGTGAACTGTCACTTGATGATCTCAAACAAGTGGTGAATGCGGCCAAACCGACAACTTGCCAGTTCGACCCTCTCCCAGGTTCACTTATTAAAAGTCTTTTTAGCGTCCTTGGGCCTTCAGTTCTAAATATTATAAATACATCACTCTCCTCAGGTGTAGTTCCAGCAGCTTTTAAGTCCGCCGTTATTAAACCCACACTGAAACGACCCAACCTTGATCCAGAAATATTAAGTAATTACAGACCTGTGTCAAACCTACCTTTCCTCTCTAAAGTACTCGAAAGAGTAGTGGCACAGCAGCTGAATGCTTTCATATCGGAGAATAACCTTTTTGAATCCATGCAATCTGGATTCAGGGCTAACCACTCTACTGAGACAGCTCTGATCAAGGTAACAAATGATCTCCTAATGTCAATGGATTCTGGCGCTTCATCACTTTTGCTGCTACTGGATCTTAGTGCTGCTTTTGACACAGTGCGCCACAATATCCTACTAGAACGGTTGGAAAAATGGATTGGTCTCTCAGGAGCCGTCCTCTCGTGGTTCAAATCTTACCTCTCAGATAGGACGCACTGTGTTAAATATGGTGAAACGACATCTGAGCCCTTTAATGTTACCTGCGGTGTTCCGCAGGGTTCAGTGCTCGGCCCCCTACTTTTCAACATTTACATGCTTCCATTAGGTGATATTATTCGCAAGTACAATATCAGCTTCCACTGCTACGCAGACGACACTCAACTATATCTTCCGTTGGAGGAATCTTCCACACTAAACTGTGGAAATTTGGAGGCCTGTCTCACTGAGATAAAAGAGTGGATGTCACTCAATTTCTTGCGTCTTAACTCTGAAAAGACCGAAATGTTAGTCATTGGTCCTTCTAAATGCCGGGACTTATTCGCAAAAACTGCTGTGAACATTGACAAATGTCACATCACACAGAGTGACTCAGTTAAAAATTTAGGTGTCATATTTGACCCTGATCTATCCTTTGAGATGCATGTAAAGCAAATTACTAGAACTGCCTTCTTCCATCTTCGCAACATTGCTAAAATCCGTTCAATACTGTCTCAGTCTGATGCGGAAACAATAATTCATGCATTTGTTACCTCCCGTCTCGATTACTGCAATGCACTATTCTCCGGTCTCCCGAAGTCCAGAATCAAGTCTCTTCAGCTAGTACAAAATGCCGCAGCGAGGCTTTTAACTAGGACAAAAAAGTACGATCACATAACACCGATTATGGCTAACCTGCATTGGCTCCCAGTTAGCCAAAGATGTGACTTCAAAGTTCTCTTAGTATTGTACAAAATCATACATGGACTTGCTCCCTCTTATCTTTCAGATCTGATCTGCCACTATGTCCCGGTCCGAAGCCTACGATCTGAGAGTGCTGGTCTTCTGATGATCCCGAGAGCAAAGAAGTCTTCTGCTGGTTCGAGAGCGTTCTCCATCCGGGCACCGGTGCTGTGGAATGCTCTTCCCCCTGAGATTCGATCTGCAACCTCAGTGGAAATGTTTAAATCTAAACTTAAAACTCACTTCTACTCCATTGCATACGAATAACCTACTCCTCTTGTCGGTTGAAAATAGTTTGTGTAATATAGTGTAACAATCTGTGAAGCCCTTTGAGACTCTTCGTGATTTAGGGCTATACAAATAAAAATGACTTGACTTGTTTTAGACTTATCTAGTTGTTTCTGTGATGAGTCTATTTTTAAATTCAATTTAATTCAAAGTGTTTATTGTCATATGCACAGTAAAAACCACGTTTCTCTTGCACAATTAAATTCTTACTTTGCTGTCCACACAGTTGCCAGCGAAAAAGAGAATAGAGACTAAGAAATAGTCGTAATTTCTTGAATCCTAAGAGTTTAACCTTCCTAATGATATGTGAACTGACGCATTTGAGTGATTGGTGCCATTGTACAGACACCATGTCCGTATGTGTCTGAGACACGCATTTGCTTCTTTGCGACCTGTCGGAATGTTAAGGGGTTAATAAGTTTGACTGAACTATCTGACTGTTTTGTTGATGTTCCCACTGTAGCGCCTTATATATGTAAAATATAGGACAACAATTGTTTTGGGGAGTGCACTTTATAACCCGGTGCGCCTTATAGTCGTGAAAATATGGTAATTATGTTCTCCAACTGAGGTTATGGGTACACAAACAGATCAGGAAGGCTGCATGTGGCGACCCAGTAACACAAAAGATGCATCAGAGCAAATGTTTCATAAGATTGGAAGTAGGATAAAATAATAAGTCTAAATCAGTCCAAGTATTAATATTTAGAGTCTTCTGTATTTGTATCATATTCTAAAGCCCTGTTTGAATAAGATGTTTAAAAAAGGACATTTTTCTGTGGTAAATGACAAAACATCTATATAAGTTTATTTTTTTGGATCTTTTCAGTTGTGATATGTTTACAATATTCTGATTATTTATCTTTTCAACTCTTAGATCATGAATTGAATGGATTTTTAAAATACGCTCAAAGAAAAAAAAAACATAATTGGTGCAGGAAGTAAAATGTAAACAAAAAAGACCTAAGCAAACAAGTCTTTCCTCGTGAGCTCCACTCTTTCAATTAACTTTCCCTTGAAAACTACTTAACAATAACTAGTGCTTCGAATACACTTTATAAATTTATCAACATATTGATCAACAACATACCGGTCTCTTGCTATAAAGCAACGCTGTGCTACTACCAGTCGAGATGGCGCATTGGCAGAATTTCAGCACATGGTGGATCTGCTGGGCAAGCTGGGCAGTATCCTTATGCTGCGCTATCAGCCTTGCATTGCGATCTTTAGTATGACTCTGGACACAAATGTACATATTTCATGATACATATACATTAATAAAAGATCAAAATTAGCAAATAACATTGCAGTGATGAGTAGATGTAGATATAGATTTGGCCAAAAACACCTTCATATATTGCACTTATCTTATTTAAGTTTTTTAATAAGATTTGGGGAACTACTGTACATATAGAAACACTTGTTTGACTACAGATGAAAGCTGTTAGGATTCTGCGTTATGCTGGGTACTAAAAACATAAAAACCTGATTTTAAAAGAAAACATGTTGAAACTTCATAACGTTAAACTTAAATGTCTATTGCTGGTACATAAAGCAAGTTGGTGTAATGTTTTGTTTCTCTTATTTCTATTTTAGAATATATATTCATGGGCAAGATAAATTGTAATAAAGTAGGCACTTAAAAGCTTCAGCTTCAACCTAGTGGGCTCATGATTACAGTATGTATTATATTTTTGTGTGCAAATATTTTGTTTTTAAATAATTGTTGATGATGTTTTTATGCTTTACCATAATAAAAAAAGACACAAACGCGAAGAAAAAAAATTCTGCAGGTCAAATGGTCTTTCAGAGGAGCGTTAGAGCAGACAGACCCAGAATCCCCAATTTTGATCCAAAACAAGCAAAGTGCCCACACTACTCTCACACACACACACACACACGCACGCACGCACGCACGCAAAAAACAAAAGGCCATTTAGGAAAAACGAAGACAAATAAATATCAGAGAAATTCTTACCTCTAACTGCTGTAGTAAAGACTTGCCCTTTTTGTTAATCTCATTTATCAGAGTAAACACTGCAATCTTAATATCCTGTTCAACCTTTTTGTGGGATTCACTCAGCTCTTTTAATCTGGATTTGAAAATTCAAACACATTGATAATTCATGTAATTATCATTTGAATTGACAAGTCATGTCAAGAGGAAGCACTATTAATTATATTCACTCACCTGTTTTGTAATTGACCTACTGAATAATGGACATGTTTTTTCTTCTCTTGCAGTTGGGTCATGGTTGACTCAATGAGACATTTGTGTTTAAGAAACGCTTCTTCCAGAAACTGATACCTGAAAAGAGGAGTGAGTTAGAGCAGTGTTTTTCAAACTTTAGAGCCAGGGCATGTTTTTTACATTGGAAAGATTTTGCGGCACACCACTAACCAAAAATGTTATAAAGTGACACTGAACAGTATGTTTAATCACAATATAATTTATAATACCCCTTCTACAGCACAGATAATTGACAATGACATAATATTTGCAGAAAATGATTCATGTTTTTTTAAATTTTAAAAAGTGACATTGAATAATTTCTCACGGCACACCTGACAATCTCTCACTGCACACTGGTTGAGAATCACAGTGTTAGAGGGCCAATAAATAATAATATATAATTGAAAAAGATGGAGAGACAATCATGTGTTGTATGGGCCTTCACTCTTGATTATTGTGTTTAGTAATAATAACAATGCATTATATAAAAATAGTGCTTTATTTTCCACTCAATGACGCTTTACAGAGGACTCAATTTATTCACTCAAATATTCACACTCTGGTGGACAATAAGCTAGAATCAAAATCACCTTTATCATCATTGTCTTGCTACAACAAGATTATGGTTGCACTCCATGTCATGATTTGCCCATTGCACTCACCTGGGGCTGCTCGTTTGGCTCTTGCTGCTGCTCGTTTCCTGACTGGTTTCCCTCCTATTTAAACTCAGTACTCTCATTCACTCTTTGTCAGTCCGGCAGCGAACCTCCACACTTGCCAGGCAAGCACTTTTTGACTCTGGCTCCCGTCTGTCCCGACCCGACCTGTCCTGTCCTGTATCGATCCCCTGTCCCTTCCTTTCCGATTGTCCGACTTGTTTTTGCTCACCGACCACGCTCCGATCTCCCATCTTGGCTGCTCAACTTGTTTCCGCTCTCCGACCACGTTTCAATCTCGTGAGCTTCCTGCTTCTCCTGCCCAGCGAATCGCTGGTGTTTTTTTTTCCCGCGCCTGACTTCTCGGCTTTCGCAATAAAGCTTGGTGTGAAACGTTACGCGTTTGAGTCTACTGTCTTTTCGGGTTCTGACATGCCAGTTTGCAATAATATACAATATGAAGACTCATAAATAGAAAAATATAAAGTGTTTACCTCTAAAAAAAAAAGGTATTTATAAAAACCACACTCAACCAGGATATTGCACTTGAACTGGAATATTGCGTTTAAAACTGTAACAAGTCAATATGACAACTGAAAAATCTTCCATTGAACACATTCATAGAAACTAGATCAAGTACGTATGTATGTAGCCACAGCTAGGTCAGACGGACAAAGGCATGGCTGCCAGTTCGAGCCTACAGCCCCATAACTTTCAAAATAATAGTTACCAAATATGGATTAAAAAGAGGTGGACATTGCAGAATATGTGTTAAGAACTAAACACAAAATACATTGATTAGACTGCTTGGAGCCTATAAAACAAATTGTTAGGGAATTATTTTGGGTTGACAGTGGGAAAAATGGGCTCTGCCATACATGACATATTTGTCTAAACGCAAATATTTTTCAGAATTGCAAAATTGTTTTCACATTTGCAAATACAGTCTTTTTTCGTTCCACCCCCTTTGTGACTACCCTTGACTGAAATGTCGAGGAAATGTTGTCAACGCATAGCGACGCACAAGCTCAAGCAGACAACATCGGCACTCGTGGTCAACGTGGTGGCGCAACTTTTAGTTTCAAAGCCATGAACCGCTTGATTATTTTGTACACATTTTGGGTTTACACCAAGTCAAAGTCTCACAGGTCTCACAGAAAAGCTTGAGAGGCTCTTGCTTGTGAATGGGACAAAAAACAGGCCTCTGTCCAGATGCTCCCACTGACTCTGGGAACAGTGGGTTTACACCATGTGACAACGGTAAGCCCTGAAATACCAAAGTAAAGGCCTCCAAACTTTGTTGCAAGAAGGTGCCAGTGAAAGGATCGTACACACCTATTCTCAAGCGACATTTGGAGGAGTCAATCACCCAGTCACTTTAAATGTGTTGAAATCTTAAAACTTGAGAAGCAAAGAGTGACATTTTTCTGCTCTACTGCTGTATTCACTTTAAGTATGTGTGTTGGATTTCAAGTATTTTCTCATCTGTGCGCCTCATTTTAAAAATTTGTTCAAGTTTACACTTGTTATTGAAAAGTTGAGTCAAATACCTTACAACCTGTTAACCTAACCTGTGCATTGTTTCTGAAAAGGTTTTAACCTACCAGGCTGAAATGCTGCACCGATCCATTTGCTTTAATAAAAGGAACAGAATGTTAAGTTCATAATTTATTCTTAATTCATGACTTTATTTCTTGACCATCACTTTGCTTCTCTATATCAAGGTGTACAGTATATATTACATTAGGCTGATATTATATAATAGTGGCATATAAAGCAGAGAGGATTTTTTTGACATTACATTTGTCAATACTGACAATTAGTGTGAAAATAATAATCTCCAGAAATTTCTCGTCATGAAAGTCCTATAGTATATGCATATAACCAGTCTAAATTTAAGTGGTTGTCAAACAACATTACTCAACGTGTCAATAAGAATAATTGTTAAAACTGCAAATAACAAACAGTGATTTATTTGTGGTGCAAAGCCTTATATAGAAAAATGCACAATTTTCTTAAAGACAGACCCAAACAGCTGAAAAAAATAATCGTGTTGTGCATAGTTTGGGAGGCTACGTTTTTGTCCGGACATCTCTCAAACCTGCAATGATTGATTCGATGTAATGAAGTTGAAGTATATAAACAGTTACTTCTGATGAAGACGGGCAGGTGTATGTTCACCAACGAGGCAAAAAACAAACCAAAACCGCCTGCTTCATAACAGCAGCTACCTAAAAATACCATCGTCATGCTGACCTTTGACATGAAATAATCCTAAGGAAAAAATATGCTACTACTGTACTTCCTTGTTAAACTGTTCAGAAGTCACTTTCTCAGAAATATAGAATCTTGAGATAATCTCCAAAAATGTGTGTAACAAAGCTTACAAACAATAACTAAGGATTGCATCTCTACTGGTAGATGTAACAGTTACCAGACAAACTCTCCCGTTTTTACATATAATGTAAAGGACTACCTATGCTCCTTGTGTTCTAGCAGCTGGCAGTCACGGCAAGTCAAAGTGTCACAGGTCTCACAGAAAAGCTTGAGAGGCTCTTGCTTGTGAATGGGACAAAAAACAGGCCTCTGTCCAGATGCACCCACGGACTCTGTAAACACAGTTGAGAATATATTGGTGAATAATCTCTTGATGCAGACGTGAACAATACTGAACTTTTCAATGTTTTCTGAACCCCAAGTGCAGAATATTCTGGCGTAATCATAAGGCAAAACTACATTGGCCAAAATGGGATTTAGTACTGCTGCTGAATCATCCAAGTGTGTCTCTATCATTATATTTTTGCTATGTTTTTCCCTGCTTTATCCCACCCAAGTAAACATTGGATTAGCTACCGCTTGCAAAACAACAGTCAATCAGTACACGTTATTATCAAAGCACCATGACTCCATACACACTTCCACTGTGGTCCTCGTGCATCACAGCAGAGGAAAGACACTTGGTATGCGTAGTTGATTCAGAACACAGAAAAGGTAATCGAGGTCTACTAAAACTCAAATATGGTAATAGTATAAGCTCATTAACCTTAAAAAAAACCTAAGTACCAGGTCTGATTTATTTATGCCCAATTTTTTACTTTAACTTGATTAGAGTATGCGTACAATGTATAATTCAAAAGGTTAACAAATTGGACAATAGTATTTTTTTACTTGGTGATTTTCAAAGGTAGTTGAAGGCAAGAAATGTGAAGATTTTTTTAAACAAGTACTGACATTTTGGAAAAGCAAATCAAAAAGTTCATCACAGAGTGATTACCCAAATCTGGAAAGAGAAAAACAGAAACCAAAGCAAGCTGTATTTATGCGGAAAAGAAGAGCTGCTTGCGAGAGTTACTCAAGAGACATCGGCCACTGCCAAGTGACATAGAGGAGAAGTTAATCTGTAGAAGCAGAAAAAAAGCAACAACCTGGATAAAATGAATTGATGTTCCGTCACCCTTAGAAGGAAAGATAGTAGCCAAATATGCAAGCCTCTTGAAAGTGAGGCTTAAGCCATATAAAAGAATAACAGATTACTAGACCTATAACAGAAATCATACAATATTATATGTGTTATACATTTTATTTTTAAGGAGAAAAATCACCGTAATCAACGTTTTAATTTTAAAAATAAAGATTTAAAATGCCCATTCAAAGTTGTGTTTTGCTCTACTAACCCTTTTTTAACGATGCTAACACAATCTTGTACTCGAATCCAAGCCCCCATCAATCTTGTGAAAATGGACGTACCAAATTGACCCCCACAAACTGTTGGACCCTGAACTGCAGTTTCTCAGCCATACTAGCAGTATAGTAAGACAATTAGCATTTATTAAGTTCAGTGTTGTGTCGTTTCTTTGAACGCAGCACAAGTCCATGCAGAATGTAAGTGGGTTATTTGCCTGGCAGAGGCTTGATTTTTGTCTACTCTGCATTTCTCCAGGTAAGAGTCTCCTCAAAAGTAACTTACTTTATGAAACAAGGCATCACCATTGTAATTTTTTTCGTTCATGCGTTTTGTACTTAGTGGCCACTGTAAATCAGAGTAGTCAATTATATGTTTGATAGAAGGCGCCCTTTACCCTTTTGTACACATACTGAAGCTTTGATCCTTGAATGTCCTCTGGCGCAAACACCTTTTGTACAACAACCATTTGTTCAAAGTCCTTACCAGAAGCGGTATAAGGATCCTCTTTAGTGCAAATCTTGTGGTCTTTGGTTATTTTGACCCTTTGGTGGGCCTCCACACAGGTCTTGCACAGCCATTCACCACAGTCCACACAAAAGCCTGTGGTTCCAGCATTGTCCTCACAACTTGTGCATACCTTGAAAAGACATAAGTCAGGTCATATCAATGGCTAGAAAGCAGAATTAAGAGAACCAATAATTAATTTGCAGGAATACTAAGTGGCTAAAAGAAGAATACTTTCATTTTTCGGTTAACTTTGAACTGCTTATTGTTAGTATATATAAACTTCATTAAACAAAATTCTGAGAGATGTCGTATTGTTGTCAGGTTGAAAAGGGTTTGAACAACTGGTCAAGTTATCAATAGAGTAGTTAACAGGACCACTGATTATTTTGCATGTAGCAACCACTTAACAACACTTTGTCCAATGACATTACATGTTTTAAGTGTGTGAAAATTGCCTCTGTACTTTCTCAGCTTCCATCTTGATCTCCATTTATATACTTGTATTTTAGTTGTAATTTAAGTAAAACACTGACTTAAAACATAGGTAAATATTTTAAATGAATGTTTGATCGGTTTTATGGAATTATCAAAATTCAAATCTACATAACATACTTTGCTTCCTGTATGTGACCCTGAGGGTAGATTGATCCTCAGGGCAAGACGGATCTTAAAATCTTAATCTCAGAGGATCAGAAATCAGGATTATTCTGACGTAATACATCCAATTTCTCAAATACTTTCATATAATATCGTTATCAGCAAAGTGGGATTCGGAATATGGATTAATTTAATCTGGATTTTGTTTTAATACCAGTCTAAGGGCTCTATATTTTGACCCAATTATTCAATGGTACCCCTCCTCTCTAAACAAACTCCACCCCCAACACAATTAAAAAGGGAATGCAGAAAGACGTAAAAACATAACCTGAAATTTTGGTTCAGCCCAAGGTGTCAACTATAACCAGAGTTTTTCACTGCTGCTATTAATTCAAAAAAAGAAATATTTAAATATCATATATATGATGTAGCATTCCTGTCGGATTAAGGATGAGCTTTTACTGGTGGATTTGTCTTTCATATCGATCAGCAAAAGGCCAATAACATATGCGAGTCCCTCGGTTTGACTGTGAATCTAGGCGCTTGATTGTTTAGTAGCCTTGCGGCACCGGTATGTACTGGGTTTCACCATTAGAGTTGAAACAATCAAACACATGTAAATAATTACTTTGCTTACATTCTAAATTTAAGACTAGGGATGCACCGGAATAACAATTTGGGGCCAAAACAAAAAACTTGAACAATTGGTTTAATTTTAACAGCGTAGTTTTTAAAAAAATATTAATAACCTCCAACTATGAAAAGGTGTGATATCTACCATGACATTTTCAATTATTTTATACTCTCAGTCTGCGTTCCACCTTTAACATTATAGAGTGGACAAAGCAAAGCCAGTCTAATTTACCTTTGCATTCATTTCATCTGACGTGTTGGTCGCCTCTGAGGTATCTTTAACAAAATAGTTGTCAACAACATCACAGTCTTTGAAGTCCTGGTGGCACACTGGGCATCGTATAACTTTCACTGAGGACAGAAGAGAGAATAAAAGCGTGGAAGAGTGGTTAGCACAGTCGGCAAACAAGCGAAAGGTTCCCGGTTCGAGATAGGTGGAAACATGTTGGCCTGGAGAGGGATAGGTGCCACCAGGCCACAGGAAAGTGTGCCCCTACAACCCTAGAGGGTTGGGGGATCCAATCAGCCAACCAATTAAGGGATCCAATCAGCCAACCAATTCAAGTTGACAGACAAAATGCAAGACCGTTTCATGGCGTTAACTTGCGGTCATAGAATTTAAGACTTTTTCAAGTGTTTCAGACTTTGGGGGAACCCTGGGGACCCAATATCCCACTCTAATGACAAAGTTGTGACCCAAATCAAGAAAGATATTCCATTTCTCAACTATCAAATGAAACGATCGTGCAGTTTAATGCAGATAGTACTATATTCATCTTTTCCCCCAAAACAAAATTACCAGTAAAACACAAACCACTTCAAGTAATAATATTCCTGTTAATGCTCAATTAACTGTATTTTGAATTAAATCTAAAATGTTTATCTTCAAGATAATAAAATCCCTATCTCCCTTTCCCAGTTCTACCTTGAGCTTGGCCATGCTCAACAGGTGTAAACTAATTTCAGCTGTATTTCGTGAAATGGCGGGTTTAAACTTCTGCATCTGCAGAATATTATCATCACCTACCATTAAATAATGTAAATTACTCAGTTTTTTTGGTCTTTTAAGCATCATTTTGTTATGGCAAAGTCCCGCAATCCACAAAAAAAAGGGTCTACAATCCACTGGTTACATTGCGATAAAAATAATTCTTTTTAAAGTACCTGTCAGAACCAGAACAGACGGTAGACCCAAAAGTGTAACGTTTCATATGGCTGGCCCCGAGACGGGAGATCGGAGCGTGGTCAGAGATCGGAACAAGTCAAATAATCGAAGACGATCGGGAGGCCAGGGACAGGGGATCGATACAGGATACAAAACAGGTTGGGAACAGAACGTGAGCCAGAGTAAAAAAAAAATGCTTGCCTTGCAAGTGCGGAGGTACGCTGACAGGCTGACCAGGAGTGAATGAGAGCACTGAGTTTAAATAGGAGGGGAACCAATCAGGAAACGAGCAGCAGCTGGAGCCAAACGAGCGGGCAAAGGTGAGGACAATGGGCAAATCATTACAATACCAGCCATTTTATATGGAGGGTATGTAATTTTATCTAGTGATTAACTGTATTTGTACACCTTTTTCACGGCCAAATTACAGCACTTTTGAAGGACTTTCAAAATATTTTTTTCAATTCCTCCAGTACCATTAAAAGAATAAATCTAGTGTGAATTACGCATTTTTTAGATCCACTAATATACCTGCATTTACAACTAGTGAGGCAAATACGTACTTAGTAAATCACCAATTGGGCTAGTTCACCCACTTAAAAAGATTAGTGGGCATGTAATTGTCAATATGGGTAAACCTCAAACATGAGAAACAGAATGTGGAAAAAACGGTTACATTGTTTGATTTTTAAAGAATTTATTTCCAAATTGGAGAGGAAAAAAAGTATTTCGTCATCTACACACAAACAAGATTTCTGGCTGTCAAAGAGGTCCAACTCCTTTTAAGGAGGTCAAACGAGGCTTTACTCGTTACCTGTATTAATGGCCCCTGTTTAACTCATTATTGGTCTAAAAGTCACCTGTCCAAGACTTGTCAGTCACCCTCCAAACTCCACTATGGCCAAGACCAAAGAGCTGTCAAAGGACACTAGAGACAAAATTGTAGACTTGAACTACGCTGGGAAGACTGAATCGTTAATAGGGAAAATGCTAGGTATAAAGAATTTGACTGTGTGAGTAATTTTAAAGAAAATGGAAGACATACAAGAGCACTGCTAATCTCTCTCAATATGGGCTCCATGCAAGATCTCACACAGTAGCAACAAAATGATAACAAGAATGGAGAGCAAATATCCCAGGACCACCCGGGAGGACCTAGGGAATGACCTACAGAGAGCTGGGAACACAGTATTAAAGGCTACTGTCTGTAACACATTGCACTACCAGGGACTCAAATCCTGCACTGCCAGACAGGTACCCCTGCTGAAGCCAGTCCATGATCAGGCCCACCAACAGTTTAAGCATTCAAGATGATCCAGAAGAAGACTGTTTTGTACCCTAAGTATTAATATTTGAGATGTATATTTTGGTATGAATCAAATCCTTTTTTCCATCCACCATAATTTGCAAATGAATCTTATACAATCAATGTTGTAATTTTCTGGGGAGGGGGGATTTCCACATCTTGTCTCTCATGGTTAAGGTTTACTCATGTTGACAATTACAGGCCTCTGTAATATTTTCAAGTGGGAGAACTTCGACAATTAGAAGTTGACTCAATTATTTTCCCCACCCTTTGTGATTTTTAATCTTGAGTGCATTTATCAAATCGTATAATTTTTAGATCTTGAGTAAATAGGAAATATTCAATACATTTCTCCCCATATGAGTGTTAGGTAAAACCACTGCAACATTTAGCTTACATTTTCAGTTGCATGAAGTTACCGCTCAAAAACACTACGTTCATTTTTTACATGGCCCATTGTTTATTACGTAATTGTTGCACTAATACACCTTTCAGAGAAAGAAAGAGAGCAAGATGGCGGCGCACATGGACGCTGCGGCTCGTTGCTCTCCGGCTAATCTTCTATTTATTACCGTTCTCTTGTCTTTTTTGCTTTCTTTTTTGGACACATGTGTGGCCAATAACACTTATAGTCGGGAGGAACTTGTTCAATTGGGTGGGAGTCTAAATTTTTCGACTTTTCGGGCACTTTTTATACCACTTTTGATATACCTGAACACCACCAAGACCAGGGAGATGGTGGTGGACTTCAGGAGAACCAGAACTCACCCGGTTCCTGTAACCATCAAAGGAGAATGTGTAGAATTTGTCCAGACCTACAAATACCTGGGTGTGCAGCTGGACAACAAACTGGACTGGACTGCCAACACAGAAGCTCTATGTAGGAAAGGGCAAAGCCGACTTTACTTCCTCAGAAGGCTGGCCTCCTTCAAAATCTGCAAAAAGCTCCTGAAAATTTTCTATGAGACAGTTGTGGCAAGCGCCCTCTTCTGTGCGACAGCGTGTTGGGGAGGCAGCGTCAAGAAGAAGGATGCCTCTCGTCTCAATAAACTGGCTAGGAAAGGGAGCTCTGTTGTGGGCAAAAAGCTGGACAGCCTAACAACAGTAGCTGAGAGACGGGCACTGGAAAAGCTGCGGTCAATCATGGACAATCCATCGCATCCACTACACAGCATTATCTCCAGACAGAAGAGCAGTTTCAGCGACAGACTGCTGTCACTGTCTTGTACTACGGACAGACTGAAGAGATCTTTTCTTCCTCATGCCATGAGGCTCTTTAACTCTACCCGGCAGAGTAAAAGCCCACAGTAAACCACACCACCTACATTGCATATTACCGAATCTTATTGCAATATGTATTCTGTGTAGCAC
Organism: Urocampus carinirostris; assembly: GCF_059441175.1. Lineage (NCBI taxonomy): Eukaryota > Metazoa > Chordata > Actinopteri > Syngnathiformes > Syngnathidae > Urocampus > Urocampus carinirostris. The sequence goes on along the minus strand of NC_142351.1, from coordinate 32,968,823 downwards.
TATTTAGTTATTCTATATAACACGCTACAGTGGGCATTTGCACGTCACACTGGGTATTTGTATATTGTATTATTTTTGCTTTATTATTGTATTGTTCTCAGCTCAGGGATGCTGCTGGAAATGTGAATTTCCCTTCAGGGATGAATAAAGTATCTATCCCGAACAAGCTACAAAGAGACCCGGGATCTCCGTGGTCGGCAACCCCACTTACGAAGCGACGAGGACGGCGTGGGGACAGAAAGCAGAAGCGGGGTTGTCGTGCGGGGAAGTGTGTGAAGTGTGCGAAGCCAAAGGAGCCACATTGGCGAAACGACAGAGAAGGACACGAAGATGTGCCTAATTCTACAATTATTTCTTCATCGATCTTGCCGGTCAACCGACGCCTGAAAATCAACACCCCCGAACGGCGACATCTTGTGACGATCTCTATAAAGACTTCAGCTAAGTTAAACGATTCAGCAATATTAGATCGCTTGCTCCTAAAGCTTTACTTGTAGATAATATTATTAGTGATTACAAACTTAACTTGATTGGTCTATGTGAAACTTGGTTGAGACCAAATGAGTTTTTACCGTTAAATGAGGCTTCTCCTCAAGACTAGGTGAGCAGCCATGTGGCACGCTCTTTGAAGAAGGGCGGCGGTGTTGCGCTAATTTCTGGGGAAAAAAAAAAAAACACACTCAAATCTACTCCTCATACCTCTAATCATTAGAAGGCGTTCGAGGCTCTTATTATGCGGTCCTCTCCATTGTCAATTTATGTAGTAACTGTTTATCATGCACCAGGGCCATACTCAGCTTTCTTAGATGAATTTTCTGAACTTTTGTCTGACCTAGTAACCTCTGCAGAAAAAATAATAATTATGGGGGACTTTAACATTCATATGAACTCCCCACTCAGTTCACTTACTGATGCGTTTCGGTCTCTAATTGATACATTTGGTTTTAATGAACTTGTTGATTTGCCAACTTATAAAGATGGAAACACTAGACTTGGTTCTGACTCGAGGAGTTTCAACCTCAAACATGACGGTGTTACCGTGTACTACGGTTATTTCTGATCATTATTTAGTCACAATCGAGGTGCTAGCTAAATGTAGTACTAAAAAAGCTGAAGGACTTAGCGGACGCAATATAAGCACTGGCACAGTTTCTGAGCTCTTTGATCTTCTTTCAGGAGCAGTTGCGTCCTTTCCTTCATACAAAGGTTTTATCGACTCACTCATGAATAAGTTTAATGCTACCCTGACTAGTGTCCTGGATTCAGTAGCGCCCATACTCCTTAAATAACGACCTAAAAGACGCACGCCTTGGTTTACTGATGAAACTAGATCCCTTAAACAAGAATGCAGGAAATCTTAAAGAAAATGGCGCGCTACCAAGCTTGAGGTTTTCCATCAAACCTGGTGTGACAGCTTGTTGAAGTATAAAGCGGCCCTTGCCTCTGCAAAATCAGCCTACCTTTCGAAAGTAATTGCGTCACAAAACAACAACCCCAAAATCCTCTTCGACACTGTAGCATCGCTTACAAGGCAACAGATTATCCCAGATAGATCTGCCCATTCAGCCCACGACTTTATGGTCTTCTATAATAAGAAGATTCAATGCATACAGCAAAAAATTTCTAAAGACAATGTTAATACATCACATATTAAAGGGTTGAAATCTATAGATGCACGACAGGGTGGCTGTCCAGGGAATTTGTCCCAATTTAGTGAACTGTCACTCGATAATCTTAAACAGGTGGTGAATACGGCCAAACCAACGACTTGCCTGATCGACCCACTTCCGGGTTCGCTTATTAAAAGGTCTTTTTGAGGTCCCTGGACCTTCAGTTCTAAATATTATAAACATATCACTCTTGTCAGGTGTAGTCCCAGTGGCTTTTAAGTCCGCTGTTATTAAACCTACACTGAAACGACCCAACCTTGATCCAGAAAGCTTATGTAATTGTAGACCTGTGTCAAACCTACCGTTTCTTTCTAACGTACTTAAAAAAGTAGTGGCACAGCAACTAAATGATTACATATCCGAGAACAATCTTTTTGAATCAATGCAATCAGGATTCAGGGCTAACCACTCCACTGAGACAGCTCTGATTAAGATAACGATCTACTGGCAATGGACTCTGGACCTTAGTTCTGCTTTTGACACAGTGGACCATAATATCTTACTAGAACGGTTGGAAAAATGGATTGGTCTCACAGGAACTGTCCTCTTATGGTTCAGATCCTACCTCTCAGATAGGACGCACTGTGTTAAATATGGCGAAATGACATCTGAGCCCTTCAGTGTTACCTGTGATGTTCCGCAGGGTTCAGTGCTTGGCCCCCTTCTTTTCAGCATTTACATGCTTCCATTGGGTGAGATTATTCGCAAGTATAATATCAGTTTTCACTGCTACGCAGATGACACTCAACTATATCTTCCGTTGGAGGAATCTGCCACACTAAATTGGGGAAATTTGGAGGCCTGCCTCACTGAGATAAAAGAGTGGATGTCACTCAATTTATTGCGTCTTAACTTTGAAGAGACTGAAATGTTAGTTATTGGTCCATCTAAATGCCGTGACTTATTCTCAAAAACTGCTGTGAATATTGACAAATGTCACATCACACAGAGTTTTAGGTGTCATATTTGACCTCGATCTTTGACCCCGATCTGTCATTTCAAACACATGTGAAGAAAATTACTAGAACCGATTTGTTCCATTTTCGCAACATTGCTAAAATTCGTCCTATGCTGTCTCAGTCGGATGTGGAGATTATAATTCACACGTTTGTAACCTCCCGTCTCGATTTGCTGTAATGCACTGCTCTCCGGTCTCCCGAAGTCCAGAATCAAGAGTCTTCAGCTGGTACAAAATGCTGCAGCAAGGCTTTTAACTGGGACAAAAAAGTCCAATCACATCACGCCGATTTTGGCTAACCTGCATTGGCTCCCTGTTCGCCTAAGATGTGATTTCAAGGTTCTCTTAGTATTATACAAAATCATACATGGACTTGCTCCCTCATATCTTTCAGATCTGATTTCCCCCCATGTTCCGGTCCAAATCCTTCGTTCTGAAAGCGCCGGTCTACTGGTGATCCCAAGAGCCAAGAAGTGTTCCGCAGGTTCGATAGCGTTCTCCATCCGGGCACCGGTGCTGTGGAATGCTCTTCCCCCGAGATCCGATCAGAAACCTCAGTGGAAATGTTTAAATCCAAGCTTAAAACACACTTCTACTCTAAATAATATGAATAACCTATACTTTTTGTGGACAATATCTCCGTATTATTTGAATTTACAACATTCTTTGCCTGGTAATCCTGAAAGGGGGATACCACATGTGCGGTCCCTTCTCAAGGTTTCTTCATTTTCCTCATGTTTTTGACAGGGATGTGATTTGACCAAAGTGAAATTATCTGAAAATTAGCGGGGGGGGGGGGGGGGGGGGTGATTGCTAGCTGGGGGGGGGGGGGGGGGGAAACCAGGTAGGACCAGGGCAGTGCCCTGGTGGGGGGAAAAGTGGGGCGAAGCCCCCCCCCGGAGCTCATGGGTTTTTTTAAGTACTTTCAATGCACTCAGATGACAAAGAAATAGACAAGACAACAGCATAAATTTTCAATGTATATTGAACTATCCCATATAAAATTACAGTTTAAGTCAACTCAAAATCAGTCACATTAAAAAACATTTCCCCAACGCCACTATCTTAATTGTAAAGAAGATGGTTCCAGTGGCAAGGGAGACCCTAGACGACCGGCATCTTTCTACAACTGCAGGCGGCTAACGGGATCCAGGTCTGTAGGAAACCGCCTCAAAGCGTGCCGCCACCAGCTTTTGGGATCACTCTTAGTCTGGACTCTAATAATATCGTGGCCATTAAGAAAATCAATGGTAGAATATCATACAAGTACTTAATTTAAAAAATATAAATACTGACAATAGTTTTGATTACTATTAGGCTTAATAATATTTTTAAATTTCCTAAATCATATTTTAAATGTAATAATTTATTTCTTTAATAGCAGCGTATCCAAGTATTTGATAAATGAAAGTACAATAAGTATAGGCCCTACAGTAAAGTGTTGGTGTAATGTACACATGAAAATCTATTATTGTAATTGTTAAATATTTATGGCCATTTTTATTACGTTATAATATTTTCGAAAAAAATGGGAAAACTGTCAAATAAATTTGAAAAGTTTACCACCTACCTCAAAATTCACGACTCTATCAGCAACTGGTACAGGTTGTTGGGGTGGATCACGTCTCTTTATTACCGCTTCCGATTGTGATGTCAATAAGGGATGGAGGCCGTAAAGTTTTGGAGTTTTCGTTTGGGCACCGAAACTTCCAGCGATGGAATAATTTGTCGTTCTTGACTGGAGTTCTTTCACGTGTTTTTTGCTCTTTGCGTGACTTTCAAGAGCTTTGAAACCTCTCCCACCATAGTCGATGGTATCATGACACCAAATGCAAAGTGCTTTCCCGGCACGATCGATCTTCCGAATAAAGTCATTGAACAAATTCGTCACAGTCTTCTTTCCAACATTCGTAGATAATTCCTTCTCCAACCAGTCCCATCGAAACTTGTTTTTTACAATCTTATCAATTTCTTTAGCTCGCGGAGCATCTTTGCGTTCGATCACGGACATCTTTCTTTAAACACCCGGCAAAAACGTGTGAGAAATGAACAATGGCACACTCCTATAACAAGCGCGTTTATTGGTCAACACGAGACTTCAACCAATCGCAAGTACGTTTCATTTCAGTTACGGAAACACTCAAATGGCATGCTGTCGAGACGAAATCGTTTTTTTTTACCAATTAAAACACCGGAAATTTTAAAATTTTATTTTTGGAGATAAAAAAAGCGGAATTCCGCGAATTAGCGGAAAAATCACATCCCTGTTTTGAGTTTTTCCTTGCCCTCATGTTGTTTCCAGATCAGGGGATGGTGTACTAATAGTCTGAAATAATATTCTGTGCAATAACCTGTGCAGCCCTTTGAGATTATTTGTGATTAAGGGCAATACAATGACGTGACTTGACTCTCATAGTTCCCCATTTGAATGTAGCATGCACTTGTCCTCTTGGGCGTGACGCTCAGGGACCATGACACTTGATAGGACAATGCCGAACACACTAATACCAGCTGCCATTAATCACGAGTGAAGAAGAAATGGAATGGCAAAGTGAAGCCACCAGAGAGAAGTGTCAGCATCATTTTTAAGCAGACCTTTTGTGAAAAATTGCAACCATTTCAAGCATTTAAAAATGTATTACGCAAATTCAAGCATTGTTTTATCCTCCAAATAAATAATTCAAGCATTTCAGTATTTCAAGTATCTGTACGAACTCCTAGTAGAAGGTATTGTTACATGGTATATATAGTGATGCTTTAGGTTTTGAAAAATGCATCACTAAGGGATAAAATCACACATAAATATATTTCTGATAAGGCAATGACAGTCTTGCATTAAGACTCACAAAAGAGTTCCAGTGCCTCTCCGACAGACAATTCGACAGGACTGCAATCGAACATCAGTGCCATACTTTTGTTGTCAAACACCAAAGCCACAAGAGACGCACAACAACAGCTAGTTTCATTCGGCACACGGCGGATAATGTTACAAAACTTACCGAGCTGCGTGATGGTTAGCCCGTGTGATGAAGGAATCTGCATGCTGAGCTGCCTGTCTGCTTGCGGGATACATTTTAGGCAAAACGAGTGCAGGCAGGGTAGAAGTTTAGGGTCGGATTCTCGACTCTGAAGACTTTGTTTACATACTGCACAGGTATCCAATAAATTCATGGGAGTCTGAACCGGTGTAGGAGGTGCGGTCGGCGGTGCCGGTGGGGCCGTGGATGGCGGGGACATCTCCGAGGCCGGCCCGCTGACAGCGGCATCGCCACCCGCTTGAGCTTCCGCAGGAGTCGGCTCGGCATTGGTTGAGCTTGAATCCATTGGGCTGGTGGCGCTGCCTCCACTAACATTGCTGATGCTAACCTCAACGCCTCCTTCGGCGGTAGCTGTAGTCGCCTTGTTAGGGCCAACACGCGGCTCCGTCTCTTCCTCTTCCTCTGTTTTGGGTTCTACGACCGCTGGCGTAGTTTCAAGTGAGGTCTCCGCTTGCACGTTTTCCGGCGCCGACGAAGGAGGCCCCGGGATTGGTGACGGTTCCCTATCATCGACGCCTTTGTTATCCGCCATCTTCTTTCCTCTTTGAACCGCTTTGGACGTCGTGCGTGACGACTGCGTGCGTCATGACGTCAGAGCGACAGCCTCGTGAGTTTTCGTTTATATCCAACGTTCCTTATCTATGTTTAGCGTTTCTGATAAATACACGTACATTTGGCGTATTCAATAATTTCTAACGCCATTTCATTGACATCATGTTCGTATTATGATGCAAACAAATGAAAATAATAGTAACAGTAAAGCTAGTGCTATACACTGTTGAGTCACTAGATGGTGCTGTTTTCTTTCTACTATAATTTTTAAGTACAGTGGTTAGTGATGTGCTCCTCGGCTCGAATCCCTGAAGCGTGTGCGGAGTATTTTAGATGAGTGGTTCATGAACCGCGAGTCGAGGTGTGTGTCTTGATGACGTAAACAGTGACGTTTATAACTTGACGGATTCAAGTCAAGTCAAGTGATGTTCAATTGTACAGCCCTTTATCACAAGAAGTCTCAAAGGGCTGCACAGACCAAAGGTTATTGCTAACCACAGACTACTATTACACCATCCCCTGATTGCAATGAATAAGCACTTGGGTTTCCTCCGGGCACTCCGGTTTCCTCCCACTTTCCACAGACATGCATTTCAGGTGGATTGGCCGGTCTAAATTGTCCCTAGGTGTGAATGAGCGAGCGAGTTGTCTGTCACTGTGTACCTTGCGACTGGCTGGCAACCAGTTCAGGTTGTCCCCTGCCCAATGATTGCTGGGATGGGCTCCAGCACCCCTGCGACCCTACTGAGGATAAGCGGTGCAGCTAATGAGATGATATATATATAGATTTTTTGTATTATGGCATGCACCAAGCATGTTAAACACGTTTTTGTCAACATGGTGGCGTAGTCAAGGAAATTAATCACCTTGAAGACTTATGTGAGTGTGTGTGTGTGCGGAGCATTTCCATGCAGAGCTTCACTGCTTTATGGGGCTTCAGTTTTGGCATCACAAACAGTGGTACTTCTTCATAGGAACTTAATTCGTTCCAGGATCGTGCTCGTAGCTAGAATTGCTCATTTAACAGCAAGCTTTCCCAAAATGAAATAATTAAGAACTAATTTGTCCGTCCACGACTTCCCAAGAGCATCAAAGTGAACCCAAAATAGCTATGAAACACATCTTCCTGATTATTAAAAACCATGAGCGTAATCAGCCCATTTTCAAAATTGTCTTTTCCTTAATAAATGACAGGATGGACTTAATTAAGATGAAAAAAAAAAAATTAAACAAAAGCGTGAATAACACTGCGTCGGATATTATCCAGTGCCTGGAAATTTATATATATATATATATATATCTATATATATATATATATACACACACATACATATACACATACATACATCTTGATATATATCAATCCATTATCTGTACCGCTTATCCTCAGTAGGGTCGCAGAGGTGCTGGAGCCCATCCCAGCTATCTTTAGAGACAGACAACTCATTCGCTCATTCACACCTAGGGACAATTTGGACATGCATGTTTTTGGAATGTGGGAGGAAACCAGAGTGCCCGGAGGAAACCCTAGCACGGGGAGAACACGCAAACTCCACACAGGAAGGTTTGATCTCATGACCAGTGCCCCTATATATTATATATATATATTAGTAATTAAACAAAAAATACAGTAATAAAATAAATGAGAAGATATTAATGAAATAAAATGCAAGTCTATTATGAGAACTTGCTTCAGAGTATAAATAAAATCGGGCCTAAAAAAAATACAGCCTGACCCAAACCAGGCCCCCTAGTGGTAAAACCCTGAGTCTGACCAATTAACTCTATATGAGGGACGAGCCCAAAGAGAACCACAATTTTTCATATTTTATTTGAGTGTTTGGTGCTGAGGTATGCGCCAAATCAGAATCCTTGGTCTCCCTCTCGCCCTATGCCATGAGACAAGAGATGTGCGTGCCTCACGCTGCATCTCTAGACGCTTTGCACCGTAATACGTTACATACTAATTGTATTAATAATATTTATAATTTTGGGGGAAAAAACACAACACTGGGTACTCAAGGACTGCCAGAAACCATCCCTCCCGGTAGGTGCTTTGGTTTTTCATTGTTGTCATTCTAGGTCCGACCACTTATAGAATTTGGAACAATTGTTTTTAATCAATTCATTAAAATGTATGTGCATTAGAGAACAACAGCTGCCAAGTAACAACCTGTGAAAATGTTAACTGTTGTTTTTGGTTTTTCGAACTACCCATTGTGTTTAACATCTTCAGTCCTTATTCAAAATTGGACTGACTACAATTAGGAATAAGAAGTTGAAAACAAAAGATATTCAACATAATACAGTCATAACTGTAAAACTAAAATTAATTCAAGCGTGCGTACAGTATAATTTCCATGCAATGCCGAATGAGGCCAGATTTTTCTTTGGGGCGGCAGTAGCTCAGGAGGTAGAGCGATAGTTTTAGGATTAAGGGATCCCAGTTCGAATCCCGGCTTGTCCGTGTTACATGCCGAAGTGTCCTTGGGTAAGACACTGAAACCCCAATACCCCCAATAAGCAGGTTAGCGCCTTACATGGCTGCACAGATCACGGCCGCTATTGGGAAATGTGAAGCACAATGTAAAGCGCTTTGGGAAGTCATTGACTTGAAAAGCGCTATATAAATGCAGATCATTTTCATTTCATTTCTTTGTGTGTCTTTGAATCTACATTCAGGTCACAATTCAATATTCTAACAATCCAAATGCACTATATGTTCCGTATACTGTACAGTTGTACCTCTTTATACGAGCACCTCTAAAAAAGAAAAAGTTTGTATGAGAGTTTTATTTGTCACTTTTGTTCCAAACTGTTTTGTCTCCCACTCTTTGTCTCCCACTCACAATGCCTTATAATTCTGCTGTCTTTATTTTAATGTAATATCAAACTCAAGCTGCTCACTCTAGAGTTTCTATTTACCTGTCATGTGACCTAAATGTAGATTCAAACAAACAGATGAAGAATCATTTGGCCTCATTCACGATTAAATGAAAAGATATGCTCGTTTTGAATTTTATTTTCAGAGTTTTACATGTATTGTTATGTTGATCGGCTTTCGTTCTTAACTTGTTGTCAGTACCTTTGATGATTATAGGCAAGGTAGTGGTAATATGCAAGGATGACTGTCAAGGGTCAGACAGACGAGGACCACAATTGCGTCACGTTAAGTAGGTTTACTTAGGGATGGGGATTTTGGAGAGAACGTTGTTGGGCGTCGCCCCAAAATGTACGCAGAGAGGAGATATGGCAAAAAGGGAACGCTCTTTATTACATTCGAGACAAGTTCATGATTTCCCGAAACGTTCAAGGAACGTTCATCGTTTGTCTTCTCACACTGGCCTTTATAATGTGCTCAAAACGATTCGTGATATCTCATGATGGTCGTCCGCCCCGGCTCACTCAGCATAACAGCTTGTTACTTCCTGAAACAACATCCTCCCATGACTTCCGCCAGATGTCTACACATGATAGACTATTGTTAGCTCCAATACTGCATGTTCAAGTTAATTCCCGGTTAAACTTCCCTGATCATTAGTTATATTCTACATTCTACAAGAGGGGAAACGGGAGAGAATGTCCGTGTGTGTGTGTGTGTGTTCTCTAGTGACGGAGTGGTGTTGGGGGTAGTAGGAGGAGATGAGTCCAGGCTCACTCACCACAGGTCTGGAAGACTGGGGCAGAAGAGAAGGTAGAAGGGTCAAACACGTCCAGGTTCAGAGTCAGAAGCACAGACAAGCAGGTTCCGGATGCAGGCTTTGCAGACGATCTGACAAAGGTAGGCTGTAAGGCAGGGCTTTAAATACAGAGCTTGATTGGCCGGGAATTCAGAACAGCTGGCGGTAAACAAGAATGGACACGTGGAACTGATCGGGTGCAGTGACAGAGCAGGGAGATGATTGGTGCTGGTTACCGGTAGAGAGAAAGCTCATGACAATGACATACAATTTGGACAAACAAAATAATCTAATTTTGCACAGGGACTATTTCTGTTAAACACAATGGGTAGTTCGAAAGCCCAAAAGCAAGTTACCATTTTACAGGTTGTTAGTTGTCTGATGTTGTAGGGTTATTTTTTGTAAATCTGACTGTGCCTCACCATACACAAACCTCACCTCACGTGACTGATTTCTACTTGTACTTCAATTTGGTTAGCTGTATTAAAAACAATTGTTATTGGTAAAGTTGGTGTATATAACTTCAAAAATATTCGACTTGCTGACTGAATATTCTGGCTGAAATAATCATTGCAGCTCCTTTTGTTGCGCACGCAAGTATGCGAAATTCTTAGATGCACTCGAATTAACTTTTTTTTATCTTTATGGGGGTTTGGGTTAGCATTTGGACTATATTTGAAACAATCCATTTCTTACTTTCACCATTTTCATCCTACAATTTGAAAACAAAAAACACGACCACGCACATTATGTCACTTTGTGAGATACCCCCAACCCCCAAACGCCCCGCCTCCTTCTCTTCAGCGCAATGCGATTTGAGGCCGGAACACTGATGATAAAATTAAGATAAAACCAAATAGGCACAGTGAAAAAAAGGCTCTTTTAACTCAGTTGGGTATTGTTAACACATACTTAGAGATAATATTTAATTTTAAACGTTTTGAGGACATCCCAAACTCCGAACCCCACCTTTAAGTTCGGCATTGTGCCTGCAATTTTCGAGGAAAATGTTAATACTGATGAACGAGCATCTGAAAATGGATTAAATAACTGGATGAATTATTGACGAATTGTGTAACACAATTCCTGGTTCACAGATCCCATAACCGCCAGGGTCATCGGGGCACAACGCTCAACCCTCCATACGGCGTTATTTTTTTGTTTTTTTTGGGGGGGTGGGGGTGGGGGGGGGGGGGGGTATGGGTTTGGTCCCCCACGTCCTGATCCAGGTACAGCACCTTCATCATCTGGTCTCCGTTATTTTTAAGTGTAAAGCTTCATCCCGCTCGTCAGAGATTAACTTTATTAGTCTTCTTGAATTTAATTTGCAGCTATTTTGAGTATTTTGAATTGTTCCCTCCTAAAAGACAAACAATGTGTGTATTTCGTTGAAATAACAATAAAAGTTGATAGTTGAGTGGAATGAGCGCAATTAAATTTACGCAACTACTCGTTTGTATGTTGTCCTCGCTCCTTAATCGCATTATCTGAAACTATGATAAATAAATAAAAATATTCCTGCCTCTAGATGACAGTGATCTAACTCCATAGTTCGTCTAATCTCTTAGCTCCAACACGAAGAAGAAATACCCGGAAATAAACACACACACGGGTCAAAAAGCGACATAAGTGAACAAGTGGTTGATGTTGATAATTGAGCAATTTTATCTTGATCAATATGTCTGGGACTGCATCGGTTGCGGGTGAAGTATTTGTTGATGCGTTGCCTTATTTTGACCAAGGATATGATGCCACTGGGGTCAGAGAAGCTGTAAGTAAATCGTTTTCTTTGAGACAAGTATGCTAAACTTTAGCATGTAAATCGGTTGGCAACGTGTTTCAAAAAAGGCAATTACCTTATGTTAAGTGAACTGATTATTTTACAGTAGCCAAAAACCGGCATCTTTGCGTTTTTCAGCCTTTAGCATCTCCAATCGGTCAAGCCATTGTTTATTCAATGCATGACAGCACGGCGGGGCAGTGGTTAGCGCGTCTTCGGCACAGCTCTGAGGTCATGAAATCGAACCTCCTGTGAGGAGTTTGCATGTTCTCCCCGTGCTTGTGTGGGTTTCCTCCGGGAACTCCGGTTTCCTCCCACATTCCAAAAACATGCATTTTAGCTTAATCGGCCGATCCAATTTGTCCCTTGGTGTGATTGAGCAAGGGAGTTATCTGTCTTTGTGTGCCCTGCGACTGGCTGGCAACCAGTGCAGGATGTCCCCCTGCCCGCTGCCCAAAGATGGCTGCGATGGGCTCCAGCACCCCCGCGACCCTACTGAGGAAAGGCGCTGAAGATAATGAATGAATGAATGAATGGATGGATATTCACTTTATAATTGTAAAGCTGGGACATACTCGGCGAATTGCTTTTAATTTCAGGCAAGCACGTAAAACTTCAAGTGTAAATTTGGGAAATAAACAAAGTCTCCCGGATTGAACCAGTCGATTTAAAACACCAATTCACTCATCTATAGGTAACAAATATTCGATGTGTTTCTTAGGCTGCAGCATTAGTGGAGGAGGAGACCAGAAGATATAGACCAACAAAGAACTACCTGAGTTACCTACCCACTCCTGACTTTTCTGCTTTTGAGGTGAGATACTCCTGGGTGTTTAGAGGTCACGCAAAAACAAAATGTTTGCGTCTTGTTACAGACAAAAACTATGAAGAATGAATTTGATCGTCTGGCAGCACGACAACCCATGGATCTTCTGAGCATGAAAAGGTCAGTTCTGCTAGAAAGAAAGAATAAACTCTTTTACAACTTCGTAATTTTACAAAAATAATTACAATATTTACACGCATATTCATATTCGCAATGGAGAATGGACTTCTAAGGCTTGACTTAGTCACCGGGCCAGTTTTAGGGACAATGTTATCATACCTTGTGGTGGGAATCTTTGGGTACTGCACGTTTTGATTACGATTCTTGGAAACTATTTAAGATTATAAAACAAATATTGAAGCATTTTATTTTCAATATTTTTATCCATCACCAAGACTAAAACACGTATAGTTATTAATAACTTTTTATGTATAACAAAGCAAAAACTAGAATTCCAATACTGTAATTTCAATTAGAGTTAATGCAAACTGCAAACTCACAAAATAGCATAGGAACAATAAATTAAGTACAAATAACTACTTCAGCACCTTAAGCTAAGTTTTTTTGCATTCTGAATGTAACTTTTAGAGTGTAGGTTATCATAATATAAAGCTTAAGCGTGAGAAATGCTGGTGCAAACCTTCATTTTCCAATCACAAATGATAAAAAGCGCTGTTACAATAGCAAATACTTTGGTTAAGAAAGAGCTTCACTCACCACTTACCATCGCGTGCAATCATATTTACCGTATTTTCGCACCCTGGGAGCACTGTTTTAAAGGGCACAATCTCCTTGTTAGAAATACATTTTTTGCCGGCTCATATGGCGCACTCGCCTATTAGACGCGAGTCTCATGTGAACGCTTTTGATACCACAACAATTGATTGTGGTTTATTAAGTAATTATCACAAAGTAAAACACCCAAATAAAACTAAATTGTAAAAAAAACCAAAACGTTTGATATTCACATTTTTACACAAAGCCCTTGAACTTTTAATCCTCCGCCTCGACATGAAACGTTGCGGCAAAGCTTCATTCTCCGAGTCGCTTTCCGTGCCGTCTGGCCCCTTGGGAATTGTGCCGGTTGTTGTGACGAATAAACGAGTGTTCGAGCAGAAACGCTAGCCCCCTCGTCCACAATCAATTCACAAATTGTGGCGTAATCCGCCTGTCGCTGCCTCCCACTGTGAAACTGTGCACCCTTCAGTCACCCATCGCTCCCACGCCGCACCTTGAAAGGCCGGTTGACACTGATATTAGCGGTTGAAGCTCCTTTGTAAAAACATACCTTATGATTATGTCATTTTTATGAAGGTATGAGCTACCAGCGCCTTCTTCAGGTCAAAAGAATGACATTACAGCTTGGCAGGAATGTGTGAACAACTCAATGGCCCAGCTGGAGCATCAGGCAGTTCGTATTGAGAATCTAGAGCTCATGTCGCAGTATGGAACCAACGCGTGGAAAGTTTATAATGAGTATTGAAAACTTACTTTCCCTTTCTTGTTTCAACTTTCACCTAAATGGAGATAACCAGAATTTTTTTTTTCTTTTGCCTTGTCTCAGTACCTTGGCTTTCATGATCGAGATGGCTCAAAAAGAACTTCAGAAATTCAGGTAAACACTCGCTTGAAAAAGTCCCTATCATTTAACTTAAAAAATATTTAACTTTTTTTTTAAATTCACTTACACAGGAAAAAAATTCAAGACTTGAATTGGCAGCGTAAAAATGACCAGCTAGCTGGAGGAGCCAAACTGCGAGAGCTGGAGTCAAAGTATGCCGCTATTGAGCTAAATGTATTTCACTGATTAGATATATTTTTTTGTATCTTTTAAAACTTGGATTTTCAATGTTTTGTCCAAAACAGCTGGGTGTCGCTGGTGAGCAAGAACTACGAGATTGAGCGAGCCATTGTACAACTGGAAAACGAAATTGGTCAGCTCAAACAGCAGCAGGGGGATGAGAACAAGGAGAACATTAGGCAGGATTTCTGAATTCCTTGCAGAATACGTCATTTTTTATTTTTTTTTTCACAATAGCAAAATAAAGTAGAATTTGAGAAGGTGAGTCTTTGAAAACAGATCAAGTAGGGAAATTATTGAATCCGAATGACTTGACTTTGCTTATAAGCTATGGACATAATCTCTGAATGGCACCTGATTGATAGATTTTTTCCTCTACAGTTTATTAGCCAACCGATTTATGACATCTAATAGTCAACATTTCAGCTTTCAACCAACTGTATTCAACAATTTCACTGTGCTTATTTTAATTAAATTTTTTATACAAAAGTAGCCTTATTATTGAAAGACACTGTGAAGGTTACATGCAATTGAGGCATGAAAGATTTTACAAGAGGGTAGAAAAATGTGAACCAGGCAGGTGGTGACAAATGATCCAAAATGTTTTATCTAGATAAAAAGCTTTTAGTCTAGTAGACACTGAAAATAAAGGAGAAACTACAGGAAAAAAAAAACACCGCTAAATTACAAGCTCTTGTAAAAGCCGTCCCCTGAGCCCTTTTTAATCAAACCACCTTGGTTACAAAAAGCTGATCCACCCTGAAGGGTCTTGTCATGTTTATTTGTATAGCCCTTAATCACAAAGAGTATCAAAGGGCTGCACAGACCACAGATTATTGCAAACCACAGACTATTATGACACCATCCACTCATCTAAAACCTACATGAGGGCAAATAATACAGAAATTGTCAACTTAAAATATAGGGTTTTCATATGCTATAGAATAGAAGTGTGTTTTAAGCTTGGATTTAAACATTTCCACTGAGGTTGAAAATCGAATCTCAGGGGGAAGAGCATCCCACAGCACCGGGGCCCGAATATAGAACGCTCTCGAAGCTGCGGATCTCTTCTTGGCTCTTGGGATCACTAGTCGACCAGCATTTTCAGAGCGTAGGCTCCGGACCGGAACATACAGTGTGAAATCAAAGAACAACAGCATACTTGGCTGATAGTGACAATGATGTCATCATCAAAACAAGATACTGGCATTCTACTAAATCTCCTTCGCAGGTGTCCAATCAAAACGGGACCAAGCAGAGTCAAATGATCAGATGTTTTGCCCAAAGCTCAAAGTAACAAACCCAAAAACTTTTGAAAGAGCAAAAACACGGGTAGCACAAAATGAACCAAATAAAGAGACAGTAAGTTGGGTGGGGAACACCTGATGGAAATCTCAAGGGGTGGCCACGGCCTCTTTTTATGGATGCTCAATTGATCAGTTTTCACGTATGCGGAATCCGGATCAGGGGATAAACCCTTGGAGGCAGGACTAGGAGCAGCAAACCTGTAAAAAAAACTTTTCCTTTTTCAATGTGCAAAAGAATGAACTCATAGAAGCAGTTAACAAAACACAATCACTTTTCTAAAACACAAAATGTGTGTGTGTGTGTGTGTGTGTTGGACTCCACAACAACAAAGTAATAATCAGGTAACAGTGTTTTTTCCCCTCTACAGGCCCATTGCAGCTCTATATCAGACATACAACTTGTGCCATTGTTTTTGTCCCATGCTTTTTTTTAAATGGGATATAAAAGGTTTTCACAACCATCCTTAAAAATGTATTTCTTTTTTTAAGAAAATCAATGCATTCATTTAAAGGGACAATGTGTTTTACTTAGTACTTTCTACTGCTAAAAAGACTTGATCTATTGAAATAAAAAACTGGATTTTGATGACAAGCTAAATACACGAATTATGTTACAAACATGCTTTTTTTTTCTAGATACTCATGCAATGAAAAAAAAAATAAATTTATTTTACATTAGCCTCACCTAGAGATGGCTTCATAACTGTACCTGAAAAACAGAAAACTTCATGAAAGGCAGGGACAAACGACTGGTGTTCTTAGGTCACTTTGAGTCGCCATCGTTTGTATTTTTCTTTGTGCTTTTTTTAACTTGTTTTGGGTTGCACTCCACACTGCCTGTTAAACATACTAAAAGGACTATTTATTGACACAATTTCAAATTTACTCCGAGAAATCAGAAAAAAAAAAGTTGTATCGTACAACAAAAAAATGTCTCAGAGGTTTTTACCATTTGTTAATCAAAAATTAGTTACTGGTGTAATTAATGTTAAAGCCAAAAAAATGGGCTCTATACCATCCCAACATGATAAATGAGTGTAACTTCATTTTGTCAATATAAGATATTCTACAGTATTTGTTCATGATTTGATTCACTGCTTGAGTCATCAGGCACCACTGAGGACGTGACTCGAAACCAGTGTTTTTCAACCTTTTTTGACACAAGGTACACTTATTTTCTTGAGAAAATTTGAGCCACACTGCCCGTAGGAAATGTTTAAAGATGACTTGACAGTATCAGTTTCATGTTGTTGATTTTTTTTACTTAAATTATCATGTTGCCAAAACGACTGTATAAAGTATAAGTATAAACACCTTGAGGACTGTTGTAAAGTGCTGTGTAAATACAGTACTTTACATTTTACATTAACATTTTCATCATCATTTTTGGTCACTGTGGGTAAGGAGGTAAACCAAGTTATTCATTCTGGTTAATAATTTTGCTGTGATTTGGGATCATGTTACAAGTTTTACTGTCATTTATGTTTTTCTAGAAAAATAACAAACTAAAAATGAGCAAAAATGATTTTCTAGTAGAACCAAACATGTTTCATTATGTATATCTAACTCTTACAGTCTTTTTTTTTGTAAAATATCAAGATATTTAAATTATGATTTTTACTTTATCCTATTTATTTTATTATTTTCTGTTGGAAAATGTTAAACAGCTTCATTAAAAACAAAATAAGTGATCAATATATGTACCTGTCCGTCTCATGAGCAGATAATTGCTTTATAAAAAGGGAGAAAGTAAATCCTACCACCTACCGGTATAGATGAATGTTACAGCAGGGCGATCAATGGCAGAAAGCTTTTTTTTTTTTTTTTTTTTTTAAATACTAATAAAATTGGGCAATTTCCTGTGGCACACTAGACAAGGTGTTACAGCACACTAGTGTGCCCCAGCACACTCGTTGAAAAACACTGCTCTAGACAGCTCTCTCCACTGCTTACAGTTTCTGGCCCAAGTTTGGTTGTGGCAATATAGGCACCTATTTTGTCCATATGATGCGGCAGGGATAAACCAGCGAAAGCTGTCGGGCCCTGCTGTTGAACAGAAGAGTGTGTTGTGTCACCCTGACCCGAGTGACAGGCCGCTTTCTTGTGTCCCGTTTCATCTGGAGGGACGAAAGCATGACCAACTTGGGTGCCGAGATGCCTAACTTGTTTGGGTGTTTAGGCATTTGGGTTGGCCATGGTCCAAAAAATTTGTGTGTGTTTTTTGCTACTTTGTTTTTGTATGTGTTGGTTTTGCTGTTGGTCACCCCTCTCGAGGGATATGACCAGGGTAGATAGATAGATTTATTCCTTAATGTCGACGGCACAGTTATTTTTTTTCTATCTGACTCTCCTTTTGCCCCCTTGGACTGCCCTGGGCAATGATTTTGGCCAGTTGAGATGATCTTGTGACATGACCTTCTCACTGCAGATTTTGTCTGCACTTGGTAGACAATAGATTTTTATAGGGGCCAGTGAAATCTTTGTTGGTGCGGTGCACCGTTTCATTTGTCACATTGTAGCAAAAGTTTCCTGTAGCATTGCATTTTCATGGCCCGAATTTTCATTTCCAGCTGTGAAATTCCGTTCCTTGTGGGCAAAGATGAAGATGGAAGTAGCCAGCGCATGCATGAGTCCGATGTTTTCATTTCACTGAAATGTTCATGTCACTTCAGATTGCTTTTAAAATGGAAAGTTAAGATGTGGTTTAAGCTAATCTGGCAATGATTTCTGGTCCTAACCCCTTTTATAATATGACTACATTTGGTGACAGGTTCAAGCTCTTGGTGATTGATGAACATGTGTATGTATAGATATTTTTATCATAATTTGGGGTATTCAATGACTTAAGAAGGTGGACAAAGCAAATAATTAGCGATGACGCTGCAAGTATTGACAGTCAAATGATTACATTTCTCAGAATTTTTGGGGACCAGTATAGAATGTTAATAATTGTATGTCATTATACAGTATGCTTTATATGTTCGAATTGTGTAGTGTAATAGTGCATTTAACCTGTGTTCCATGCTGGCGTACAATTCAATTAGCTGAGTGAGGTGACAAGAATTACCATCACTTCCCAGTCCAATGACTCGCATCTCTGTTGACGTGAAACTGGCATGTTTCCGCTAAGAGTCTATCGTGTCCTATTAGGTTAGGTTTCCAGTAGGATGAATTAAGTGAGTTATGCTGCTTCATATCAAGAGGACTCTGTCCTTCGGTCCATTACACTTGTGCTGTTACAGCCTCCTTAGTTGCCTTAACTACAACTGATGTGCTCATGACAGATAAGCAAACAAGTAATTTCATACGATTCCTATAATAAACCTGGTCAACCTTTTTATTTTATATCATACTTTAATTGTATTTTATTTTTAATTCTATTCTTAATGCAACATCCATTGCAGCCTGGTCATCCTGGAAGGGGGATTACCTAATGCGTGGTCCCTTATCCCTTATATAACACGCTACAGTGGGCATTTGCATGTCACACTGGGTATTTGTATATTGTATTCTTTTGGCTTTATTATTGTACTGTTCTCAGCTCAGGGATGCTGCTGGAAATGTGAATTTCCCTTCGGGGATGAATAAAGTATCTATCAAGATTTCTTAATTTATCTCATGCTTAGGTTTTTGAGTTTTTCCTTAACCTCATGTAGGTTTTAGATCAGAAGGTGTAATAATAGTGTGTGGTCTGTGCAGTCCTTTGAGACCCCTTGTGATTGAGAGCTGTACAAATAAACATGACTTGAATGGTTGTAGTAGTAGTAGTGTGATTTTGGATCAATTTTTTTCATGTAAATTAAGCACTGAAATAACTCAATAAGAATATATAACTGGAAATAAAATAATTGTAGTACTTTAAACACTGCATGATGACTCTCACAACCTCATAATTGTCTGTGCTATTACACATTACAGTACCCGAAGAGGGTCATTAGATACAGAGTGCATTTCAATACAGCAGTCACTGTCCCAAAACAAAAACCATTAAACTGGTGAATTGTAGAGAGACAGGTGGGTGGTTTAGCAAAAAAACAACATTTGAGTCATTCATTGAGTGATGTCTTATCTCATTACATACAACGTTTTACAATTTTTAAATCAATGACAAAAAAAAAAAACAATTTACAAGTTACTTTTTGAAAAGTTACTTTGTGTCCAAATGCAGGGAAGTAGTAGCATTCATAGTATTTTCATGGCCAAACAATTTACAAGACAAAACTCAATAACTACTTAGTCAGGGTTTCTGGTCCATTAACCCAGTGTTTTTCAACCATTGTGCCATGAGACCTTGTCTAGAGTTTGCCCAATTTTATCTTTCTAAATTGAGGTCAATCATGGACAAACCATCGCATCCACTACATAGCATTATCTCCAGACAGAAGAGCAGTTTCAGCGACAGACTGCTGTCACTGTCTTGTACTACGGACAGACTGAAGAGATCTTTTCTTCCTCATGCCATGAGGCTCTTTAACTCCACCCGGCAGAGTAAAGGCCCACATTAAACCACACCACCTACATTGGATATTACCGAATCTTACTGCAATATGTATTCTGTGTAGCACTATTTAGTTATTCTATATAACACGCTACAGTGGGCATTTGCACGTCACACTGGGTATTTGTATATTGTATTCTTTTGGCTTTATTATTGTACTGTTCTCAGCTCAGGGATGCTGCTGGAAATGTGAATTTCCCTTCGGGGATGAATAAAGTATCTATCTATCTATCTATCTATCCATCTATTCAGTATTTTTGCCATCTTCAGACGAGGAACTGGAATAGTCATCCATATCAGTAGGTGGCAGTATATTTTTATATAATTTCTATATACTAATTATTTGCTCATGAGGTAGCACAGTACATTTAATAACTTAATTTGTTTAACAAAGTGGTTTAAGTTTGCACTGTAAAAATAGAAACATAAATAAAGCACATCATTCCTTTTTATTTTAAGTATTATTTTCTTTTTATATACTAATTATCTGGTGATGAAGTAGTACAGTGAAATATTTGACATAACTTCATTTTAAACATTTTCGACGGACGGTGTGCCTCTGAACTTTTTTATAAATAAAAGTGTTCAAAAAGGGTTGAATAACCATTAACCACTTGTGTAGTGTGAAGCACATTGTAAAGCGCTTTGGAAGGTCTTCATTGACTTGAAAAGCGCTATATAAATGCAGAACATTTACAATTTACCATTTAGTAGGCCCCCTCGGATGGGTTTGGCCTTGATGCGGCGAGGGGGCTTGCGTGTTCCAGTGACCCTAGAGAGCGATACCGTCGGGAGCTTGCTCCTGGTAGGGTCACCCATGGCGGGCCGGTCTCCAGGGTAGGTTCCAGACAAACAAAGACCCCAGCGTGTCGGTACGCTGAGAGGTGGCAGCCCCACCAACCGACTATCCTGCGGAGGGCTAACAACTCACCCAGGAGAAACCCCCTTTGTTATGAAACTGACCAGAGAAAGAAGCCGGACTGACTAACACGGTAACGGACCCCAGCCTGCCCCCGACCAACGAGTACGTATTGACCTTCGTCGTAAGACCCGTGTCGCCACCTGGAATGTCCAAACACTCCTTCGCCCCGGAGCTGCCACCCTGCTGTCCCGAGAGCTCTGTCGCTATAACATCACCCTGGCAGGGCTCTGTGAAGTACGATGGCAAGGCAATGGTGAAACAACAGCTGGCAACTATTGCTACATCTGGAGTGGCCCAGAGAGTCGGACCGGCCTTTATGGTGTGGCTCTTGCCATTCCAAAAGCCCTCCGGAGGTCCCTCATCAGCTGGACACCCATAAGCGACAGACTACTGTCTGCTCGCTTCCTCCACCATCACGGCAAGATGACAGTGATTGTCGTGTACGCCCCCACCAATGTCGCTGATGAGGATGCGAAGGACACGTTTTTTGACCAACTCCACCAGGCTGTCGACCAAGCCTCACCACACGACGTCACCATCATCCTCACTG
The DNA here is from genome assembly GCF_059441175.1 of Urocampus carinirostris. Lineage (NCBI taxonomy): Eukaryota > Metazoa > Chordata > Actinopteri > Syngnathiformes > Syngnathidae > Urocampus > Urocampus carinirostris. The sequence continues at coordinate 32,947,241 of NC_142351.1, read as the reverse complement.
ATGCCAACGCCACTCTATCCAGCAATGATCGGTCCCCCGGCTCACCTGTCGGCACCACCTTCGTTGACAGCACAACAAACGACAATGGCAACCGCCTCCTCCTCCTCTGCCACCAAAACAACCTCTGTGTTGCTGACACCTGGTTTCCCCGGAAACGCATCCATCACTGGACGTGGTACAGCCCAGATGGCAGAACCAGGAAGGCATTGGACCACATCCTGATATCACGACGCTGGAAGTCGTTTGTAACCAACTGCAGGGTGTTTAGAGGAGCACAGCTTGGCAACACAGACCGTCGTCTGATGGTGGCCCAGCTCAAGCTAAAGCTCCGAGCCAACCAGCACAAGACTCTGCCTCGCCCCGACTCCTCCCGACTCAGCGACCCCAACATCGCCAGAGACTTCAGTTGCTCCATCCGCCGCACTCTCGATGCCCTGGCTCCTGACAAGCTGACAGACTGGGCGGCCTTCAAGGAAAGTGTCCTCCAGTCTGCTCACAATGTCCTCGAACGCCCGCGATCCTCCCCGAGAAAGCCCTGGATATCAGAGAGGACACTCAACATCATAGACCAGCGGCGTGAGGCCCGGTTTCGAGGCGACCTCTCGGAGTATCGGAGACTGAACCGCCTGCGCAATGTGGCCATCGCTGAAGATAAGGAGAGATTTTGGCAGGCAGAAGCCCGACAGCTTGAGTCCGCGGCCAACAACAACAACATGAGCCGCGTATTCAGTCTACTACGCCAAGCCCGTAGCGGCCCAAACATGAAGACAGCCCTGGTAAAAGACTCAGACGGCAACCTCATCATGACAGAAGCCAACTGCCTCGCACGCTGCAAGGAGCACTTTAGCCTCCTCTTGCAGCACAGCACCATCCCGGCTGATCCCACCCTACTAGTGGCTGCAAACACGGCACCTCCTAGCGACGCCTGCTGCACAGACCCTGTAACACCCGAGGAAGTGAGAGCTGCTCTGAAGAAGCTGAACACCAAGAAAGCCCCCGGCATCTGTGCCATTACCGGTGAGATGCTCAAGGCCGGCGGTGATAGCATGGTGGAGTGGCTAACCTGCCTATTCAACCAGGTGTGGGAATCGTAGCAGCTGCCCACCGACTGGACCAGAGGAGTCATCATGCCCTTCTGGAAATGCAAGGGTGACAGGCTTGTCTGTGGAAACCACAGAGGTATAACCTTACTCTCCATCCCGGGCAAGGTCTTTACCAGGATCTTGCTCAGCCGTGCCTTTCCAGCAATCAGAAGCTGCCGCCGTCCCCAGCAGGCTGGCTTTATGCCCAACCGCTTCACAACAGACCCCATCTCTGCCGTCCGTTTGCTGATAGAGAAGACCCGTGAATTCCGTAAAGATCGCCATCTGTATATCGGATTCGTTGATCTGAAGGCCGCCTTTGACACCGTCTGCCACTCTTCACTGTGGAACATCCTCCAAGCTCTCGGAGCACCACCCAAGATCATAGCCCTGTTTAAGCTGCTCTTCAGCAACGCAGAGAGCTGTCTCCGCATCAACGGCATTGACTCCGACAGGTTTACTATCTCCAGCGGCGTTCGTCAAGGCTGCGTGGCTGCTCCCGACCTTTTTAATTGCATCATCGACCATCTGATGTTCAGGGTTAGTGAGCGCATCCCCGGAGTGTCTTTCGGCAACTACTACCTGACTGACCTGGAGTATGCTGACGACACCATCATGCTCAGCACTTCCTACAGCCAGCTGAGAGACGCTCTGAGCATTTACAGGGAAGAAGCAGCGCGGCTTGGCCTCCAAGTGAGTTGGACGAAAACCAAGTTCATGTATGTCGGTGATGGACCAGAGCCACCTTCCATCCAAATTGGTAGCGACATCGTAGAGCCTGTCAAGAGCTTTGTGTATCTGGGGTCCATGGTGACAGACAATGGGGACCTAAAACCAGAGATTCTCCGCAGAAGAGCCCTGGCAGCATCTGCTCTGCAGTCTCTCTGGAAACCACTCTGGCGGCACCAGACCATCGCACGCAAGACGAAGCTCCGCATTTACAACCTCGCCGTACTCTCTATCCTGCTTTATGGCTCAGAAACATGGCCCCTGAACGACACCCTGTCCACAAGAATCGACGGTTTTGATAGCAGGGCTCTCAGAGCCATCGAGAACATCAGGTGACCCCAGCGAGTGTCCAATAAAGAGCTCAGAGCCCGCACGTGCCAGCCCCGAGCATCTTCCTTGGTCGCACAACGCCGCACCTGCTGGTTTGGCCATGTCCTTCGTCTATCGCCAGACCATCCGACACGAGCCATTCTCCAGTTTGACCCAAAGGCCGCAGGCTGGAGACGACCACGAGGGAAACCCTGCACTCGATGGCTCGACGTCATTGCGGGCGACCTCCAACAACACGGAGTTGCTGTAGAGCAGGGGTCGGGAACCTATGGCTCGCGAGCCATACAGGGAGTACAGAATTATTAGGCAAATGAGTATTTTGACCACATCATCCTCTTTATGCATGTTGTCTTACTCCAAGCTGTATAGGCTCGAAAGCCTACTACCAATTAAGCATATCAGGTGATGTGCATCTCTGTAATGAGAAGGGGTGTGGTCTAATGACATCAACACCCTATATCAGGTGTGCATAATTATTAAGCAACTTCCTTTCTTTTGGCAAAATGGGTCAGAAGAGGGACTTGACAGGCTCTGAAAAGTCAAAAATAGTGAGATATCTTGCAGAGGGATGCAGCACTCTTAAAATTGCCAAGCTTCTGAAGCGTGATCATCGAACAATCAAGCGTTACATTCAAAATAGTCAACAGGGTCGCAAGAAGCGTGTAGAAAAACCAAGGCGCAAAATAACTGCCCGTGAACTGAGAAAAGTCAAGCGTACAGCTGCCAAGATGCCACTTGCCACCAGTTTTGCCATATTTCAGAGCTGCAACATCACTGGAGTGCCCAAAAGCACAAGGTGTGCAATACTCAGAGACATGGCCAAGGTAAGAAAGGCTGAAAAACGACCACCACTGAACAAGACACACAAGCTGAAACGTCAAGACTGGGCCAAGAAAAATCTCAAGACGGATTTTTCTAAGGTTTTATGGACTGATGAAATGAGAGTCAGTCTTGATGGGCCAGATGGATGGGCCCGTGGCTGGATCGGTAAAGGGCAGAGAGCTCCAGTCCGCCTCAGACGCCAGCAAGGTGGAGGTGGGGTACTGGTATGGGCTGGTATCATCAAAGATGAGCTTGTGGGGCCTTTTCGGGTTGAGGATGGACTCAAGCTCAACTCCCAGTCCTACTGCCAGTTTCTGGAAGACACCTTCTTCAAGCAGTGGTACAGGAAGAAGTCCGCATCCTTCAAGAAAAACATGATTTTCATGCAGGACAACGCTCCATCACACGCATCCAAGTACTCCACAGCGTGGCTGGCAAGAAAGGGTCTAAAAGAAGAAAAACTAATGACATGGCCTCCTTGTTCACCTGATCCGAACCCCATAGAGAACCTGTGGTCCCTCATCAAATGTGAGATTTACAAGGAGGGAAAACAGTACACCTCTCTGAACAGTATCTGGGAGGCTGTGGTTGCTGCTGCACGCAATGTTGATCGTGAACAGATCAAAGCACTGACAGAATCCATGGATGGCAGGCTTTTGAGTGTCCTTGCAAAGAAAGGTGGCTATATTGGTCACTGATTTGTTTTTGAATGTCAGAAATGTATATTTGTGAATGTTGAGCTGTTATATTGGTTTCCCTGATGAAAATAAATAATTGAAATGGGTATACAATTGTTTTTTGTTAAGTTGCCTAATAATTATGCACAGTAATAGTCACCTGCACACACAGATATCCTCCTAAAATAGCTAAAACTAAAAAAGCCCCACTCCAACTTCCAAAATATTCAGCTTTGATATTAATGAGACTTTTGGGTTCATTAAGAACATGGTTGTTGTTCAATAATAAAATTAATCCTCAAAAATACAACTTGCCTAATAATTCTGCACTCCCTGTATATGGCTCTTTCTATGAGTATCTGTGGCTCAGAGACAAATTTGATTGCATGCAAAATTTCTCCATCATGTTTAAAACTTGAGATGTCTATCCTATTCTGATACACGCAAAGCCAAACCAAAGCTAAGTAACATGGCATTACTTTGCAGTATATATATATAGGGCACGTTTTTCACTACAATTTACAGTCTAGGTGTCACACAAAAAAAGGGGGAAAAAAACTCGTTTTGGTTGTACAACGCTAATGAATCCTTTATATAAAAGTTCACTATATAATCTGTGTTCAGTGTTCAGATACCTTATGATGAATCCACAGAACTGTAAATACGCCAAAACACCGGAAGAGAACTTAGTCATTTGATTGGGTGAGTGGGAGGGATGGGTGGAGCTATGCAAAAAGTGCAAGCACTCCTCTCCCATCTCTCGCCCTACGTTGTCTGCGCCAAAAGTGAGCTCATCAGGCTCCCTATTTGCAGAATGTTGTGACGTTTTTACACAATAACTGCTTGCATCTGGTTTTGAAACCAATATATATGAAAAACAAGGGTCAAAAGGATCTTGAGTAATTGCAAGAAAGAGACAAGTTTAAAGTGGTATGTTTGTTGATTTTGGGACAGGGGCTCTGGCATTATTCTCTTTTCATAATTTTTATCAAATCATCAAAAATAAATGTGCTGAAGACTAAGCTTTTGTCTGGAGCGCGGGTTTAGCAATTTAGTACATTTGTCTCATAATATATGGCGTGGCTCTTTCCCAAAATAAAATTAATATTTTTTTGCTTTTATGGCTCTTTGAGTCAAAAAGGTTCCCGACCCCTGCTGTAGAGGATGCAGAACAGCTGGCACAAGACCGCCAGCATTGGAAAAACCTGGTTCATCTGGTCGGCTCAACACACAGGGACGGGACCCCCCGACCTTCGCTGAAGCAATAATCAATCAATCAAATCATTTAGTAGGGGCAACACAGGCAGTTACAGCCTGGCGGAAACAATCCCTCTCCCGGTTTGGAATCAAGGTTTGCTTCCCCACGTGAAACAAACAAGACTGGTTTCCATGGTTACCAGTAGCAGGAGAAGCCTCTAGATCGGATGCAGATACAGAGCCTTGATCGTCTGGTCTTTGTTGTTTTTCGATGGTTAGCGTCATCACAACCACCTTAATTGAAATCTGAATGAGCTTACCAAAATAGGATTCTAAATTAAATAGATGGCTGCATAACATTTTTTTACAGCGTCAACAAATTCAATTCATTTCCTGATTGCTGAATATTGATAAAAACTGGTTTGAGAATGCTTACATAATAAAATTATCATTCCTCTAATTGTGATCTTTTTAACATCCACCCCCTCTAAGAATTACATTGTAGAACATTTACTACTGGGCAAATAACAGTGTAATTTGTCCCTCGTTATTTATTTTTATTATTTGGAAATGGCTAGGGTTTTTATTCACTCGTGTGTAGCGTATTATTACAAATGAGCTTAGAAGATGTATGACTTATTAAAGTATGTCGAAAAGTGTGCATCTCGATCACAAGTCCATTTAGGTCAGATGGAACAATGATCTAGAAAATCTAAATTTATTTAGTCTCTGCAACGAACAAAATAGCAGCTTTATTATATATCCCCTTGTTTACTCTGATCCAACACCTTCACCCAAATGTTGACGAATCAAGTGTTGATTCCACCATAGGAATCCTCAACAATGAGGTTTATTCCTGCTGTCTTTTCCAAACGTCACGGTAGCAGGCACTTTGAAGAGTTGTAGAAAAGTTCTCCTGTCTTGTGTTAAAATGTACTGTGCAAACTCTTGTGGGAAAGCATCTTTCACCAGAAGTTCATTTTCTGTCCATGTGGTATTCTCATATGCTCAGTGTGTTCATAGCTGTTATTAAAGTGACAGCATCTGGTCGTGCCTGGTTCTGGTCCCCTTTGCTGTTAAGAATTTTTAGTCTGTGTCGTTCCCCCTGACGTCGCTTCTTTTCGTGTCTCTTGCCCTCTTTTCTCTGTTTATTGGACACCTGGGAATTGCAGACAACAAAGTTCAATTGCTTTGAAGTTACAAATCTGTCTCGCAGCACATAGAATGTGTTTCGCAAGAATTCAATGAAGACCTCAAGCAATGTATGGAAAGTCGCCATTGTAGCACATTCAACGTTGGGTCAGAATTCTGCTTTGCAATGTCAAAAAATGATGAAACAATGTCAGAACATGTGCACCGAATACTATGCTTCAACGCCTGGGCGTGAGATGTGTCTTCTTGCAAGTCTGATCGAGCCATTGGTCAATCCAGTGGGACCCAGCCAGCGACCTCCAGCCGTCAGCACCCAACCACAGCTTCAACACACATTGCATCCCATCTCCAGCCTTGAGGATTCCTCACCGCTCTGCCGCCTAGAACATCCAGACTGGGCCTTCACCTTAATCGTTCCCTAGACCACAGTCCATCTCGTAGTGCTAAGTATCGGTTTGACGTTATGGGGGAATTCCATCAAAGTACAATGATGTAATAATTAAACCAACGTTTTTTTTCCATCTAAATGGTGCCTTGTTAAGATCCCAACTGTGATATTCGTTTTATTTTCTTGTTATGTTTTTTGTCTGTAGGAGATTAGTAAAAGAAAACTATAAATCTGAGTGTGTGTGTCTTGATTAAAGTATATTTAACTATCAAAAACAGTCAAAATAATTCACTTAAAGGTTGTGTGAAACCAACCGTTCGGAATGAACTTTTTTTCTAAGTTCTCCGGATATAATGATCTAAAACGTAAGTATTGTGAAATACAGATGTGGATAAAATTGTTAGCACTTTAGTAGTATCACTTGACAGAATTATTTTAAAAAATTATAATGATGAAACAGGTATAGGAAAATGATGGTAATTTAAAAGATTACAAATTTGACTAGAAGGAATTGTTTATCCCTGGCGTGTTTGTTTAATCAGCATCACAAGTTTCAGTCAACCTATTTAAAAAGTGACAAATAGTTACCATTCTTTGAGTTAACACTGTGTGTACCACACAAGCAAGGATGCTTGGGCTCAGTCTCGTGTCTTCCAAAGCATGCAACCCGAGAAAGCTCTTAGAACATATCAGACTACAGTAATCTTAAGTGTGCTTCAATGAACCCAGATCGAAGACCTAAGCTGTTTGCAAGAGGAGTGGGCCAAAATGAGATTCACAGATACAGAAATGTTTTGATTGCCTAATTGTGCAACAAAATTTAAAACTGTCTGCATCATCATTTTTGTACAGATCTGTTAATTAATTTCCATTAATAGTTGTTTGAACAACTCAAAAGTAATGGCTAATTTTGATCTTTCTAGTTTTTAAAAAATAAATATTGGTCTTAGTCAACAATATTGTCCATGTGTATTGTGTTACCTTAAAATGGTGCTGCATCGAAAATAAAAAGACTAAAAAATGTCTTATACTGACTAAATAAGATTTCTTTAAGACCATATTTATTACTGTTTTATGAATGTTCAACATTTGGTTAGTTTATATCTGGTTTCATTATTATTTTTTGAATAACAATTCATTTCTCTTAAATATACTCTACTGTGGGCAGCACAGCGGCTGAGTGGTTAGCACGTCTTCGGCACAGTTCTGAGGTCATGGGATCTAATCCAGCTAAGGGCCTTTTCTGTGCTTGCGTGGGTTTCGTCCGGGCAATACGGTTTCATGCCACATTCCAAAAATATGCATGTCAGGCTAATTGGCGGGTCAAAATTGTCCCTAGGTGGGAATGAGCAAGTGAGTTGTCTGCCCATGTGTGCCCTGCGACTGGCTTGCAACCAGTTCAGGGTGTCCCGTGCCCACAGCCCGAAGACGGCTGGGATGTGCAAATAATGGATGGATATACCCTACTGTTTTAAATGATAAGCTGTTTTAAACTGTTGACAAATAAAAATATGTAAATTTTATAATTATGAACATTATTTTACATTAATTGTTTTCATTTTTTAACAATGTGGATACTATTAATCTACGTAAAGTTTCGTCTTTATTGAACTAATTGAGTTTGTGTTTTAATGTATAAAAATAGTACAGAAAATTAACAAATAAATAAACAAAAATTTGCTACTAGTTTTTTTTTTTTCAGATTATAAGTCTAAGTAAAGGAATTTTTCAATGAAGAATATTGAAAATCCAACAGTTAGTGCTTGGTCAGGATAAGGAACACCACAAGCATGAAACACTTAATAACTTAATAAACTTAATACATTTAATATGCCATTTATACCTGAATGCCTGGCTGACTACGGCTCTCTGCGTTTTCCCCGATGCGCCTCACGCTGTCGTAATGATCCCCGTAGCGGTACGCAATGTGTAATTCTCTACACCCGTGCTTCTCTGTGCCGGTTATCTGCCAGCCAGAACAAAAAAGGAACATCTAAACAGTTAAGGTTATCTTGGCATATAAGTTAGTAAAAACTAAAAGATAATGGCCTCACCTCCCAAAGTGGTGCGTTCAGCTGATGGATAACCACTTTTACCTGCTGGCTGCGAGCAAAAGCCACGATAGCGTCATTTCCTGCAAAGGTTCCAGGCTGCGCCAGATTGGATACTGTGTGTGGAAAGAACAAGTAACAAAGGTCCATACGGACATATGTACACACACATACAAACATGTACATGTGTACATATACATGAATACACGCGTGTATGGGACTTAATATTTAAGGTTTAGGCGTTTCCAAAAGTGGCTATTTGGAAATGACCGTAAATCATCATTTGAATCAATTACTACTGGCTAAATATATCTGAAGAAAAGGAAGAAATCTCTGTTTTATCAATACAGGCCTTTATAAGCTAATGCGGGCTATGGACTGTGAAAAAAGCCTGCAATTGGCCGAAAGTTGTGTCAATCAAAAGGTCAGAGGCTAATTTTACATATTGGAAATCATTTTACGAGTTTGTTTATTTGTAAGCAGGAATTATGGGGTGAAACATAATGAGTGCAACAAGGAACGTCCAAATATGCAGAAATGCTTTTAGGCAGATTTTTTTTTTTTTTATCTGTCGGCATTATCTTGTGTTTTGGAGTAAATATTTTAAATGGTTGGATTTACTAGACAGTCCTGGATGTAACGAGTCCATATTTGCTGGGAATCGTCTCATGAGCTGGCTAACAGGGGACGTAATTGGTGAGCTATGCCAGCTTCATAGTTTTCTGGTATCTTGTTTTTGACTTATGTTTCTGTGTCGGGAACATTTTGAAAATGTAATCATAACTTGAATCCTCAAAATTTTAAGCTTTCCAATGATATGTGTCATGAAATTTTTCAGTGACTGGTGACATCGTGAAATCACATCTTTGTTTATCAACTGTCTGGCGGCGGGCCAGCGGATTGTTAAAGGGTTAACAAAAAATATATTTTTTTAAATCCACACACAACCATCTAGTTGCAAAGATTTATATTTCAGTTAGAAACAATTGACACCTGCTATTGGCAAAGGGCAGAATTAGGCCACTAAAAGGTACATTGACAGATAATGGATCTTTAGTAAAATAGATACACATTTCTTTATTTAAAAAATAAAAAAGTTAAATAAATTGAAGAAAAATTACTGGACTACTTTTAGCTTGATGAGTTGTCGAAATTAATAGAGGAAACAACAGAGCCAAATTTATTTTAAATACAATAATGAACAATTGACAAAACAATAGACACTATTCAACATAAATTACAGTAAAATTACCCTCTTATATGGTTTAAGGTGTTTGATGAGAAATCATAAGTTTGGTTTATCTCGGCTTACCAACCCTTTTTATTTCTATTTCTGTTTGATGGCCGGTAATTCACTCCAATTTTGGTTGATAAACTTATTATAAATCATCTAACATACACTCATGCACTATGATTGGGTTTTAGTTTCAACTTAAATTGTGTCAGGGTTTAAAGTCACACGATAAAACAGTTACAACTACAATTCAAAGGAAAATCAGAAAGTTTATAAAAAAAATCACTGAACACACAATTCCGATGTTTTCCAAATCAAAAGAGAGGACTAGGCCATAAAAAGAGAAATTTCACATACAGTATAATCATTATGTTTTAGTAAAATAGCCAAATGTATACATATTTATTTCATTCAAAACAAATCTGAATCTAAATGAATTAGCAAGTATTCAGAGGTCTGCAGTAGTAGGGGAAAGCAACCCTCCTTTACACAAACAGATATCGTTCAAAAATAGTTTTCCCTATGATAAATAGTGTATGAATAATAAAGCTTCCAGTTGTGAATGTAAGTGTAAAATCGTGTTTGTCTCAGTTTACCCTGTTATTAAGTGAAAACCAGTCCATGGTAAAATTTTAGTTCGGGAAACCTGATTCAATATCAAATGCAACATTTTCAAAGATGGGGATATGTTCTTACTATGCTCTTTGAAGGGAATATCATCTTCTACAAAGGGTTCGAAGTCTTGTCGGTGGGACAACATATACTGGACTGTCTCCTCACGTAGTTCCAAGTGAGAGCGTGAGTGACCCTCCAACTGGTCACCAAGGGCTCGAAATAAGCAGTTCCTGCAAGTAACATTTTGGCAATAAAAGTTCAGCGTATGCGTGAAGTTCATTTACAAACAAATTTAAATAAATTAGGAACAATAGTACAGTGTTATTACCTTTCAATCAATGGCTATTTGAAGACAGACACCAAGATAAACAGATATGCAACAATGCTCACAGGTGGGTTTTTTTAGTCCAAGTGCAAGGAACAACAGATACCAAGGCTACTTCTTTGGGCACATCATTAGTAATCTTCTAAATATTCAGCGACATACCCATCACCAGGGACTTCTTTCAGCTTCAGTCCCATTGCTTCCAGTTGGTTGGAAAAATTAATAAACTCTGCTTGTTCATCATCATCTTGAGAAAGATTCTTACGGGCCTTGGCAAGGGCTCGTCGCGCAGACCGCTCGTCTCGCTTTCGTTCTAGCTCAATCTTTTTGCTGCTACGCTTGGTTGTGTGTTTTGCTGACATTTCAACCCTGCAAAACAAGTCACAGAATAAGCGTAGTCAAGGGGTGGCGACATGCAATGGAAAGAGACTAACTGAAAACTGATTTCTAAGGTAAAAGTGTGATAGGAATCTTAATCTCCCAGCAAAAATTATCAAAGCAACAGGATCATGTCTTTTAAAAACTGCATATGAACAAAGCTACGTTTATAAATGTAAATGCATGTGGTACGAATGATTTCTGCAATACGTTTTATCTGTCATTACAATAAACGGAAATTTAATTTGTTTATACAGAAAATACAGTACTTATTTACTCACATAATTTTTTACAAGAGGCTGAAATATTATTAAGAAAAGCATGTCGATTTTCTTGAAAAATTAAGAAGACAATCACGTAATAACGTCATATGTGTTGATAAGGGAACACGTTGGTAATGTTGGGTTAAATTATGCATTAAAGAGCAACTTTCACACCTATGCTAGTAGCTAGCACAAGACGGCTATGGAATACACAGTACATCGCCGTGAAGGAAATTTAGTAATAATATACAAAAAAATATAACATCACACGCGGGTTTCATGGTTACTCACTTTAATTCGATTTTAGGTGATAAATGCGTGTAGTTACGGATACGATTACGAGCGTCTTCCTACGTCATTCCAAACGCTGATTTGCTTCCGCATACGCAATCCCGGAAGTAAAGCCAATTAAATACAATATGCTTTCGCTAACGTATAAAAAAGATCGGACGAACAACAAACACATTTTATAGTTTACCACGGGCATAACCCTGTATTTTTTAATACAATTTATTGTCTCTGGCTTATTAGTGATTTTCATTTTTTCCAGACACTCAAAACGTACAGTTACTCTATAAAACAGGGCCAAATAAGCTACAAGCCCTGTACCGAACTTTTTTTTTTTTTTTTGTGGGGGAAATCTGACTCATTCATTCTAGCTAATCTAATCCAAACTTCTAAAAAGCTAACAAATAAATTAGATTATGGTCATAAAAATAAAGCAATATTTACATACGTCGCTGTCAGTAATGTTTAATTTTCAACAGGCACAAAAGACAAATGTCCTTGATGAAACAATATCCCATTTACATTACACTATAAAGGGCTCCGCGCTTTGTGCTAAAAATAGTAACACGGCTTCGTGCCGCCATCTTGGAAGTCTGTCGATTACAAGCGGTGATAGCGAAAGGAGCAAATATTTACTCAGTTTGTCTATTTATTTACTCAACTAGCTTCGTTTGTGTACGGATTTTGTCCATCAACACTATGGAAAACTATGTGGAGAGTTTAGACAAGCAAGCACGCGAGCGGTACGCTGCGAAGTTGCATTTTATTGGAAAATTGGATCCCTACAAAATTAAAAACAAGGTCTGGAAGTCTGATCCCGATTTGTTGCCGTGTGTGACTTACATCGAACTTGTTAACTATCTTATTTTCCACCCAAGTCCCTTTTGTGAACTGAAGGATTTTCAAAATTACAAAAGTATGGAAGCCTACGACAGATTTGTGTCTGGTTGGGTTCGGGGTGTGTCTGTGCACAGAAGCGAAGGTGATGAAAACAAGACTGTGAAAGGGAAAGTTCTACATTCTCAGAGTTTGTCTCAGCCAAGTTTACAACCATGGATCATTGTTGACAAGTCATCATCGATTCTGTGTGCCCATTGCAACTGTGTTGCAGGTTTAGGGGAATGTTGTTCTCATGTTGCTTCCCTTTTGTTCTATGTTGAACAACCCGGGAAAGGCAACGCTTCTCCGAACGGCGCACCGGTGGCTAAGTTAGCTTAGCTTTCGGGGGCTTTAAATCCTCTATTGACGCGAGTTGACTGAGGAAAGGAGACTCTCTTTCCCTGAAACCGCGTAGAATTTCCCCACCAAAATAGTGTACGAATGAGAAACGAAGTTTTGTTCGGTTTTTAAATGTCGTTTTCGGCGAAATACCTCACATATATGTTATAAAAGTAGTTTGGGGTCGTCAGGCTGTTGTCATGAAGTACACATGTCCCATAACCTTTTTAAAATTTCTTTCTACATCATAAATAATTCAATTTACCTGTCAGAAAGTGGTCAGAACAAACACGAATACAGTCAAGCTTTGGCAAATTCGATCGATTGATAGCTGCCAGCCACATTCGTTTTCGCCGTTCACTTTTCTCCTGAGCTTCAATCCCCTGATCGTAAACACACTTCGGAAGTCTAAAGAAGCCCTTCCCACCCTTTTCCCCTCGGCTACAACAGCCAACAATAACGCACGTATTCGGCATTACAATGTAGAATCTAACTGGTTCGCTGAACAATAACAATGAAGTGAAAAGCTTTGTGGACTTCCAAAATGGGCGCCAGCAATGCATTGTGGGCAATCTTAGGACCTCGAAGCACTCTATTAAATAACGGAAACCTGCATTATTGAGGTACCATCAGTGCCAATGTTTTATATGTTAGCAAACGTGGGCTGGAATCACTTCAAATTAAAAAATAAACAATTTCCATGATTCACTAAACTACATCAAAATAAATTTCCTGGTGTATCATACAATAATAAATATACCAAATGTTTACTGAATCAACTTGAGAGCATTTAAGAAGGTATGTGTGTTTGCCTACTAAAATGGGGAACAAAATCCCCAATTAGTTTGAGAGTTTAAACCCAATTAGGCTTATTCCTCATCTTCAGACTGGAACAAGTATTCAAGAACACGTGGATTCTATCAAATGTGCCATTCAACCGTTTCATCTGACTGTGGGAATGAAGAGGAGCACCGTCCATGAGTTTTGGACAACCAGGCCAAACCATGCAAGTCAACTAGTTCTTTGGGCGCTTTTGATGAGCTTTTTTAGGCACAACATACAACCAGTTGCTGCAGCATACACAACTTTATTCAGACTACCATTTACAATATACTGTAGATATAGGTCAAGTCCAGGAGAGCCCATGCGTTTTTGAGGAAATGGCTCGGCTGCTAAACTAGTGACTCACACGGTGGACATTGTCAAATTTCCGAAGATCTTAGTTAAATCTGTGAAATTATTTTTTTTAGCATATTATTTTACTCTTTTGAGTGGAAAATGTCATATCATTTCAAAATGTTGGACCCGCTTTTTCCTCTTCTTTGTTCAACTGTTTTTTTACATGTTATTGAAACGTCGATCTATCCATCCACTGCACCACTTATCCTCACTATGATGTCTGGGGTGATGGAGCCCTTGGCAGCCATCCTCAGGCTGTGGGCAGGGGACACCCTGAACTGTTTGTCAGCCAGTCGCCGGGAACACAAAGACACACAATCAACCCATTCGTACTTAGAGACAATTCGAACCCACCAATAAACCTGACATGCGTGCTTTTGAAATCTGGGAGGAGACTAGAGTGTCCGGAGGAAACCCACGCAGACAAGCGGAGAACATGCAAACTCTGCATGGGAAGGCTGCTATCTGGTATTGAACTCTGGACCTTTGCACTATGGGACTGACATGCTAACCACCCTCCCACTATGCGGGCCTGTTATTGAAATATGTTTACTCTAAATAGATTTGTACTAAACAATGCATAATTTTGTGGTTTGTCATCATACACTTGAACACATTTAACACTGATAACAGTGAGTTAAAAAAAAAACACTGGACTTATCTAAACAAATAGTATTAAATATGCTTTACACTGCAAAAGTCATATCAACTCTGAAATCTTCAATGTTAAATTTTATCGATACAGACGATGTACCTTTTCACTTAGTGTAAAATTTGACTTACGCTCTTTTGTACAGTGAAGTGTGAAACAATAATTCACACCAGAGTAAAATTCAATCCTGAAAATGTAACTTTAGGTTCAGTGTACAGTTTATACTCAGTAGAAATTGATATTAGAGTGTGCTTTCTGGACCTTCTGTATTTGCCCAGGACACACCACAGGAAATGGTGTCCCTACGCCCTAAGTGGTTGAGGGATCCAACCAACCAACCAACCAACCAACCAACCAACCAACCAACCAACCAACCAACCAACCAACCAACCAACCAACCAACCAACCAACCAACCAACCAACCAACCAACCAACCAACCAACAGAAATGAACATATAGTTCACTTTGGTAGTTTTAAAGTTGGGTCTTTAGGTGTTAAAATGACAATGGTTATTTTACTGTGGCACATATGCCTCTGTGCTGTATTTGACAATCATTTGCTTTCGCACTGAAGACTGAAAAAGTGAAAACGTACTAATAACCCAGTCATCTATCAGTCACCTTCAACTTGTGCAGAACGCTGCTGACCACTTTTTACCAACACGAGCAGACGTGCCCAATTTTCTAATTGTCCAAATTCTAACATATACCTAGATAGTAATTTAATTTGCAATATGGTTTATTTTTTATTTGTGCTGCCTCACAATATGATAAACTCCACCATCGTATATTTCACAATATATTAATGCAAATATTATATTTAATTTAGATTCTTATTCATTAAATACTTATGACATCATAAGCAAAACATTTAAAAAATAACAATTGTATTTCATTACACTTTACATTGACAATTTTTTTTATGTTTCCATTCTGCTACTCCTGCATAGCAACATAGATGTCTATGCTGAATTGCTGCATTTGACTGCTAGAGTGCAGCATGTCCCAACAAATACAATGAACTCAGGACTTACCTGTGATCTACCATCACTACTTCTGTGAGCTTCTGGTAGATCTCTGTTCAATTCATCGATGTCGGCTCTTCGTAACATATGTGAAGCAGAATTCACCAAGTGTTGGAATGTTCATCCACTAATAGGGAACGTAAGCAGGGTTTCGACCGGCGTGAGACAGGTTAGTGTTACCCATACTGCAAGATTGCGGCCCTCGGGGCGGGTTTTCCCACCCCTGTGATAGATTCTGCTAGTTCAGCCACCTGCGATCTACCAGTACCACCTCAGTGATCCACTAGTAGATCACGATCCAACTTATAAACTAAGGTGTTCAGGAGCTTGATAAAAATCCTGGTGATTTGATTCAACTATATTGAAAAAGAAAACTCCAAAACATGCAGGATTGCGGACCTCCAAGCGGGTTTGCCCACCCTTGCTATAGATTGAGCTAATTTATCCAAAGAATGACCTGTGAGTGTGTAGAGTACGGTTAAAAACCCTCCACCCCCGCCCTCCACCTTCGCGCCGCCCATCATGCAGTGGCGCGCGCGCAACGTCGTGGGAGTGGGTGCTGCTTTTGCGCTGAAATGCTGCTGCTTCTGCTGCTCTTGGGGAGCGTCCAGGATGGGATAGTCTCGTCCAGTCCGTGTTGCCCCGGGCATTGATACAGGTTTTTCTTTTCCCGGATCGGGACCTGGAGCGCAACAAACCAGCTCGCAATCTGCGGATAGCATCATGTCGACCGACAAAGGTGCACATCTTTGATAAATCCAGCCGGGAGAATTAAGTCGCCGTTGTGGCTTCATGGAGGACACAATTTACCGGTACTGAGGTAGAGCATTCCCTGGCCGAGGGAGCAGAAAGCAAGAAGTCACTTTGTTTCTTCTTTTTTTTTTTTTTTTGCAAGGATACCGTTTTTGGTGCATTTGATTTTCAGAATGGATTAAGGAAGGACGTTTTACATTCTTGATTAGGAGACAGCCGTATCCGAGACACTGGGGTGTCGTTGGGCGGCAAGGGCCCGTTTCTTCTTCCTGTGGAACCGAGGAGGACACCGGAGAAGGGGGAAGAAGGGAGGGGTATTCCGGGTAGCCGACACCGGGCAAAGCGGCTCGATGAGGAGGGAGAGCCCTGCTGAGCCCAGCCGGTGTAGAGAGAGAGACAGGACCAGTGGTGGGCCAGTTTGGAAGTTTGGATGCATATGACCATAACCACCATGATTTTTATGATTCTGGGTGCTTCAGTCGTAATGGTAAGACACACACCCAAACATGCCCCCTCACTTCTTGACGGGGGCGTTCTATACTAAATCAATTAGAATGTAAATCAAGTCGAATTAAACGCACTCTCGCAGACGCTGAATTTAAGTTTGGTTGCCTTTATAATCACCATCCATCATAAATAAATAATCCATAATCAGCCTTGCCCCCTCCTCCGCCTTCTTCTCCCATCCTCCTCCTTCTGCTCATCTTGAAACCTGGAGGGTCTCCTTTTTTTTAAAAAATAAATCCTCTCCTAGTGAGATTTTTTCTTCCGTTTTTGTTTTCCAAATCCTTTTTTCTACTCGTCATGGCCCAGCTGACTAGCATATGTGTTTTCAGGCGATCGCCTGTTTAATGGACATGAACGCACTACTGGATCGCTTTCACAACTACATCTTGCCACATCTACGAGGGGAGGACCGCGTCTGTCACTGCAACTGTGGGAGGTAATAAACGCCGTCGTATGCGTATGATTGCGTACGATTCCTTTTCGACGCTTTCCCCGTCGATTTCTAAAGAGGCGGCCTGCGGGGGGAGTTGTGGGTGCAATGGAGCTCTGCAAAGCTGTCTGCTGTCTCTTTTTATTGCAACACAGTAAAGCGTGCACTTGCGTTCGAGGCGTGTTTCGCATGCGTCGACTGTGCGCCTTTTGCTGCATGCAGCCTCCCCAAGGTGTGTATTGGAGGCGCCATAAATAGGTGATGGAGCGTGAGCTTAAAGTGCACATGCACTCTTACTGGGCTTCAGAAATGGAGCTAGAGACGATAAATGGCGTTAGGATGAGGCAGAAGATGTGCTAAGAGATAGAGTGTGTATTTTTGAGTGTTATGACGGGGACAGCAGCAGCAACAGCTGAGCAATCAACTCAACCATGTACTCGTTAATGTGCGCGAGAATGCATTTCTATTAACGGGAAGGGTGTCACATACTGCAGGGCAGACATTGTCCTGTTTTCTGGGCTGTTGCATTCATTCACACATTATGTGATATTACAACAGCAAGCTGCATAATTTATAATTGTCACATCAAATAAACCTAGCTTAAGTGACATATGAAGAAAGGTCTAAGCTACCAGACAACATGTTTACAATGTGGATTGCTTTTTCAACAGCAGTGTCTCATTTGTAATTGGTTTTACCTCTTTAAGAAGGTCGTTTTTATCAATGTAGCTTACACTCAAAATGAAGATAGAAGACATAAATGACTTTTAAACTTGCAAGGAAAACTGCAAAGGATTGTGGTAAAACCTTAATGATGCAAAATTCAAAATGGGTTCTGAGCCCCTTATTTTTTATTAAATCTTTTATGTTACAAAAAGCAAATCCGCCCCAAAGGGTGTGTTGGATATGAAAGAACAGCAACATTATCGTCCGATAGTGCCTAATACTCAAAATAACAAACAACAGAGGGGGAATAAAAGTCAAAATCACGATCTGGCATTTTATGCTATCTCCTTTGCAGGTGTCCAATATTGAAAACAGAAACAAGCAGAATAAAATTATCACTTTTCTTAAAGAGGCCTCAAACTGCACTTCTAATAGTTAAAATAAAATACTGTACTATCAAGTTACATTTAAAACATGCATTTCTCACTTAAAAACACACAGTTTCTCATCATTTACTATAACTTCATTAAATATGATAAGTAAAAAAAACGGCAAGTTGACATCACTTAAAAAAAGAGATTTCTAATTCAGTCGCACAGTGTTTTTGTGAGGTATGCTAATTTTTTTTTAATCTGTATCTCTTGTCTTTAAAGTCATGGGTGGGCTTGAGCCTTTTCCAAGGGTTTTAGAACTAGAGCTGGAGTACATCATGAATTTATTGCCAGTCAGCAGCAGGATACAGTTTGACTAACAGTCACACATGTGAAATACAATATAGACATTTTTTTAGTGTCTATGAAGTCTGTCTTTCTTTCTCGCTTTCAAGCTAGGAAACTGACATGTTTTACGCAGTTCCTTACCACACATTTAAACCAATTTCAAGAGATGTTGGCCAGTCTGAAGCTGACAGCAATGTCACAGCCCGGGGGGGTTGCAGTTGGTCTTCCTTGAATGAGGTCCTAAACCGAGTTTCCACTGGAACACAGCAAGGGGAAAGAAAACATTGTTTCTTGCAGCTAGCGAATATGTTTTGTATTCAGTAAATGCATTGCATCGATGATATTTAAATTGACTCGTCGTACAAGTGTATTATCGATGTAATCAGGTTTGATTTCATTTAGGATCACATCTAATGTGAACATAACTTGAGGGAATATTGATGTATTTTTAATTGTGAGAAATAATTAATTTGAAATACATTCTTTGTTAAAATGTGAATCAAAATGGTCCATTCCAATCCCTGACAGTCTGAAATGAAATCACTTTCCAGCCCTCCATCATCTATCTTTGGGTAACAGATAAAATAAGCCTATCCCAGTGAATACACTTGAGACTAGCTGCAAGCCATTTACAAGGCACAAATAGACCAACATAAGTGCTATCCTACAATCAAACCTACTGTGGACAATTTTAAGTCATCCATTAATCCATTTTTTTTACCCATTGTGCCAGGGCTCACTAGTGTGACGTGAGACGTTGTCTAGTGTGCCGCAGAAAATTGGCCAAGGTTGTCTTTGTAAAACACCCTGACATTGTCAAATGTATTTGTTTTTGTCCAGTGATCAGCAGGATAACTGTAACAGTCATACATATTAGTTGGTGGCGGCAGATTACTATGATGCACATAATTTTGATGATTTGAATTATTTTCTCATTTTACTAAAAAAAGGTATTACAGCAGATACCTTCTGTTCGTTTTTAGTATTATGTTATTTTTATAGAAGAAAAATATCAAATATATTAAATATAATATTAAATTATTTGGGTCGGCAATGGCTAAGGAGGTAGAGCGCTCGTCTTGGGATCAAGAGGTTGCAGGTTTGATCCCCGGCTCCTCCGTGTCATATGTCAAAGTGTCCCTGGGCAAGACACTGAATCTCTAATGCCGCAGATCGCAGGTAGTTGCCTTGCAATGATGACACTGCTATCGGTTAGTTAGTGTGTAAAAAGGAAACGTGTGAAGCACATTGTACAGCGCTTTGCGAGGTCTTCATTGACTCAAAAAGCACTATATAAATGCAGAACATTTACAAAAAAGGTTAAAATAATATTATTATCCCAAATTACCGCAAAATTATTGACCAAAATGAATAACCTGTTCTACCCGCTGAGCCATGACAGCCACAAATTATAAGAAACACTTTATGCTCTCAATTAAGATAACCTGATAATTTATTCTTTAAAAAACAAACACAAAACTGGTACCCGGAATCCAATAGTGAACGTTTTTTAAGATTTGGAACGAAAAAAATCGTGCCTTTTCTCAAAAAGTTTGGGAAGTTTGGGAAGAGGAAAAACTCGCGTGAATAAAGGGGAAAAAAAGCAAACACCACGCCAACATGTCTCTTGTACTTTTTATCAAATGTCACTGTTCAAGTTATAGAACAGGGTGGCATGGTGGGTGGGTGGTTAGTGCGCAGAGCCACGTTGCCAAGGTCCAGGGTCCGATTCGTGGGCTTTCTCCGGGCACCCAGATTTCCTCCCTCATTCCAAAAATCTGTGTGTCAGGTTAATTGGCCGGTACAAATTGTCCCTCAGTGTGAAGAACGAGTGGGTTGTATGTCTTTGTGTGTCCTGCGACTGGCTGGCAACCACTTCAGGGTGTCCCCTGCCCACTGCCCGAAGTCAGCTGCGATGGGCTCCAGCAACCCCGTGAACCTACAGAGGATAAGCGGTGATGAAAATGGATAGAGGGAAGTTATGGAACAAAACTTTTTAATCACTATATAATTGATATCGGAGATTGGATCGACCCAGAAACCAAACAAATGTTATAGATAAAGTGGTAATTTTAATATTTTTTGCTGTCTTTATAAAAAAAAAAAAAACCTTAAGTAATACTTAAAAGCAGTGTAAAATTCAGGACTAAACTTGTGTGTAAACCTGTAAATGAGGCACCCCTTGTATCAGCAAAACTGAACAGAGGCAGGTTAGACCTGGTGTTTGTCAATGTAATTTCATACTGTTGGTGTGGCACAGAGTAAAATGATACCTCACGTAGAATGATCATAATATCAATGACCATAATAATGTTAATCCTGTGGTGGGTCTTGGGCAAGTACAGCCTAGTGGGGTGCATCCTTTTCCAGGCCAAGAAATGTTTCCACCCGATCTCGAACCAAGGACCTTTTTCGTATTAGGCAAATGTGCTAAAATAGATAACATAAACCAATCCATTTTTTCTCGTTTGCATTTACCTGCACAAGTTGTTTTTCATTGTCTTTTTGTTTATAACGAGACAATTTAATCCAATTGGTTATTAAACACACAATATGTGCTCATAGATTTATTAATTAATAATAAATGTAAGAGTAATATTTACCTTTCAGGCAGTAAAATTGATAATTTACATTGAAAAACTCAATGGAATAGGGATACATAAGAAGGTTTTCATTGCATGAAGTTTAATATCTAAAAAATAAAATTGATTTAAAAAAGCATAAACAGAAAAATATAGCCAGCTATTTGAATGTTGCCAAGAAAGATATAGTTTTTATGAGCATACACAGGGACACAGGCTAAGAAATCCAGATGAGTGCAATCATATTGCCATAAACAAAGACTCATATTTTAAATAAAAAAAACATCAGGATGGGGGTTTCCACAAATGTTCTCTTTTTGATTAATGGTATTCAGCAAATTCTGTACAGCTAAAGTGGTGTGTGGCGACAACCAGCGGACATATTTAAAACTACAGGTCATCGTTTGATTAGAAGCGGCTATCTTTTTTCTGCATCTCTCAGAAACTTCTCGCAGGCCGAATTAGATGTAAATGTAATGTAAATGGTCTGTATTTATATTGCGCTTTTCAAGTCAATGAAGACCTCCCAAAGCGCTTTACAATGTGCTTCACACTTTTCCTTTTTACACACTAGCAGTGTCAGCCATGCAAGGCAACTACCTGCTTATCGGGGGCATTAGGGATTCAGTGTCTTGCCTAAAGACACTTCGACTTAAGACGGAAGAGCCGGGAATCCAACCTGAAATCTCTTTATCCCAAGACGATCGCTTTACCTCCTGAGCTAATGCTGGCGGGCCTGATACAGTCCGCAGGCCTTAGTTTGGCGACCCCTGATCAAAAGGGACAGTGTGTATTGTTCAATTCAATTCATGGTCTAGGCAAAAACTTTTTTCATTAAAAAACAGTATTGATTTTAATACTGTGCAAAAATACGCGAAATATGATATAAATGTTCATTTTTTATAATACTCTTGGGTTGAGGAATTTTCATTTATTTAACATATCATGAGCCTCATTTAGAGGGAGCTGACATAATTGTCTGCCATCTTGCTGGTACAGGTAACGATAAAACAAAACCCTTGCAAAAAGGCTGGGCAAAGAATGTGAAGAAAATGGTGCGCTTGTTCACTTTGTGTCTCAAAGTTTCTATTCTTCCTTGTGCTTTTCACCACTCAGTTTTGGTTGCACGGCACACAGCGACATCTTGTGGTCGAATAGTACCCACTGCTTTCTTAAGAAAAACGCTGATTAATTACATGAATAAATACAGGTTTCACATAATATGTTTTGGATCTTTTAAGTACAGCTTATAGTCATGATATTTGTTTAAAATTTAAGGCCCCTACATTAGAATAAATGGATGGACGATTCCTTTACCTCATATTACCTGATTACGGTATGCACACAAATGCTGCAGCCTGCCCAGTTTCTATTTGGCCAGATTTTTGGGTCCATACATTCTCTTGCCCATCTGAGGAATGTGGTCGTGTCCCTGCACAACTCACCTTGTCAGCTTGGACGACATATCCAGTGTCATTTTATGACCTCGTTGTTATGAGATGAAATATGGATTAGCTTTGTACGTTTTGAAATGACATTGTACACATTTTGAAAGCATCTTACTATTGCTTAAACATTGAAAAAATTATGGAATAAAACCTAAAAAATCTTTAAAGTTGGGGTGTGTATTTCGAGGTGTTCTTAAAAAGTTTAGAATTAAATATTTTCTCTGTTAGGTATGTGTTAACAATGACCAACTGAGTTCAAAGAGCCTTTAAGTATCTATCTGCTTTTATCTTTCATCATCTGTGTTCTGGTCACGGAGTGCAGTAGACTAGAGGAAAGGAGGCGGGGGGTAGGAGGAGAGTGATTTCACATGCGTGCGCAAGATTTTCTTTAATTCTAGGATGAAAATGGTGAGAGTAAGAAAATGACTGTTTCAAATACAGTTCAAATGCAAACCCAAACCCCCCCCAAAAATGAAGAAAGAAGAGTCTAAGAGAAACACATACGTGCAAGTGCCATTCAAGCAGCTTGACAGAGGCTGTAATGATGATTTTAGTCACAAAAAGGCATCAGAAAGTGGAATATTCGAAATTACGGACACCACCTTGAAAGTGGGTTTTCCTTTTAATCATGGTTAAAAATGTAGAAATAAGATATTTGGTGTATATAATTTTAAATCCAGTATGCTATATACTGTCCATATATGTACAATTAATCAAGAAAACGATCAAGAAGCAATTTATTTGTTGTGTAAATATTCAAGACCAGCAATTCTTATCAAAGCTTTTTAATGCTTTATTATAAAAAGATAAGGTTAATACAATTGATACTAAATAAACAATATACATATCCTGCTTATTAAGAAGCTAATATACAGTACTTTATGAAAAACATTAGTGTATTGATTGACATTTTTAAAAAATGTCTCTTTGTTTAGAACAGAAAGAGAAAAAGGGTTGACGGGTAAAATTTCCATTGACTGCTTAAACCCTTTTCGCAATAATATTTTGTATACGTGTATATATTAAACACTCACGTTTTGACTTGTGTGTTCTAAATATACTACGTAAACGTAATTTACTCATTTCATACAAATATTATTTACTGATACTTTCAGACGTATCATGTTCATTTTATAGATACAATGCAAAATGTTTAGATACAATTTGGATGTAAAATTAAGTATTGAATTGTGGACAAATATTTGTTTACATACCTCAACTATCTTGGAAAATCAGATTTGTGTGAGTGTATATGTGTCTGGGATTGTAGGTGACTTCTAGGCTCCGAAGCGACTTAACAGATTTTCGTGAAACTTTACACAGTTGTATGTTATGCATTAGTATCCTTAGCTAGGTCTTGTGTCAAGGTACCCACAATAAATACCAACAAAATCAATAAACATCTGCCCTCATGTGGTCTGCTTCTCCGGGGTCTCTCAAGCCCCCAGGTGAACAAATTGGGTTCTGGAGCTCCTGCCCACAGATCACTCCAATCAGACAAATCCAACGCTCTTTTGGCTCAGCGTTGCTGGGCAATTCTGATTGTTAATTGCAAATTGTAATATGAAATTTGGGGATTTCTGTGGTAAAAATTTTCAGCATATTCTAATAAAATTTAAGTATTTGAATTTGATGGAGGAAAAGATTGTTTAGTGCAGAAAATCACTTGTTTACGTCAAGTTAAACCTTTTTAACGATGAAGTATTCAATTCAAGTTAAGATTGGTCAGTCTGTATTCTATGCCCTAATTACAATTCTATAAAAGGTACCCCATGAAGCATTGCAATTTCATACAGGGTCCAATTAAGTTTAGTTGTTTCTAAATTACACCTCAGTGACAATTTTTACCAACAGAATGAATGATATGGTCTTCAGCAGGGGTTTCCAGCCTTTTTCAATCTGAAAGCTACTTTTTGTTACTTATTAGCACAATGGGCACCCAGTTTTATATGCATTTCTAAAATGAGAACTTGTGATGTTGTTATTACTATGTTGTTACTATGTCTTTACCAGGTTAGTTATTTGAAGTAGGAATAAATAGACTCAGTTTACCACTAAGAATCATTTTGCTAGAAAATCACTGTATCGTAACAGTGGTTAGCTATTTTCAGAACAAATCTGCAGGCACCTTGGCTATCCACAGGGGGCACCCTGCCACGCTGGAGACCCCTACAGATCTACAATCTTATACCTCCCAAATCTTGACTTTCATAAGCCCCAAAACACTTACATTGTATCATCAAAAAGAAAAAAAGCCCCTTTCAATACTTAAGCTTGTTCCATAATTTTATGAAAAATAACTCTCGTGAGTGCAGACTGACAAATAGTGTAGATTTTATTTTCAAATATATATTTTTTTGGACAAATTCTGACTTGTAAGTTTTCCGCCTGAAGCTAGCGATATGCATTTAAAGGGGAAACCAAACTTGTGTGAGCTGACAAAACAATGAAATGATGACTTGAGATTCATCAAACAATCAGGAAGAACAAACGACAAAAGACTTGAGGGCCTTCCACCAAATAGAACAAGACTATAGAGACTTCATGGAAAGTAAGAAGAAAAAAATTTAAGTGAGTACACCAGGGAGTGCACAAGGGAATACCGGGCAGGTGGGAGGGAGTTTTTAATCTTGATAGTATGCTCAGTGCAGTGTTGGAGCGGTTATTGTGAAATTTCATGTATCCCTTGCGCTACCTGCAGTAGTTTTGGGAAGAATTTTTCAGTAGTCAGCAGTGTGTGCTTTGTTTTTGTTGGAACAGTGAATCTCTAACAAGCAAATTACATCTTCTACTTTGCAGAGGGACATTATTTACATTCAATGACAACATTTCAATAGGAAATACATCCTTTTTTTTGTCTATTTATATATGCAAATTATCTTGTAACACACACACACACACACAAAGAAACACATTTTGTTTTTTAATACAACGGCAATTAGATGTGGTTCAGACGATTTATCCATCCATCCATGCATTATCTGCAATGCTTGTCCTCAGTAGGGTCGCGGGGGTGCCGGAGCCCATCCCAGCTATCTTCGGGCAGTGGGCAGGGGACACCCTTAACTGGTTGCACACAGATACATACAACTCACCGGTTTATTCACACCTAGGGACAATTTGGACCGGCCAATTAACCTGACACGCATGTTTTTGGAATGTGGGAGGAAACAGGAATGCCCGGAGGAAACCCATGCAAGCATGGGGAGAACATGCAAACTCTGTACAAGAAGTCTGGCAGCTGAATTTAATCCCGTGGCCTCAGAACTGTGCCGCTGATGCGCTAACCACTTAGCTGCCGTTCCTCCAAAGATTTAATAAAAGCAAAATAGTTTTTGGTCTCCTAATGATTGTTTTGCCCAGTTTCATTGTTTTGATTCATTTCTTTATTCACAACAGTGCTTCTTTGCATAATTTAAACTACCTCATTTTAAACGTTGAGGAAAAATATAGTGAAATGAGATTTTTTTTAAAAAGTTAAATTCTAATCACCCTAGCGTTTTGCCAACAGAACTAAATACTTTTACAAAGAAATATTACTATTTTTTCCCCCCTCATGTACTTTATAATTCGCTTGCTTTTTTTACATGAGTTTTTGCTGTAATAATGGTGAGAATGTATATTAAATTATTTGTCTGTCAATGCGCCCGGACCAGCTTTAGCGCACTTTTCATCCAAAGAAAGATGGAATATATTTGAGGTACAAAAAAGGTTGGAGTTTAGATATTGATGATGTTAACAGAGTTATATATACTGCGGTGGGCATATAGAGATTTCCTAACTTATTGCCAGCAACTGTGTTTTTGTATCTTCAATCTTGTCTTAAATACAGGATGTTTCAAAATGGTTGACCCAATTGTCATATCTCCGAAAATACTCGATGGATCTCAATTAAACAAAATATACTTTATGTTGACATACGTTTATAGGTTGTATTTACAAAGAAAAGTACAAATATTTTTTGGTTCTACCACAGATTTTTAATAAATCTTCAACATGAGTGCCACCTGTGACCCTGCACACGTCAATTTTGTATTTGAGCTTGTGCCAAACTCGCATAAGCACCCCTTTTCTCAACATTTTTGGTGCCAAGTCCTTATTTGTTTTGTAGTTGGTGCCTTCTCTAACTAATTTGTGTACATTTTATTTGGTTACTGAGCCACAGCATACTCTAACTCACAAAATCCTTTTCTTGAAAAGCATTTCGTACCTAAAAAGATAAAAATTCCATAGTGTATGTTCCTCAAGAAATCTTTAAACCTTTCTGCAGAAGCTGTGGAAAATTTGTGCTAATTCCAAAGAAAATTTTCGAATTTTTGGAACGATGTAATTCTTGGGGGGGCCGTATTTAGAACATATCCATAATATACTGGTTTCCAGGCAGTCTACCCGGGACGCTCACACACAGACAAACATTTCACACTCACTCACTCCTTGGGGCAATTTGGCGTTACCAATCAACCTGCCATGCTTGTTTTTTGGGAATTGGGAGGAAACTGGAATGTCCGGGTAAACCCCAAACGGACATTGGGAGAGCATGCAAACTTTACACAGGGAGGACCATAACTGAAATGGAACAAATGTATCAGTGATGCACACTTGCTAACCATGCTCTGTAATACAATACAAATTTAACAGGAATCTGTCTCTCCCTACAGACATCACGTGCACTATGTCATTCCATACGATGGGGACCATTCCCTGGTGGACTCCTCAGAGAACTACTTTGTAAGTGACAGTGTGACCAAGCAGGAGATGGACTTGATGCTGGGTCTGCTGCTGGGCTTCTGCATCAGCTGGCTCTTGCTGTGGCTGGATGGTGTCTTGCATTGCGCCGTCAGAGCCTGGAGGTCGAGCCGCTACTTTGGTAAGAAGTGATGTGGTTCTAGACCCACTGTGCTCACACCGCAAGAAATTCGATAAATGTCGCTTTGATGGTTCTGACAGTGTGTTTAAACCTTAGTAGACACTCAAATAATGGGAGAAGACATCAATGGATTTTGAACTTGAAAGGAGGTTGGGAAGAGAAGCCTTTAGATAAGGAATTCAAACCTCTCTTTGAGAAATAAGGAAAAATATAAAAAACTGTAATAATAGACAAAGTAACAAACAGACCTGGAAACTCTGCCGACTTCTTTGCTGGTGTCCAATTGTAAAAACAGAATAAACAACAAAATTACCATTCCCACCTTTTCTTATTACACCCAAGAAGCAAATAAATAACATTTTTTTTTTTTACTGTAACATACAACAAATGTCTTATTTAGCAAATGGTATGCAAACTAGGTTGAACGTTAATTACTCCCTTATGCTGGTTTGAAATTCAAACAAATCTTATCTGAGGAAATAAAATAACAATGATTTAAGAAAGATATGCATAAGCTATAACTTACTGTCTAGGACATTTATCACTTTACAGCACTAACCTTTGAGGCTCATTTGACAAATTCTGGTATCATGTTGTGTTTAAAACAGCAAAATATTGCAGATCTATTAAGTGGAACCCTATAAAAACCATTGTTGTCCTCACAGAAATGTTGTTTTTAAAAGGTAATAGTGAAAAATAAGTTCCTAAAGTTACAGGTTGAGTTGATATTTAGTAAGACAAAAGACAAACTACGGTGCGCACATGTTACTTCCCTCTGTTAAGTAAGGCTTTGCTAAAATGACTATAACGGGGATGCTAATCTTTAGCTTGCAAGTCTCCTGCAATTCTCAGTGTATGTAAGCATTCAGTTAGTGGGCCAGTTTTAAGCATATGGTTATGGCAGTGTATTAGTGTTGAAAATGTTCTTTAAAAATCCTTAATGACACATTACCATCTTGAAATGTGTCGCCTCTCATTTGAATAAAATAACCATTAGCCAAACCTGACATTGCACGTGTAGCTAGGATACATGTGAATGGTAACGAATACAAAAACTTGCAACATCACTGGAGCGGGTAAACAAGTGGAAAAATCTCACTCAGGAGACGGCAAATAAACAGCTCAACTAAAGCTATACAATTCTTTTGGACATTTTAGGCAGAACAAGTCTGATTTTCAGTCCAAGTGGTTTAGTGTGTGCGAAAGAGATTTAAAAGCTTCAACAGTTAAGGTTAATTTAAGAAACTTATAAAACAACAATCACTTTGTTGCATATTTTTGGGAAGTTTGAGAGCAAGACGCTACTAAAGCTACACATAAAGGTTATAAAACAATAACAAATGTTGAAGCTTTGGTTTACAGTCCGAAACTTTTGTGAGAATAAAAATGTGTCTCACATATCCTCAAGACAAATGCTGTTAGACATAGCAGACTTGACATTTACATTTCTTGAAGGGTCCAGTAGATACCACAGAACAGTTTTATAGCACACATGCGGAGAGAAGAGACACTTGATCTAGCTAATGATTATGTGCTGTCAAAACAACGGCTCATTTTTCGGAACAACCTTGTCAGTTCTGATGTTGCTCAAAGTGGTGCTTTGTGAGCGACATCTGACTTTGGAAGAATTATTTATATTTCTTACTTTTTGAGGTATTTTTTCTGGGTTCCTCAACCACAATGTATGATAAGAGTTCATTCCGGTCCCTCAAAAGTGAATTCCTGTCCGTAAATCCATTCATTCATTCATTTACATCCTCTAGTGCTCTGGACTGGCTGCCAGTCAACAGTAGGGCACAAATAAAGACAGACAATCCCTCACTCCCACATTCAGGCCATTAAATCAGGCCAGTGAATTCCTTTACCCGAAGTGACAGTCCATTGCCCCGTTGGACTAATTGTGACTCCAGCCCCTTTAACTCTCTTTGGATTCCAAAAAGTACCTCGACTTTTCCTAAGTGGCTTGCATTTGACCTGCCGTGAGGCATCATTTCTGCTTTTCACTCAAAGTCAGCGATGCTCACTCCTCCTCTCTCCGTTCTGAATTGAATAAGCATCATGGAAAAATAATGTTTATGTTCTGAAACTAAAAAACGTACTATCATGGAACCACGCAAATAACACACAAAGATGTACATGTCAGTATTACAATTGTAGGTGCATTATATGAGGTGCCTCGTAATGACGTAAGCGGGGTGCCAAGTGTCGCAATATTGTGTTAGTTACAGTTGGAGTTCGAGTGTGTTTGATAAACTTGTGCTTACGTTGTCGCTTCAATGAGAAGCAATCTAGAACCCTCTCAAAACGACACGCTATATTTGTGGCTTTGGTGTTTTTGTTTTGGAATTTTTTTTCACCTTTTTTAGGAAATTTACCCAGCATGTTAGTTGGCTGAGCTAGCCTGTACGGTGAAGCGGCATGTTGTGCTACATGAAGCAAAATTCTATGGATTTTATGAACTCAGACATGGACAATAACTTGTACAGGAAACTGCCACCTGGACTGAGGGTAGGAGTGGCGTACAAGTTGACCTCCCAACGCCATTTCGTGGGGATGGTGATAAGCCTTTTGCCACATGGGTGAAGCAGTTTAAGGTCGTTGTCCGTTTGAAGGCGAGCGGCGAGTTACTTCATGGCCTTGGCAGTTTATGCTGCTGATCACTCCAGACTCGTGGCCGAATCAGCGGTATACAAAAAGGTGGCTAGAACCAGCTGTCCAGGGTAAATGCCACGAGCAAGGCGCTACTGATCTGGATGAAGCTTTCGTCATTGCGGGACATTGCGAAAGGGCCAGGCAGTCCATGAGGGTAGGCACATTAAGGGCTCCCTACTCACCTGTCCATCTTTCACTGGTGGCCTCCCTGAATTCACCAGCTCACGCTGCCATGGGCTGTAGTTCCAATTCACCCAAAAAGTTAGTTTATGCTTTGGAGCGGCTCAATCCAAGGATGGAGGATTTTCAGAGGGAGGGTAGGGACCTACGATTTCGCACCGGTGAGGAGGACTTTGGGGCCTGCCGGTCCTCTCTTTCGAGTTATCGTGAGCTGATTCCCAGAGGGTGAGTTGAACGACATGTGGTGGTGTTGGCTGCAATTTCACCTCTAGCATCTTGAGGATCAACTGCAGCCCGGCCAGACGTTCTCCCCAGCGTGGATATTCCAAGGAATTTCTCAACCGAGATTGGTCTTGGGGTTTTGGGGTTTTTAAGGGTTATTTATCTATCTTCGTTATTCATTATTCATTATCCGTTATCGGTCAGTTCATAATACGCTACAAAGCCTAGGAGCCGGGACACTTACTCTCAGCCAAAAGGCCAAGCTAAGGTCCTAGCCCTAAAGCCTTGTTGCGATCATTGCGAATGCACCGTTCCCGGAGGTACTGCAATACCGGGCCGATGCGTGGAGTGGACAGAGCAAGCTCTTATTCCATCTCCGGAATGCAAAAATCAAAGCTAAAAGGCCAAGCTAAGGAACTAGCATCAAAGCCAAAAGGCCAAGCTAAGGACCTGGCATCAAGGCCAAATTAAGGTACTAGCATTAAAGCCTAAGGCCAAGCTAAGGACCTAGCATCAAAGCCTTGTGTCAGTGATTGAAATTATGACACAGTCACGAGATTGGTCTTTACATCACCAAGCAGCACTGGAGACACGCCGACAAGATTGTCGCCGCGCCGACAGGGCGACAAGGGCCCAAGAAACGTCGGACAAACTCAGGGAAACCTGCTTAATTTGGCAGCGAGACCAAGATGACAGTATTGTTATCACTGGGTCACAGCGACACCATGGCGGCGGTCCCCGTGGTCACGTCTTGAATGCCAGTCAACAGTCAAAGTACTGCAGACAGTTGAGTGTACATGGGTACTCAGATTGTTGCAAACTGTTACCCTGGTTCTTTGTATGCGGTTGAGTCACCTACTGCATCTTCTACAGTAGGTTCCCATACATCAGGTCAGACTTTATCTACACATTGTCCCACAATGGATCCAACGTGAAGTAACTCAAACAACTGGACTTTGACATTGGTCAAGTTTTGGCTCTATGACTGATATTAGGTAAACAACTGAGGTGGTGGTCCCCACAGTGTTGTTACCTGACATTCTAACATAATTACATGGCACTGTGCTCACAACTCATCATTCATACGGGGGAGTTGTTACATGTGTTAGGAGTGTGTGTTATTGGCCTACCATAGACAATGTCATCGGAACCTGGTGTGGCCAATGTCATGCGTGCCAAAGGAGAAAAGCCCCAGTTCCTCAGCATTGTGCCAACATGCGTACATCGCCTCTCCGATGTGTCACAGCCAACATAATGGGGTCCCCCTAAAACTAAGAGAAACAGTTATGTGTTGCAGTGTTCTCGTTTACCCGCGTCCCTGAGTCCTAGACGCATTATTTTTGCTGGGGATGAAGAAGAAGGATGCCTCTCGTCTCAATAAACTGGCTAGGAAAGCGAGCTCTGTTGTGGGCAAAGAGCTGGACAGCCTAACAACAGTAGCTGAGAGACGGGCACTGGAAAAGCTGCGGTCAATCATGGACAATCCATCGCATCCACTACACAGCATTATCTCCAGACAGAAGAGCAGTTTCAGCGACAGACTGCTGTCACTGTCTTGTACTACGGACAGACTGAAGAAATCTTTTCTTCCTCATGCCATGAGGCTCTTTAACTCTACCCGGCAGAGTAAAAGCCCACAGTAACCACACCACCTACATTGCATATTACCGAATCTTATTGCAATATGTATTCTGTGTAGCACTATTTAGTTATTCTATATAACAGGAGTCGGGAACCTATGGCTCGCGAGCCATATATGGCTCTTTCTATGAGTACCTGTGGCTCAGAAACAAATTTGATTGCATGCAAATTTTCTCCATCTCGTCCAAAACATGAGCTACTAATCCTGTTCAGATACACGCAGAGCCAAACCAAAGCTAACAGTATGACAGTACTTTGCAGTATATATAGGGCACGTTTTTCACTACAATTTACAGTCAAGGTGTCACAAAAAAAAAAAAAAAAAACTCGTTCTGGCTGTACAACGCTAAATAATCCGTTATATAAAACATCACTATATTATCTGTCTTCAGTGTTCAGATACCTTATGATGAATCCACAGAACAAACCGTAAATCCGCCAAAACAACAGAAGAGAACTTGAAGTTTTTTGATTGGGTGAGTGGGAGGGATGGGTGGAGCTATGCAAAAAGTGCAAGCACTCCCTCCCATCTCTCGCCCTACGCCGTCTGCGCCATAGATAAGAACATCAGGCTCCCTGTTTGCAAAATGTTGTGACGTCTATCTATCTATCTATCTATCTATCTATCTATCTATCTATCTATCTATCTATCTATCTATCTATCTATCTATCTATCTATCTATCTATCTATCTATCTATCTATCTATCTATCTATCGTGTCAAATAAACGTGCGTCCCCAGGACGCAACTTTTTTTGACACAAAATTGTCATTTTTACCCGATTACATTTTTTCTAACAAAGATTTACCGCACTCCAAACTTTTCGTCAGGCAGATCCGCTATTGTTGTTTTGGTCTCACGGTTCGAGTTTTCGTCTGCACGCCGATCTCGGCAAACGAGATCTTGTTGCTTTGAGATTATGTCATTGTTGTGGTGGTTGTCGTCGATTTAAGGTGAAAATCAACACAAAATTGGTAATTTCTTCAGTGTCAGTAATAAGTCAAAACATAATACAGAAAGTGATAACAACAGCAATAATTCCGGCACAGAAGAACAGCGGAGAAATTCTTCGGAAGATCGAGGAGGCAAGCAAAACATGTGTGTTGAAGCGAACGATTCGACGAAAGAAAAAAAACAAAAGAATACTCCTAGCATGAAAAGGACTTTTCTGCCAAAATGAACTTAATTATATTCCTGGTTACAATATGAGGAGGATGATAATGGATTGGACCTTGAGAAGGCATTACAACTGTGGCGGGACAGCAAACCAAGAAGAATATATGAACTGAAAAATCTGAATTGATAACTTGCTTTGTACAACCAATTAAATGTGATGATTAAAACAGAATGAAAATATAGATTAATACTTCAGCAATATTATTATGTATAATGTACAATATTGTGAACTGAAAAATGTGAAGTGATAACTGCTTTGTATTACCAATTAACTGTGATGATTAAAATTGAATAAAAATATAGATTCATATAATTATTTCAGCAATAATATTTTGTATAATGTACAATGTTCTTGTGAACTGAAAAATCTTGAAGTCATAACTGATTTGCTTTACCAATAAACTGATGATTAAAACTGAATGAATATATAGATTTATATTATATATTTGTCGCCGATTTACAATTTCAACCTCGATAACACTAAATTTTGGGGACCCATAAATCTCTGATGGGACCCATAGATTTTTGAGCATGCGAGTCCCCGGGACCCATCACTTTTCAGTGGTAAAATGAACACTGCTGTTGGTTGCGGAGGAATCTGGTGAAGTGCACTTCTGCGCTCACCCCATCTGCAGAAAAACAGAGCCTGATCCATCTAAATCCGCCATCACGACTTTCTGCCCGTTTTGATTATGTATATCGGTGAAGTTTTATGTGTCATTTATGATCAACCCACTTTTGTTTTGATAATGAAAAAAAAGAATACCGTTTTTGTCGCTTTGTTTAAAGACTTTTTTTTTTTTTTTTGAAAAAAAACACTTTTGTTGTTCAGTTTTCTCTTTGTGTTTAGGGGGAATGCATGTAGACGCAGAATGTGAGATGTGTCTTAATGACATAAGCGGGGCGCCGATTGTCGCGATAATATGCGAAACTGTGAGATACAGTTGAAATTCTATTGTTTTTAATAAGCGGGTGCCGCTGCTGTCATTTTCCAAAGAGACAGTAAGTGTTTATTTCATTTTTCTTGAACGAGGAGCAATCCAGAAGCCTCTCAAAACAACACGCTACACACTTATTTAACAGCGGAACCTAAGTTTTGTAGAGAAATGGCCCAAAGTCAACATAGCAACTTTGAGGGACATGTGCTTGCTGCCTTTATATTTTGCACTCAAATATTTAGAGGCAGAAGCCTTACTTGTTTGATTACTTTATTTTGTGTGGACAGTAAACAACTCTGATGGAACAATTGACCCAGTTTTTTTTTTTCATTATTTCCGAAAATGATCTGTTCTAAATTTCCTCAAATGTGAGATTAATTCGTGTCATAAACATCTCCCTAAACTTTGAAAATGGAGAGCCTGAAGCCCGAGCCTGCGGAAAAGGTTCTGTCATGTTCCATTTATTTTCTTTTATACAACATCCTGCCTATTTGTGCCAAGTGACTGAATGCATTCCATATTTAGATGCCAAAGCAGATGGTACTCCATAACGTAAAAACATTGTGGATGTTTTATTATCCAGTTCACTGGCTATTGTGGAATCAGAGAGCATATTGAACAGCTACAAGGCAAAAGGAAAATAATGGCACAATAGTTTGATGTTTCACCCTCGTGCCATGCATTTTTGTTGTTATTGTTGACACAATGTATGTTAGTGTACATTATTTGGACCTGAACTTAAAGTTAGATTAGTCAGCCATTTATGAATATTTTTTTACTTCCAACAACTCAAAATATTTGGTGACATCAGACCTATATTTTCTGTCTTTTGTTCTGTGAAGAATCCAGAAGGGTTATTTAATTGTGGCCCTAAATCAGAAGATTATGGCCCTAAATCAGGTTTTAGGACCCCTGCAGAAGATGGACAAATAAATGTAATGACTACAAAATAAATGCAACCTACATAAAATGTTGATACGATTAAAAAAATAATAGTGTCACCTATAATGATAAAAACAATCCAAGCATTAGTGGAGGAAAATATAAAGAAAGAAAGTTTAAACACCACATGATAGTAAGATATTTGCTACTTTGTGTAACGTTTAAATGCCCTTATGTGTATAAACGCGTGTTTTTGCGTGATGCTGGGTCAACCTCATTCAGCCCCAAAGCAATAAAGCAGGTGAGGCTGACAACAACAGGATTTAAGTGTGTGTGTGTGTGCGTGTGTGTGTGCGTGTGTGTGTGTGTGTGTGTGTGTGTGTGTGTGTGTGTGTGTGTGTGTGTGTGTGTGTGTGAGCATATGCAGTTGTGAGTAGTGGAGGAAGCTCCATCATGAAGGCGCTGTCACATCCCCAACCCAGCGCACACACACCACTAGTTCTAAAAATAGAAAAAGAGTGAGTGAACAGCTGGAATGCCAAGTGAGGAAGACACACAAAAACATATACGAGCACATACTGGGATGCCGTGATTGCCTTAAAGCTCATTTTCTTATATGACACATTATGTAATACTTGAAATAATACTATACTGTATAATACTACATACTGTATTTTAAGCCACACCAGATTATAAGACACTCCCCGTCCAAAAACAATGTTTTTTTTGGTGGGGTCATAACTTTTTTCATACATAACCTGTGTCACCTGTTTTTTTATGAATGCATATGTAAAATAGCTTGTATAGTATTTTATTGAAAGGATTTCTGTTATCTTCAATCTCTAACATTTGTTTGTGAAGAACTGGAGAGACTGTTAAACATACCAGAATGCACTATACAAATACGAGTTCCCGGCACTGTAAAAATAGCATGATAATTAGATCATATCTAATGCCCTGTTACATGTAATTTGTACCACTGGTGGTCTAGTGGTGACGTGACGCCACTTTAATCGTCTCTACTCGGGTTCGTTTCCCGTTCCAATACAATGTTTTGCAATTTGGGTCAGCTATGTTAATCAAATTGAGAAATAATTGCACAAATATTACTGTAAAACCTTAAATGGTAACGTATATCTATAATTTCTGTATGCATTTCCAATCTTATCCTGCCTGTTCCGAGGTATTTAGGGCGCACCGGGTTTTAATGCGTACTTTGAGATTCCTGGCCAAATTCTGGGTTTAGGTGTGCCTTGTAGTCTGGAAAATACAGTACAATGTCAATTGTCGACTCCATCCCTAGTTTACCCCCCTTTTCTTTTGGATACCCTTCAGAGCAGTCCTTGTAGACAGCATAGCCCATTCACAGCTATAAATAACTCAACCCCCCCCACCATCTGGCACACACTCCATCCTCACTGAACTTCACCGCCATGGCCGGTGCTCCTTCTCCTAGGCCACCTTATATACTGTAGCTCATCCTTTGGCTGGGCCATTTGCAACCTAGGCACTTTCCTTCTTCTGTGTCTGCGTGGCTTGTCCCGTCTCTTTCACTTTAGAAGCTAGCAAGCGGAAATTTCTACACAAACCATACCTCATTCCCCCCAAAATTACCCTTTCGGTGGCCAAATATGCATCGCGTTCATGTCCCAAATATGATTAGCTCTATGGTGGTACCTCTTTATACGGGATTCATTTGCTCAAGCATCATGCTCGTAGCTTGAATTGCTCATGTAACAAGCAAATTTTCCCGATATGAAAGGCTTAAAAACTATTTGGTCTGCTCATCCAACGGGATCCTGAGTCGTTCCCAGGCCAGCCTAGAGATGTAGTCCCTCCAGCGTGTCCTAGGTCATCTCTGGGGCCTTCTGCCGGCCGGATATAACCGTAACAAAACCCGAGGGGGCGTCCAGGAGGCATCCTTATCAGATACCCGAGCCACCTTAACTAGCTTCTTTAAATGCGGAGGAGCAGCGGTTCTACACTGAGTACCTCCCGGATGACTGAGCTTCTCATCTTATCTCTAACGGAGAGCCCAGCCACCCTGCGGACGAAACACATTTCAGCCACTTGTATCCTGGATCGTGTTCTCTAGGTTATGACCCACAGTTCATGACCATAGGTGAGGGTAGGAATGTACCGGTACTGGTAAATCAAGAGCTTTGCCTTTTGACTTAGCTCCTTCTCTGCCACGGTGGACCGGTACAGGGTTCACATGATGGCGGATGCTGCACCAATCCGTGTGTCGATCTCCCGTTTCAGCCTACCCTCACTTGTAAACTAGATTCCGAGGTACTTGAACTCCACTTGGGGCAAGATCTCATCCCTAACCCGGAAGGAGCATGCGACCATTTTCCGGCTGTGTACCATGGTTTCGGATTGGAGGTGCTAATATTCATCCCGGTTGCTTCACACTCAGCTGTGAGTCGTTCCAGTAAGAGCTGAAGATCACGGTTTGTGGAAGCCAACAGGGCCACATCATCTCCAATAAGGAGACATGCAATACAGAAGCCCTCAAACCGGACCCCTACTCCACCGAAGCTGAGCCTAGAAATTCTATCCATAAAAGTTATGAACAGAATCGGTGACAAAGGGCAGCCCTGGCGGAGTCCAACTTCCACTTGAAACAAATCCAACTTACTGCCGGCAATGCAGACCAAACTCTGGCATTGGGCACACAGGGACTGCACAGACTGTGCTGTACCCCATACTCCCAAAGCACTCCCCACAGGGCTTCCAGAGTAACACGGTCGAATGCCTTCTCCAATACCACAAAACACATGTAGACCGGACGGGCAAACTCCCTTGCCCCCTCAAGGACCCTTCAGAGTGTGTAGAGTTGGTTCACTTTTGCCCAGACGAAAACCACACTGTTCCTTTTGAATCTGTTATATTTATCTATAACGAGGCAAAAATGTTTAATTGACTGTCTGGCTGAAATATCAATTGAACCTTTTATTTATGATAGGATATGTAAAGAGATAAATCCAGGACCTGCCAGTGTGAGTGAGCTCTATTATGCTTTTCTTAATGAAATGTTGTTGGACTGATGATGAAGCTATACGACCTCAGCGACACTGCTCCGAAGTCAGTGCTATAAGTCTTTTTTACGTTGCATAAAAGAGGGAAACTTTAATACGATTGAATCTGGGTCCCTTTGTGCAATTTCTTTCTCTTGGTGTACAAAAAGCTGCAAGGAGTGCTTTTATATTTGAGCGGTCACTTTAGAAACTTATTGTTTTTATGAAATGGTATCTAACTTTCAACTTTGACATCAAAGTTTAAATATGTGCTCTATTCTCTTTTAGATACGCCGTCCTGGTCATGGGTACCGCAATTCTGCAACTTTCGAGAGTTGCGGCGCAGGGCCCAGCTCCGACAATTAGACGACTCCAGCGGCAATATGGTGCACATCAAGCAGAAGCTATACCACAATGGCCACCCAAGCCCCCGTCACCTCTGATTCAACAACAGCATCACATCCCTAGAATCCCCCTAAATCTCAACCTGCCCCACCTCCATCAGCCCCACAGAGAGTCCAAAAAGCAAGTGGGGTGGGGTCTAACATTTTTGGGAGCAGCAAGAAAAAAGACTATTTTAAAGGTGTTATTTTCTGTATAGAGACATTTTCTGTGTTGATTGTTTAACTCGGCATGCTCTTTTAGAACAGGGTACGATGTGGGCAGTATTTGCATTTTTATTTGAGGTAGTAGAATTGTTCCTTTTGGGTGGGTTGGGGGCGGGGGGCGATTGAATATGAATTTGATGGGAGGGTTTTTTGTGATGTTAGAATGCTGCTTGTGTACTGTACATAGGTATAAATATGGAGTTTGGAATCCCTGCATCAGAGCAGACAGGTGAGTCCGTTTTAAACTGGATGTGAAACTATGTGAATTTCTGCCAAAAAAGAGACACAGATTAATTAGCTTTATAGTCAATTTAACTGAATGTATTATTTTTTTCTTCCTTGTAAATATATGAGGGCGAGGGAATTAAAAGGGGTGTGGTTAGGGTTCTCCTTGTACCGTCTCTATCATTTGTGGGAAAACACAAGAGAGCAGACATTAACATTTCACTTCCTCATGAATAATTCCCCATTGATAAAGACTAAAATAAATTATTTCTGATACGACACTATGGATTAAACGACCGTATGAAGTTAATTGAAATATCCTCTTTTAGCATTATTTATGTTCGAAACATCCAGCAGGATCCTAAGATAACTGTAGAGTACTGTACTTCAGCGGTCAGCTACCTTTTCTGTACCACAGATCGATTTATTTATTATAATTACAATAAAAACAATAATTAAAAACAATAATAATAAGCCTAAATCTGTGTTATCACTGAACCACTAAAAATCTACTTGACATTGTACCACCTTATCTCATCTTTTTGATCTTGGAGGTGCACATATTTGATCAATCGTTAAGCAACCATGTTTCTGCTGAACTCTTTCCCATAATGCTCCATTATGTGATAGAGCATTGTAATGATGATATAAAACCTAATGCCATTTACTTTGACCTCTACAACCCTAATAAACTTGTGGCTAGGATAAGGCGCTGTCACCGCCGCGATCGTATTCGATTCCTGTTTCATCCGACGTTGAGCAAATTAGGTCAGCATTATTTGACGACTGATCAATCATAGCTCAATTAGGCGATATACTGCAGTAAAACCTCAGTGTAATGCACACCCAAAGTTTAATTCTATTTTTGGCTGAAAAAAATGCGTGTTCACGAATTATTTTGGTATAAGCAAAAACCAAGGATTTTTCTTCCTTTTTGTGCGGCCCAGTACCGAAGGACGCACAGCTGGTTACCGCTGCTGCACTTCAATAATTATATACTAATATTTTTAGTAATATGTTTTGATAAAACTTATCCCAGAGAAAAAAATTTATTTGGGGCCTGTGATCTCCTCCCCACAAAAAAATCTGCTCACAGTGGCTATTGTTGTCATTAGCTTGGCAGCTCACAAGCTAGCTTGTTGCTAGTTCATCGCTAGCTCATGAGTTCGCTTGTGGCCAAAGCTCTTTTGTTGTGACTCCTGGCGTTGAAATCACCATGCAGCAGCTTAAATATAAACCACACACAGCAACAACTCAGCTGGAAGCTTTTGTGAAAATAATATCCCAACCAACAGTACCATTTTATGTGTTAGACTAACGCATTTCCCCTGTTGAAAACGCCTACCGCTTTTGAACAAAAAACTACTGCTTTTTAAAATTTAAGATTGGGGTGCATAGTTTGGGGTGTCCTTGAAAGGTTGAAAGTATCATTTTTTTTCTCAATAGTAAGTTTGTGTTAACAATGCTCAAGAGCCTTTATTTTTTCCTATCTGCTTTTATCTTACTTTTACCCTCGGTGTTCCGTCTCCAGAGCATTACGCTGGAGGAAGGGAGGCAGGGGCATCGGAAGAAGAGAGTGATCTCATGACAGAACTGGCTGTTCTAGGGTGAAAATGGTGAGTGTAAAAAAATAACAGTTTCAAATACAGTCAAAAAAACAACCCAACCCCCCAAAAAGATGAAAAAAGAGAAGAGTTCATTCAAGTTCTTTTAAGAACATCAAATACTTGAGCAACAAAAGGAGCTTGACAGACGCTGCAATGATAATTTTAGCCAGAAGATGGCAAGTCGGCAAGTTTGAAGTTACCGACTTGTAACTGATGCCATCTTCTGTCTGAAATCTTCATTGCAGCTCCTTTTGTTGAGCGTGCAAGAAGGTGAAAATCTTAGAGCGCTCGAAACAAGTCTTTCGGTTGAATCTTTTGGGGGATTTGGGTCGGTATTTGAACTGTATTGAAACAATCCTTTTCTTACTTTCACCATTTTCATCCCGAAATAAAAGAAAACCATGAGTACGTGCGTTATATCACTCACTCCTCCCGCCTGCCACCCCCTGCCTCTTTCCCTTCAGCGTAATGGGATTCGTGGTCGGAGGATAAAAGCAGATATGCGCGGTGGAAAATTATATCAAATGGCTCTTTGAACTCAGTTGGGCATTGTTAACACATACTTAATATATTTGATTTTAAACTTTTTAAGGAATCCTTAAACCTTTCAACCCACGTTTGAAAAACAACAAAAATATCTTGACTTGAGACTAGTACTTTAGTCTGATGCTGCTTTATTTTAAAGCGTGACTAAGTCTTTTAGTGTGAATAAACCGCTCCAACAATCACATTAGATTTCCGTTTTGGTAAAAGTTGCCACTTCCGGTTTTAAACAAGCACATGTTAGATTTTTTGATATTCTAGAGACTGATTGTGTTTTGCGCCTAAAAATAGAGTGTACAATAGAATCTACCATTTTTAATGTCAAAAGGTTGGCATGTATGTAATACAATGTCAAAAACCTATTAAACTGTATTGAAATTCAGGATGAGTGTATTTTGAGAGAAAGGTAAACAACATTACAAACAACATTACATTCATAAAGCCTTTTCCTGTGATGAGTAAAATTTGGATGATATATTTATTTTCATTTTATAGGGATATTAAGATATGATGTGTTTTACAATTGGTCACTGTGCACATTTTGCACCATAAATTTCACAACCCACTACTGGATTACCTCATATATGCTTTTTCCCCAAGTCACAAAACTCGAAATCTTTAAAGTACATCGCACTCTATAAGACATTTGGATAGCTGACGATAATTATGTAGAGAAGGATAATGTGCTGTAAACGTTTAAACAAATGCAATTAACACATTCTCACACTTACACACTCACTCAGTGGCAATTATTGTAATTTCCTCTCACTTATCACTATCAGCAGTTAAACACAGGGAACGCTCACCACATCCCACCTCGCTCGCCCTCTTACTGTCCAGACATTGCTGTTGTGAGGATGAAATGTCTGTTTTATTAAAAGTGCTGTTGAAGCGCAGTGATGACCTCTCTAAATTTATTCTGTCAATACAACCAGAATAATAATTGTGCATAGGCGGTATGGGTGGGCGATACTGGGATTTTTGGTATCGATCCAGTTCAAGAAAAATGCAGGGTAGTATTGATCCTGTCATGGACCAGAACAAGCACTCGGATC
Organism: Urocampus carinirostris; assembly: GCF_059441175.1. Lineage (NCBI taxonomy): Eukaryota > Metazoa > Chordata > Actinopteri > Syngnathiformes > Syngnathidae > Urocampus > Urocampus carinirostris. The sequence goes on along the minus strand of NC_142351.1, from coordinate 32,904,915 downwards.
CAATAGCGTCAGTTTTATAGTTTATTTGGACAAGGGTCGGTGGAGCAGGCTTGAGACGTCGGGTCTTGGTGGCAGAAAGCCTCTTTGGACGGAATGGCAGCTCCGTGGTGAAACGCGTGACGAGCAACGTAGCAGGTAAGTCGGTGGCCGGGGCGGGAGAGTAGATCGTAAACTTGTAACAGAAAAGGGTCAGGCAACGAGAAGCAGGCTTGGAATAGACAAAGGGATCGTGGGTACCTTGAATGTTGGAGGCTCACTCATGGAAACGAGGAGTACACTCGAACGTCCATTTCTGGACGCTGACAGCTTAAGTAGAAAGCTTCCACCAATCAGGAAGCGCAATCCAGCACGCCAGCTGATTACCTCAGGTGGCTCCAGTTAGGTAATCACGACAGATCCACAGTGATCCGATACTGATACTTTTTGCTTGGAAATTTCATTAACATTGTATATTTGAACCTCACCCGTCTTGATTTAGTTTATAAATATGATAAATAGAGCCTAAATTGTCTATTGTTTTATCAAATAACCAAAATGTAAATGATCTTTCAGATTCAGATTAAGATATACTTTATTGTCATTCGTGTACACGTGTATACAGAACGAAATGTCGATACATCTGACCCGCAGTTTCCTTGATGAACATACGGTGTAAATAAGTATGAAAATCAAATACTTCAATGAAAACAACTGTTATAAAGCAAAAGTCAAAAGAGTCCAACCAAAAAAGCAGCAATGTAACAAAAATGCAACTGCTGTGCAGTATAAGAATGTCAACAAGACAACAGAAATACTGTGTTTTCTAGACTACAAAGGGCATCCAAAACACTCAAATTTGCAGTGCAGCTTTATATGGTAAATACATTTGGAAATGCATAAGTACAATAGAAGGCTTCAACATACGGTATCCATTTATGAATAAATCGATTCATTTTAGAAACAAAATTCCCTAATATTTATGTTCTATGAAGTGTGTTTTGTATTTTTGGTTTTAATCTTATGCCCCTTATAGTTTGATGTGCCTAATATATGAAAACACAAACTTTCATAGGTGGGTATTTTTTTAAGGTGCTTCTTATAGTCCTGAAAATACGGTACATTTCATTGCACAATGTTCTGAAAATATAATCAGTAGTGCAAATAAAGTGCAACCACAATTAAATCGAATTTCAAAGTTATATTGTATGTTTAATCTATCGCCAAACTATCAACCAACTTCTTGTGATGTTTAAAATGGGAAGGCGGTATCGATCTTAGGACAATAGCATTGATCCGATCTAAGTATTGATATTTGGATTGACGGGCCCACCTTTATTAGATGCTGCTAACAATAAAAATGGAAGAAAACTTCATGATAGTATGACAGATAGGAAGGACCCATTGGACCCAGATCCATTTATATTACTGAATAAGAAAATTGAAAAAGATATTGTCAACGGTACTGGAACCTTCTGTACTGGACTATATTGAAAATGGGGCTATTTTAGAATAAAATAATATTTCACTGTGAACAAAGCTTCTAAAGTAAAGGAGGTGAGACAAAAACAATACAGTATATAATAATACCCAATAAGGAATTCTTAGGTTTTGCTAAAAGCAGTATTCTTTAGACATACTCATCATTGAATTGAACATAGTTGGTTCAATCAACCATTTAAGCTTTGAAGGCGCTAAGTAAAACTCAAACATCACTTTGTGAGGTGGATCACGTTACGGTCTACCAGCCATTTTTCAACTTAAGTTAGATAAGTGGCCTCCAAGGATCAACACTTTCTTTACACAAATCTGTAGACTGAGCTTTATACACGTAAAAAATGTTGCCTGCCGATTAGACCAGTGTTTTTCAACCAGTATGCCATGAGACCTTGTTTGGTGTGCCGCTGGAAATTGCTCTCTTTTATCTTGACAAAAATGAGCTCTTCTTTCAGTATTTTTGCTTTCAATAATTAGCCGAGTAACTTCAAGATTCCTTCATATCAGTACGTACCTGGCAACAGATGACTATATTTTTCTTTTAATTTTTTGAATATCTACTCATGAGGTAAAAAATATATATATTTGATAATTTATGTTGTTTAATGAAGCTGTTTAAGTTTGCAATGCAAAAACTAATTGAATGAAATTGAGTAAAAATCTTGCACATACGTTTGCTGATTTTAATTATTTTCTTATTTTACAAACTAACAAACAAATAAATACAGACGCTCCCCTACTTACGAAGATTCGGGTTACGAAAAACGGTGGATACCAACATTTTTTTCGGGATGTCAAAAAATATCCGGACATTGCTGTAAGTTAGATTTTGTATTGTGTGCACCTTTTTCCAAGTACAGCACATTACTGTCGTGCTTTTTTCCGTCACAACCGACGTGTGGTGCTGTGAGAGATCACCCTGCAACCACCCCGAAAAAGATATACGGCTTCTTCTTCCTAGTTCTTGTGTAAACATACTATATTGTATCTCTTTGATATTTTCATTGTTTAATACCTCGTGCATCCATTAATTATGGTTGGTGTAAAGTGTGAAGCAGACGCGAGCCGTTTCTTTTGAAATGAAAGTGGAATAAGAAAGCTTGATGCCGTTGAGAAAATGGTTGGATCGCTTTTTTTTCAGCAACTTTCTACCACAGAGAAGGAAAATTAAACTTAACTTTGTTTTTCTTTATAGAGCAAATTATTTTATTAAATGTTTATTTTTTAGTCCATAACAATACAGGTTACCTATAGAAGCTTTAAACATACTTATATAAACCTTAAACATACATTCCAGACAAAATATAGCACTGAAGCAACTTACAAACAAATTTAACTTACAAAAGTCTTACAACATCTCATTAGTAAGTCGGGCAGCGTCGGTAACGAAAAAAAATTCACAGAGTAACTGTAGAATTCATCCATTTCAGAAAGTAGCAGCAGATTATTATTTTTTTGTATACTAATTATATTCTTGTGATGTTGCACAGGGAATATATATTTAAAAACGTATTTGTGTACTGAAACTAAGATAGCGTTGCTAAAAATGAAATGCCTAGAAGAAATATAGATCTTGAACATAATTTTCCAGATTTTAAATATATCTCATCTCATCTCATTAGCCGTACCGCTTATCCTCATTAGGGTCGCGGGGGGCTGGAGCCCATCCCAGCCATCTCCGGGCAGTGGGCAGGGGACACCCTGAACTGGTTGCCAGCCAATCGCAGGGCACACACGGAGAGACAACCCATTCGCTCATTCACACCTATGGACAATTTGGACCGACCAATTCACCTGAAATGCATGTTTATGGAACGCGGGAGGAAACCGGAGTGCCCGGAGGAAACCCACGCAAGCACAGGGAGAACATACAAACTCCGCACAGGAAGTCTGGAGCTGGATTTGAACCCACGACAGGTTCCCATGACATGAACTGTGCCGCACAAGCGCTAACCACTGCGCCGCCGTGCTGCCCTATAAATATATTACTTTACTAAAAAAAAAAAAAAAAAAAAAAAAAAAAAAAAGTTAGAATGTAGTAAGAATAGGTACGACATAACTTGAAGAAGATGACATGTTTGGCTACCATCATACTATAGCCTGGAAGCCTGAATAAGTATTTTGAGAGGGTATCTTGCCCCTGTGGTGCTTTTAGAACTTCACGAAAAGTAATCTTCAACAGTTTAGTCCTACGTGTGATGGTCGCCAAACATACTTTTTTTCCACTGTTTCTTTCTCTAACCACTGACCACTTGGAGACAATACAGTGCTTATTTTATGTATCATTGTTTTCTGTTTTTGAAAATGATACTTAAAATAAGGAAAATTGTCTGACAGTTTAATTTTGCTGGCAGACAAATTTTAATCAGTTTAAAAGGACACTGTGTCATATTTGACCACTACATGTCACTGAGTTGTGAGGTGGAACCCCAAAATGTGAACTACAAATTACAATGAAGAGTGCAAACTACGGAGGCTCAAAGTGACCAAACAGCACAAATTTTCTTCGCATTTTTTAGCTCAGTCTTTCACAAGGTTTTTGGTTGTTGGGGTACCCTTAGCAGCAAGATAATTTATTTTATTGAAACAATTTTTTTTATTTACTACTAGGAGGCTGTAAATAATACATAATGACCCTTACAGCATACGTTTAAAATATTTATCTATAAAAACAGAGTAAAGAAAAGGGAAAAATATATTAAAATCCAAAATTATAGAAAAATTATTGACCAAAGAAATGAATACAATTTTGCTGATTTTAATGATTATCAAATTCAAAAACAGAAAAAGTTAGAATAAAGAAAAATAAAATACTAAGGGCAGATCATTTTGCTAATTCTAAGTATTTTTGTTATCTTTCCAGAGAAAACAAGATACACATAGATCAAAACTTAGAAAAACAGGTTAAGAAAAAGTAAAGGTCAATTGATTAAAACAACCTTATATGAGGCGTTTAGGCAACAAAACCATTGAAGATTAAATTTAAAATTAATTAAAAACATGAAACATTTTTGACGAATGGTGTGCCATGGCTCCAAAGAAATTGAGAAACTCTGAACAATTTGTTTTGTCTCCTTTTATAAATAAGGCTTCTTCAATATAGTTTTTATTTTCACTAATTTGTCACTGGGTACAACAAAAACAGAATACTTTGTTACCATAATTGGACAAAGGCTACCGTACCAAACATTAATATTTATTTTCTCAGGTCTTCAAATACTTACTTATATATCACACAAAGAAATCGTTACAAAAAAATCATGCGTTATGATTTCTTGATTTTTGTTTTTGGTTTATCTCACTCACAGTGGACATGCACCTACGATGAGAATTTCAGACCCCTTCATGATTTCCAAGTGGGAGAAATAGAAAAATAACAGGTTGTTCAAATACTTATTTTCTTCACTGTATATACCCTGTGACTTTTTTGTTCTTGCTGCTACAAGGTTTCTCACTAATTTTCATTGAACTATTGTTACAACGCACTATTCTTTTTAATTCAGAAACGGTGCAATACTGTCATAGGCCAGTCTCCAAGCACCACGAAGTAAAAACTTTTTTTCAGTATTTTATCCTAATAACTTTTTGTCTTTTGTCCTTTCATCAAATAAAATCAAATGTATTTGTAAAACGCTTTCCAGGCACTAAATTATTACTCAAAGTGCTGTATAATCCTAATTACCGGTACATGTTTACCCTGGAGTGTCATGTCTAATTTCGTTGCATACATTGTTTCACAACGTTGGTATCAATGACAATAAAGACAATTCATTCCAATTCAATTCAATTCATCCATTCATCCATCCATCATCTGCACTGCTTATCCTCAGTAGGGTCGCGGGGGTGCTGCAGCCCATCCCTGCTATCTTCGGGCAAGGCACACCCTGAACTGGTTGCCAGCAAGTCGCAGAGCACACAAAGACAGACAATTCACTCGCTCATTCACACCTAGGGACAATTTGGACTGGCCAATTAACCTGACATCCATGTTTTTGGAATGTGGTAGGAAACTGTTGTGCCCGGAGGAAACCCACATGTAACCGCGGTGTACCTGTCCCACCAAAGATCCACATTCACGCTGGACTGGATGATGAGTTTTTTATTACAGTTGCTGCAAATGAATGAGTCACAACACAACACGTGGTAAGCTTCTCTGCTGGCTTTGATCTTGTTGCCAGCACGCTGTTAGACTGCCCTAATCATATCAAAGACAGACAATTCACTCGCTCATTCACACCTAGGGACAATTTGGACTGGCCAATTAACCTGACATCCATGTTTTTGGAATGTGGTAGGAAACTGTTGTGCCCGGAGGAAACCCACATGTAACCGCGGTGTACCTGTCCCACCAAAGATCCACATTCACGCTGGACTGGATGATGAGTTTTTTATTACAGTTGCTGCAAATGAATGAGTCACAACACAACACGTGGTAAGCTTCTCTGCTGGCTTTGATCTTGTTGCCAGCACGCTGTTAGACTGCCCTAATCATATCAAAGAGCTTTCTTTTCAGTTTACATAAAATACATATTAGAATATCAACCATCACAATACATTTTTACATCCATTTTAACAAGATACTTTCAACAAGAGACCGTATAGTGTTTTTTTTAACGTTTACAATGAATTCAACATATTTTTCTTTAAACTGAATTTTAACCAACATCATCCTTTTTTTATATATGAGAAAATAGAAATAATAACAATAACGAGTATAAAGAACGGGTACAATTTACCTGCAAATGAATGAGTCACAACATAACACGTGGTAAGCTTCTCTGCTGCCTTTGATCTCTATAAGGGGAATTAGCATTTTAGCACAACATGCAACGTCCGGCAAAACTGACATAAAAGGCGACAGAAACAAAACGAAAATAAATCCAAACAGCTTGACAACATCAATCACATTACTGTGCATGTAGAGAGATTTGTCAGCTGTGGTTTTAATGTTTGAAATTAACTTTTTTGCCTAGCACCAAAAGATCGTGTCTTACCGTTGGCAGCACGCTGTTAAGACTGCCAACAACTAACACCTTCCTGTCGCAAAGTCTAAAGCCAAACCAAACCTTACCCCATACCAGCAGGTGGCAATGTTGGACTCATCATTGCAGGACACTTACACAAAAACTATACAACATATTTCAGCAGGAATTTCAATAAAACAAAAGTTATTATTACACCCGTTACACACAAAGGACGGGAGAACATGCAAACTCTGCACAGGAAGGCTGGTAGCTGGATTTGAACCCATTACCTTAGAACTGTACCACACATGCGCTAACCACTGTTCTGCTGTGCCGCCCTCAATTCAATTCAATTCAATTCAATACCCTTAATTAACTGAGGCTCCCTCTTTTTTCTGTACTTTCTTTTCTTTTTTATTGCCTGTATTTACTTCACATATTTTATATTGATATCGCTGTTTTTAGTTTGCGTACAGCGACCATGGATGTCCCAAAAGGCGCTTTGAAACAAAATGTACGATTATTATTGCGATGATTATAAGGGTAGCAAGAGGCTGAGGATGACACGTATGTTATTCTGCTTTCTTGTATTCATTCTCAACTTGAATGTGTGGAAAATTCAGCCACCTGGTTGATTAACAAATTAAACTTAATGAAATCATTGGAGGGTCGTAATTTAAATAAATTGGCGATGTCTGAATTGCTGTTACGTGATCTTAGTTACTCAAGACTCTCACAATGTTCATGTAAGTGACCCTTGTCGGTCGCAGTGCGTTTAATAAGAAGGTGTGGCACATGCTGCCTTCATTTACTATCGGACATATAGAATTTGCTAATATGTGCAGCATCAGTTGAAACATAACAGCATATTACAAATGACACTTCATCTTCAAAATAGTATTTAATGTTTCAAAAACGCCTATTACAGTGTATAATAAAACAGTAAATGTCGGAGACCGCTGTACTACGTCATTTAAACGCACAGCGACAGGGGTGGGGTTTAAGGTTGGGACACAGGCGCGTGTTGTACAATGCACAGTTGAATCCGACGACTGAGTAGCAGTAGCTGCATTGTTTGTATTTGTATTCTCGGAAAAAAATGTCTGTACTCTGTGTTGCCTTGACCAGGAATTCTTTGGTCGTCAGGAATTCTGGCATTTTGTTGGTAAGTAACAGCGTTATGGAGGGTTTTCATTGGGCTCAAGGATACGTGGGTTGTTATATAATGAGCGACTGTTGATTCTTATTTCTACATAAAATACATTGAATTGTTATCTCGATCAATTTTGGGGGAAAATGTATTTATAGGATTCAGGAATTTAGAAAAGAGTGTATTATGCTTAGACGAAGTATCTGCCCCATACACGAGGATCTGATTTTTTTTTTTTTTAAGTTTTAGCCTCGTTTTTAATTTTTGAATGGTAAATTTGCTGTTTTAAACGTTTTTTGCATTACCAAATGTAACTGTTATTGCCACAAAGACAGTTGGGTAACAGCAGTGATGTAACGTATGATTACGTAGTTCACCCAAACGACCACTAAGGGGAGTTTGAGTTTCACCAAAGGAGTCATTCAGCCGCCATAACATAAGGAACGCTGTACCCAGTTTCGTAGTGATCGTTTTCAACCTTTTAATACAACCATTTGTTTGGTTTTGCATTTCAATAACCTCTCACGTATTTTAATATGTTTAATGTTCCATTTTTATTTGCTCTTTTTTTCTGACTTTGAGTGAGTGTTGTCTTGTCTGCTTGATATACAGTATCTGTTTTGGGCTCATGCCAATGTACAAATGATTGAATTAAACTTATGTTTTGTTGTCATAATCTTAGTATGCATTCAAAAATCAAATAAACATTGAGTTGAAAAATAGGACGTACTTTCAAAGTAAAACACTTGTGTTCTGGTATGCAATTCTTTGCAAACTGCATGTACAAATAAAATAAACAAATGATACATTTTAAAAATGTGTATTTTATTTCTTTAACCTCAACTGAGAAATGCTTGGACAAAATTAATTGGCAAAACAAGCTAATATGTGGTCATATATTTTTTTGTCTATGATACAGACTGTGCGCAATGCTCAGACCCTGGCTTCACCTGCTCCTGAGCCAAGAATAAAGAAATTCCAGATTTACCGCTGGGATCCAGACACTGCTGGAGACAAACCTCGTATGCAGACGTACGAGGTTGACCTTAACACGTAAGACATGTAATACTTTTTACTTCACAGACAAATATAAGATGTAGTACAACCGATGGTTGCAGTCTTGGCCAAGGGCGTAGTTTTGGCTTGACAGAGGCAAATCGTCCTCACCAATGTTGAGAAATGATTTTTTTGGCCCCCCAATATTGTGTGACAACCTTAAAAAAAACGAGCTATTTCACCCCCAATGGCAAAAACGAAACCTACACCGTTGGTCTCTGCAGTATGTTTGGCGTAGCCATTTTATCAATATTTGGTGCCTCAAAAATGTTCCCACCCACAATTGCACCAATCAACAGTTGGGAAATTTGTTTTTAATCTATCATGCAAGTTTTGGGAATGGCCAAACAGGCTAAAGTGGCTGAAAAAAAATGCAAGGCACAACAAACAATGCCAGACACAACAACGTTCTAACAGAGCTTTATACTTGATACCTTTTGACCAAGGCAGACCACAAACTACAACTTTGCCAAAATGTTTACCTAGTCTGAATTGACAGTGCATTGGCCAGTCACATCCATTATACAGCCAAAATAAAGAAACCAACCAAAATGTTTTATAGATAGGCTTTTTTCCTCTCAATCTTATAATTCGGTAGACGTACAAGATTTTTGTTGATGTATTAATGAGCCTTCCCTGACATTTGAGTGTATTTTCTTGTTTGTAATGTACGTTGGCTTTGCGGTAAAATGGTGCTACTACCCAGCTTGATGGGTTGTATGCCTGAAAGTCACAATTTAAGCTGTGAGGACTCGTATTTCATATTTAATTCCTTTTATTTGGACCTTTAGAAATGGCATTTTTATTAACTGTAATCATAGGAAAATTATCAGTCAGAAACCGAAACATTTTTCCAATAATGTTTAACAGGGAAAACTCATCACCTTTGTACTAGTCTCAATTTATTTCCAAGTTGAATTGTTTTAGTAGAAAAGGTGGCTGTAGTATTTTCCAATGCTTTATTTGGTCACAATACATTTTAGTTCAACACTTCTTTATATGAGTAATCATTCCGTTTTATGAATGCACACGACAATTAAATGATGACACCGTTTTTAATAGTTTCTTCTCACATACAGCTGTGGTCCAATGGTGCTGGATGCTCTCATCAAAATCAAGAATGAGATCGACCCGACGCTTACGTTTCGGCGTTCCTGCAGAGAGGGTGAGGGACTAACTACTTATAATATTCTTCACAATTTACTGACCTTAGATTAAACAATACAAGACTGAAAATTGGGACCCAAAGACTGTGATATTTCTTTTACAGGTATTTGTGGCTCATGTGCTATGAACATCAATGGAGGCAATACGCTTGCATGTCTCAACAAAATTGATAGCAATTCAAACAAACCAACCAAAATTTACCCGCTCCCTCACATGTATGTGGTCAAAGATCTTGTGCCAGTAAGTACAGCAAGTTTATTTACATGTTCATCTTTGGTGATTTTATTTTATTCACAAGAGGATGTAATTTGAATGTCAACAATGTCATAATTAAGCACACATTTATACTTTCATACTATAATAATGTCAAAATGTCTTCTTGGATACAGATTTCGGTTATTATTTACTGTTCACCATATACATGCATTTTCTTAAAAAAAAAACTTTTTCTTCCAGGACATGAGTAACTTCTACGCACAGTACAAATCCATTGAGCCTTACCTAAAGAAGAAGAATGAAACTCAGGAAGGAAAAGATCAATATTACCAGTCTGTGGAAGACAGGCAAAAACTGGTAAATATACCATCTAGTTTTTAATCATCATTTTTAATGGGTAGTGCAGGTCATTGGTGATCATATTACAGTTTAGAAATTGTTAACCTTTCAAGTGATTTGTACGTAATAGAAACCTATGTGTCAGCATTTTGTGACAGCATAAACCACATAATGTATTTAAAGAATGATGTGAAATAGTTGTAAAATGGTATAAATAACGCCGCCGTGCTTGTTGCTATGTGGATATAAAATTTTGTCCTGTGTTAAATCCAACAGGATGGCTTGTATGAGTGCATTCTTTGTGCATGCTGCAGCACAAGTTGTCCTAGCTACTGGTGGAATGGGGACAAATACCTAGGACCGGCGGTTCTCATGCAGGTATTGTTACAAATCAAATTTGAAATATCTATTTATATCTACATTTCTAAGCTCATATGATAGTGTTGCATTTTCGTTTTTATTTGTTGTGAAATAATAGCTCTTTTTTGTGTCACAAATCTTTTTCTTAAAATAGATTGCTCACATGCATAGTAAAATTAGCTTTTGACACTGTCGTTAAAAAGCATTTATTTTCATATTTACTGAATTTTGCGCTGCTACACAGGCATATCGCTGGATGATTGACTCTCGAGATGACTTCACCGAAGAGCGACTGTCTAAACTTCAGGACCCCTTCTCTCTCTACCGCTGCCATACAATCATGAATTGCACCAAGACCTGCCCAAAGGTATTTCCATACATTTTCTATTTCTCACAAACCTAAAATAATTCCGTAACCTCACAGGCTGTTTTCTGTTCAGGGACTCAATCCAGGAAAGGCAATTGCTGAGATCAAGAAAATGATGGCAACTTACCAAGAAAAGAAAGCTGCCGCTTCTTGAAAACGAAGCTCATGACCAGATATAAGATGAGATGGGTCAAGAGCTGTCTATCATGCTTGTGCAATTATGAGAACAATATGAGGGGAAAAACACAAGGAGTGTTTGCAGACTTTCCAGACGTGGGCACCTAAATCGTTGACCATGTTCCAAAATTGCCAACAATTTCAATTGGACATTGCTTTATCAGTTGCAATCATACAAAAAACGAAGGGACTTGAAAACATTTGATGTTATTGCAACCCAAGGCTTAAAAATAAAAAGATCTATGTAGTTTAGCAAAAATATACATACAAAGTACATTAGCAAGTATAAAGTTCATCACATCTATTTATGTAAATCCCAATGATAGTTTTCTCAGTCATGTTAAGAAGGATACTTGTGTTGTTCTGTGTCTGAGTTGCTAGTGAGCATATGAATGACTGTAGCTTTGATTGTTTTGCTTGGATTGAAAATGTAATATAAAGTTTTAGCAAAGACTTGTATATTTATTTATGTGCGTTTATGGATGAAAAATGTGAACATTTCGGGCAGTGGAAAGTGCAACCACATTTCTTAAAACTGTTAATATTTGTAAATAATGTCAAATGTACTCAATAAAATGTGTCAAAAACATATTGTGTATAATGAATAATCACGAATTTGCTAATCTGTCGTTTTCACAACCTCGTGTAATTATCCTGGCACGTTTTTGTTTTTTTTACGCATTTACATAAGCCGCGAGGTAATATAGTACAACATTTAAGGAGACTTTCATGTGGACATATTTTGCGACCTCGCCAGCTTCCGTAGACACATAGTTTTTGATGACGTGTTAATCAATGTTGTTTGGGGCGGGCAACATGGCTTGACTAAAAAATGAAAGAGGTCATTACGGAACTGAAGACTCGTCATAAGCAGATGTAAGTGCTTCTTAGTTCATCCAGAAGATTACAAACGATATAGGATACGATAACAGCACATACGAAAAAATGCTAACGCTACAGCAAGGATCACCCAAGCTATACAAACAGAACATTAGTTGCTGCGTAATTTAGTTTCTAACCATACGTGTTTTGAATTTTGGCCATCCTACGAGACATTTACAATCATACAGTGCTGTTTGTTCGAAAGCTCCATTATTGATAAATATTTACTATTAGCACACACACAAAAGAGAAACAACATTTAAAATTGCTCAATTTGCTGAGCTAAAAGCACAAATAGCTTATTATTAAGAGTTCACATTTTAAGATCCTGTTTATGAACTGTGCTGTCTTCTCCTAGATTTAAGTTTTTATGTTCCATTCTTTTGAATGATGTTTACTATTTTGGAAACTATTTTAATTTGTACTCCTAAACCGCAGGGTTTCTCGACCGTTTTTGAGCTTTTTTGCCATTGAAAATCTCAGGCCGACGAAAATGTTTTAAAAACAATTTTCGGCACCAGTTTCACGATTTTTTTTAATGCTTAAATAATTATGCGCCATAATCGACAGTGTAGTTATTCTTATCATATTTAGTCACCTTTGCTCAGCATGTCCGACAGGTTATTCGTTTTGGTAAACAATTTTCCTGTCATTTGGGATTTTACTGTACATTTTTAACATTTTCTTTAGGTTTTACTCGGTATATTTACCTTGTTTTCTAGATAAAATAACACTTAAAGTGAACAAAAATTATTTCCAGTGGAAAAGAAACATTTGACTAACTTTTTTCGGTTGTTGCTTAGTAATAACACTGTATGATAAGCAAAACCAGCAAAATTGTGTGCAGTCTTTGTACATTTTAATTTCATGTTTTTGTGGTGCAATATTAATCGGCTTCATTGAATAAAAATACATTATTTTAATTATTTTCCTGTACTACCTAATGATCAGATAACTGTAAAATATGAGGGGAAAAAATCTACTGCACCCTATTGATACAAATGAATGTTACAATTTCTTGGCTGATCACTGTAAGAAAGCAAATATGGGGCGGCAGTAGCTCAGGAGGTAGAGCGATCGTTTTAGGATTAAGGGATCCCAGTTCGAATCCCGGCTTGTCCGTGTTACATGTCGAAGTGTCCTGGGGTAAGACACTGAACCCCCAATACCCCTAATAAGCAGGTTAGCGCCTTACATGGCTGCACAGATCACGGCCGCTATTGGGAAATGTGAAGCACAATGTAAAGCGCTTTGGGAAGTCATTGACTTGAAAAGCGCTATATAAATGCAGATCATTTCATTTCATATACTGAACAATGGCATGCATGCATTTTTGCAAAGATAAAAATGGACAATTTCTTCCGGGACACTATCAAGGTGTAACGCCACACTAGTCTCCCTCAGCACAGTACTAGAAAAACACTGCTCTACAGGTTAGTGTGTTTGTAAACTTTGCTGTTTAAAGAAAAGGAAAGTGAAAAGAAAAAAAATTAAAACCTATAACATCTGCTCCAATTCAACACAAAGATATGACGACAGTAAAGACATGCATATACACAAAATTGCAGGATGAAGGAAAAGATCAGAATCCTTTAAAAGATAAAGTTGTGTTAATTTATTAAAGTCATGACAACACAATTTAAGTAATTATAAATAACATAATTTTTGAGAGATGAATTAATTAAAATAATTTCATCTCATATCATTAGCTGTACCGCTTATCCTTATTAGGGTCGCGGGGGGGGCTGGAGCCCATCCCAGCCATCTCCGGGCAGTGGGCAGGGGACACCCTGAACTGGTTGCCAGACAATCGCAGGGCAAATGGTAAATGGTCTGCATTTATATAGCGCTTTTCAAGTCAATGAAGACCTCCCAAATCTCTTACACACACACTCACACACCAATAGCGGCCATGCAGCCATGCAAGGCGCCGACCTGCTTATTGGGGGCATTAGGGATTCGGTGTCTTGCCTAAGGACACTTGTATTATCCAGTCCAAATTCACCTTGTATTTCCACCTTTCACCACTGTACAGGCCCAATCTCTAATCTGCCTTATATTTAGCTTGCAACAAGTAACACATGTGTGTTTAACATATCTAACTGTACAGTAATAGTAAATAATATAAAATGAATATTTATTAGATTGCGTGCACAGAATTGTATTTATTAATTTGCATGTAAACACCAAAACAATAAAAATGTTTTAAATGAATATTGCTATTTTCAAAGACTTTATTTGAATTTGATACTTTTGATTAATTATCTATTTACTCTTATAATCTCCAGACCTTATAATCTCCAAATATTTATTTATATTTCCTAACTATTTCAGTTTACATTGTTTTGTTTGACCATATGTTATTGTACAGCACATTGCACACAGCAGTAGTTGTCTTAGAGTTGAGTTATTGTTGTACTCAGCTAAAAGTCATACAAAATAAAGAAACAATAACGATTTCATGTTCATGAACAATTGTAACACTCTGAATTGAAAGTTAAAATCAAGTAAAAATTCCAACATAGAAAAAGAAAAAGACAGAAATGTTGTGTACCCAACCATTGCCATTCAGAACTAAATAGCCATGAGATCGCGTTGCATCGATCTTGACATGCTTTTACATGATTTTAGTCTCCTCATGTGTTGCAATCAATTTCCCTAACAAACATGTTGTTATCACGATAATAGCTGTGTGTTTGCTTTTTTGTTTGGATTTGATTTTACGCTGATTTAAGGCTTTTATTTTGCAGTCCCAGGACTCCTCGGAGGAAGACCGATCAGAGCATTAAAGATTTTCAAACAAAGAGGAAGTAGAGTAGAAATGCTATTATTATTACATTTCACAAAAGGAGCATATTTAACCAAACTTGATTATACAGTCTAAAAGAGACCTATAAAAAATGTCTTTAGTGTTTCTTTTTAAATACAATTACTGTATATGTGGTTGTCTTCAGTGTGCATTCCCAGAAGGAAATTAATATAACAATTTAATTTGTCTATTTATGATAAGAGTCTGCAGTCTGGTTTCTGAAGTTTGGATGTATTTTTTTTGGATGGGATCTCTTAAACATCACAATGAGCTGTTAAAATACTTGCGCGCATGTCTAAAGAAAAGTTTCAAGAAGGGTTCCGAAAGGGGAAATAAAGGCTAAAATCATCATGTGTGAGTTCAGTATTATTTCTGTCTGTACTCAATTGTAGGTTGACTGTATTTGTCTTAAATTATCCTAAACATTAAGGTATATTTTGCAAATAGTCGTTCTGACTGGGAACCAATACATCTTTGCTTCCAAATTTTGCTTGTTAGTGGAGGTCAATGTAATGCATTACCTGGTTTTAAAGCTTACATGTTAACATATTACCTGAACATAAATCTTCTCAACCAATTCTAATTCAAATTTTTGATATGGTCACTAAAATACATCCATCTGTGACTGTTGTCTAAGCATTAAAATGGCTCATTTCCCTCTTCTGCTGCTTAAGTAGTTTATTTTGAGTCTTACTAGAATCAGCCACTCTGTATTAGCTGCAATGATTATTCAAAATAATTTATTCCTGTAATTGTCATTGTGACAATATGATTTTTTTGTTTGAATTGATTTGGGGTGGTGGTGCTTGGTTGCTCAGTTCATTCAAATTTTGTAACTGATTGAGCGAGACAGAGACCGTTGATTTGATACGTGATGTGTGGTCTGCTTCTTTGTACGTCAGCTCTTGTGTGGATTTCCTGCTGTTGGCCTGCATGACGCCTCTTTCATGACAACCCCATGGTAAGAACCACTCACAGTGTCATTTGACGCAAATGACTTGTTCTCAGTGTGCTACACAAAGCAAGACTAATACAACACAAATTTTACATTGTATAAATACATTGTAACTTCTTCAATACTCCATTGGATTGTTTTTTTGTACCACAAGAGGGACCAGTTCACCCCTGATGGGCCACTTGCAACACTTTAAGAATTGCTAAATTACCATTAGATTATATTAACAAACCCTGTTTGAGCCATTACTTTTCTGCTAATGATGTATTTTTGATGACCTTCACCAGGATGCCCAGGGCTACAAGTGGGTTCGATGGAGAGCATGGTTGTGTCACTTCATGGCCCTGCTGTCCCTGGGTGTTCTTCTGATTGTGTTTTACTGGCGTCCCCGGCTTGCTCTTCTGGCCCGCTGCCGTACCTGTCCTCTAGCGCTGGCAGATTTTGTACTTCTAAGAGTGAGAACTCATTTCATATCTGTACTGATGATTTATGTGTTTAAGCAGACCTTTGAAATAAATTGTGCTTTCGACTAGGCACGTCAAACATACGGCCCGCGTCAACAAAATAAGTTAGTCTCGATGTCGTTTCTATTAAAAGTTATGATCTTAAAAATCTTCTGTTGGCCCAGCCAAGTAGTTTGATTTGATGTAGCTTAATCTTATTGCTCATACACTGCAACTTTTATTTATTATTTTTTTGTATTCATTTCAAACCAGTATGACAAAGAAATTATTAATGAATAGTTACATTTTTAATAGATCCCACTTGAGTTTGTATAGCATGATAAGTTGGTTCAGGTGTAAAACTGCAATCACGCAACTGTTAAAATAAACCAGTTAACACATTTAATTCCAAACATAATGAATAAAAGTGTTATGATTAGAAAGGAATCATTGTCATCCATGATTATAATATGTAGGATAGGCTACTAAAAGAGGCTAAATGATAATGCATAATACTGAAAAACTATGATAAGCTAAAAATTATAAGTTGACATTTTTCTACTGATTCGGCCCCGTGAGAACAGAAAGTCTTGATCCCAGAGCCCAACGGAGTTTGACATTGCTGCTTTAAACTAAGGATGCACGATAACTATTGGCCCGATAGTTTCTGGAGTAATATGATGTCCCGATAGCGTAAAAGAAATGTAAAAAGGGTCGTATGCTGAATTAAGTCACACTAATATTCAATACTTGATGATTTCAAGCACTTAGATTCCTTGTTATAATATTTGTTCTCATTTTATCTTGTTTTTTTAGAACATTAAAACGACCATTTAAATCGACCATTTTATATCAGTCACGTAAATGTGCATAGTTTACCTCACATAGATAAATGTTCTTTTTAATCAGACGTTGTCAACAAATACGAAATGTTTTGGATCTAGTTTAGTGCTCTTCTGTCATAATTTGGCCCCTCAAACACACTTTTTAATTTCTGTTTGTATTGTATCTATTTCTGCCAATTGCATAGTTACTTCTTTATACTACTGTATTTTATTGCTTGGATGAAGTCAGATCCGCGTCAATGATTCAAAACATTATTATTTGGGATACTTTTTTTTGTTTTCTAAAATTTGAAATGCTTTAAATGTTTGAATTATTTACACTGACTTGACTTGACCATCTCCCAACCACCTTCTGCACAGCAACCTAGCTCCATCCTTATTTTTGAAATCAGAGAAATGCAAATATAGTGGATAGAATTTGGAGCTCATGGACGTATGGCCTGCTCCAGACCAAGAGAGGAAACAACCTTATAAAGTGATCATCAACTAAGGTTTAGGGTTATTTTCTCTGTTTGTTCCACTACCAGTCTTAAGCCTGGAATTCACAATATGGATGTAAAAACAAGCCACTGGTGCAAAATACTGTACTCAAATATTTGTCTCACCTTTAGGATAATGGTGGCCGATACCATGTGTTGGAGGTGCTCACAGAAGAGCTGGAGGAGGGCAGGTGAGCTTTGCCTTGCCTCATTCCAATAAAATACTTGGGGTATGTCTTGCAAAAAACATTTTGATTTCATTTGCTCTGTTTCTCTTTGCAAAAGCTTGGAACTATTGAGAGATCCAGGGGTTGCAGAATGGAGGGACACAGTTCGTCTTTACCAAGAGCAGGTGAAGAACCACTTCTGATATTACTCTTTCATTAGTGAAACAAGTGGATTGTTCTCCAAGTTTGTAAATGTTCTCCACAGAAAACACTTCTACGCTATTACCTGTTTGAAGGCGTCCGCTACATATGGTTGGATACAAAGGCAGCTTTTTGTCCTGTCAGGTATGGTCAATTTTTTTTTACTGATCTACGTTTAATTTAGGTTAAAAGCAGCTTTTGGTTTGTTTTGGCTGTAGTGTCCTCAATGAGGACTGGACCTGCAAGGACCTTCATTTCTTCAAAGAAGGGTTGAGTCACCTTGAGCAGAACTTGAGGTGAGCATAGCATCCTCTTTTGTTCTATGGTATCTTTTGGTGATATGACCTAATTAGATACAAGTGTGATCTACTGTAGTATGTGCATCCATTACTGTATTTATTTGTGTATTAAACCCTACTTATAAATCTAAAAAAAGAATGGAAAGTTTGTGTGTGCGTTACTCAGAAGGTTTTACTGTGCAATATTAGATCAGTGGGAAAATATCGCTGACCATATCCGCAAATTATTGGATGCAAAGCATATTAAACCTGGGTCGCGGTAGCGAGAATCCTAACCGCTTGACCAGGGGTGTCAAAACAGGTGGCCCGTGGGCCGGATCAGGCCCGTGAGACAACACTCAGAGAAGCGCAAGAGAAAAATGAGCTGCAGGTGGAAATATGTCCACTTGATGTTGCCAAAGCCAGGTGCCTCTCACAAAGACACTGTAATTTGTTTCTCTCTCTCTCTTTTCCTCCCTTTTTCTCTCACTCTCTGTCTCTCTCTCTCTCTTTCACTCTGTCTTTTTTGCTCTTTCTTTGTTCCTCTTTTGTCTCTTTCTCTTTCTGTGTCTTTTTACCTAATTTTGCTCTCGCTTCCTTTTTTCCTTTTCTCTCTTTCTCTCACTTGCTTACCCCTTCTCTTTCTCTCTTTCTCTCTTTTTATTTCTATTTGGATTTCTTTCTTTCCCCCTCTCTCACGATTTTTCTTTTTATCCTTTTTGTTTCTCATGTTCTCTCTCCGTTTCTCTCTTTCTTTGTCCCACCCTCTCTCTTTTTCTCTCCCTCTCTTTCTCTCATTCCTTTCCCTCTCTTTTTCTTTCTCTCTAATCTACTAGTCCGGCCCCGAGAGAATGTTTGTTCTATCATGTGGCCCCCGAGTTAAAATGAGGGGGGGTTTTTAAGGGTTATTGTTCTATCTTCGTTATTCATTATCCATTATCCGTTATCGGTCAGTTCATAATACGCTACAAAGCCTAGGAGCCGGGACACTTACTCTCAGCCAAAAGGCCAAGCTAAGGTCCTAGCCCTAAAGCCTTGCTGCGATCATTGCGAATGCAGTTTGACACTCCTGTGCTAGACCACCAGCTATATAGATGTCAAACGAAAAGGCATTTGATTTTATCCCATCATCACACTGATTTTATTCACGGTACCAGAGACAAATATTAGAGAATGAAGAAAACAGAAAGTCATCCTGATATCCAAGATATAAATTAACGCAAAGAGCATGATGAGGTAAACAACTCTTTGTTGTTTCTGATAATAAATCAGACTTCAAAGGACATGAAATAAATGCATTGTACATTTAATGTTAGTGTTGTGTTCATAATTTACATTGTCAATACACGTTTTTATTTATTGCAGCACGTATTCAAAACGTTAATCCCTTACAATGCTTATTTTGAGCTGAGAGAACGTGAAACAAAATTTTGAATAAAAAAATAGGGGTGTAAGTTCTTGTGATTCAAGATTTTTTCATTTTTTTCCTTACTTCAGAAATGATGCCAATCTTGCAACCTATAATGGTGTTACATAATTTCAACTTTAAAAAGTATTTTTTTTACTTTTACCTGATCAAAGAAAAAAGTAAAATGCACTAAAGCAACCTAAGAAAAAAAAACAAAAAGTCATTAAAAACAGATTATACATTCTGCAGTGCACAATAACAGTTAGTTTGTGTCTATATTTGGAACGTAACACACACACACACACACACACACACATATATATATATATATATATATATATATATATATATATATATACTGGACTGTCTCAGAAAATTAGAATATTGTGATAAAGTTCTTTATTTTCTGTAATGCAATTAAAAAAACAAAAATGTCATACATTCTGGATTCATTACACATCAACTGAACTATTTCAAGCCTTTTATTATTTTAATATTGCTGAATTTGGCTTACAGCTTAAGAAAACTCAAAAATCCTATCTCAAAATATTAGAATATCATGAAAAAGTATACAAGTAGGCTATTCAACTAATCACCTGAATCATCTAATTAACTCGAAACACCTTGCGAGGGTTTCCTGAGCCTTTAAAACACTCAGCTTGGTTCAGTAAACTAAATCACAAGTATGGGGAAGACTGCTGATCTGACTGCTGTCCAGAGGACCATCATTGATACCCTCTATCAGGAGGGTAAGACACAAAAAGAAATTTCTCAAAAAGCAGGCTGTTCACAGAGTGCACTTTCAAAGCATATCCACAAAAAGTCTGTTGGAAGGGAAAAATGTGGCCGGAAACGCTGCACAACTAAGAGATGACCGCAGCCTTAACAAAATTGTGAAGAAGAGCCGCTTCCAGAATTTGAGGGAGCTTCAAAGACAGTGGGCTGAAGCTGGAGTCCAGGTATCAAAAGCCACAGTTCACAGACGTGTCCGGGAAATGGGCTACAATAGCCGTATTCCCATGGTCAAGCCACTTCTGAACTCAAGACAACGGAAGAAGCGTCTGACTTGGGCTATGGAGAAGAAGCACTGGACAGTTGCAGAGTGGTCCAAAGTCCTCTTTTCAGACGAAAGCAAGTTTTGCATTTCATTTGGAAGTCAAGGCGCCAGAGTCTGGAGAAAGGCTGGAGAGGAGCAAAATCCAAGTTGCTTGAAATCCAGTGTGAAGTTCCCACAGTCAGCAATGGTTTGGGGAGCCATGTCAGCTGCTGGTGTTGGTCCACTGTGTTTCATCAAGTCCAGAGTAAATGCAACTGTGTACCAAGAGATTTTAGAGCACTACATGCTTCCATCTGCTGAAAAGCTCTAAGGAGATGAGGATTTAATTTTCCAGCATGATCTGGCACCTGCCCACAGTGCCAAAACCACCAGTAACTGGTGCACTGACCATGGCATCACTGTCCTTGATTGGCCTGCTAATTCCCCTGACCTGAACCCCATCGAGAATTTGTGGGGTATAGTTAAGAAGAAGATGAAAGACACCAGACCTACAAATGCAAATGAGCTGAAGGCCGCTATCGAAGCATCCTGGGCATCAATAACACCTCAGCAATGCCACAGGCTGATTGCCTCCATGCCACACCGGATTGATGCAGTAATCCGTGCAAAAGGATTCCCAACCAAGTACTGAGTGCATCAATGGACATTTTCAAATGTTTGATTTAGTTTTGCTGTTATTAAATTTTTTTTTTACTTGGTCTGAGGAAGTATTCTAATATTTTGAGATAGGATTTTTGAGTTTTTTTCAGCTGTAAGCCAAAATCAGCAATATTCAAATAATAAAAGGCTTGAAATAGTTCAGTTGATGTGTAATGAATCCAGAATGTATGACATTTTTGTTTTTTTAATTGCATTACAGAAAATAAAGAACTTTATCACAATATTCTAATTTTCTGAGACAGTCCAGTATATATATATGTGTGTGTGCTTATGCATAAAATCGGGACACCTTTATCATAAGGACAGCATTCTTACTGCCATTGAATTACTTAAAGGTGCTGTATGGAATTCCGAACATTTCTACTCTCTGACATCATCTTCTAGCTTAAAGTCATGATTGCACTCTTAGTCAGCTCGTCCAAATATGTGAATTTCTTAGACGGATGTGAATAAATTCTTCTTGTTTTCAGATTTTTCAGGGCTTTGGTTTGGTATTTGGACTGAACTTGAAATCAGGCCTTTGCTTTGCTCAAAGTAAGATAAAAGCAGATAGGCGCTGTGGACATAAAAGGGTTATTTGAACTCAGTTGGGCATTGTTAACACATACTTAATAAACAAAATATTCTACTTTAAACTTCTGAAGGGCACCTCAAACGAAATACCCCACCTTTTAACTGTAATTAGATTGACTCAATCAAGAGTTATACTAAATTATCTCTTTACAAATGCAGCATTCCTCCCAGGACCATGCACACATCTCCCTGCCAATGGCAATTCCTTTACTTCTCTTATTTATTTGTGTTGTGTTTTCCAAATGGGTTTCTAAGGTATTTGCCAGTCTCCAAAAAGCCCCGTTCGCCATGATTTGCCTGCGGACAGATTTTAAAATAAACCCCACCTTTTATGACACGTGATGCTTGCCACCCTGTTATGCAAAGTGAGTTAGCCAGGAATTTAGCTGTGACAATTCAGGCAGCTGGACTGTGCACAAGCCTGGTATATTAAAAAGTGTTACTCACCAATAGCCTTCGTTATTGTAGTAAAAAATACTTGCAAATCTCTGTCAGTCTTTGCATTCTCCTTCTTTCTTTCACTTGGTGTATTTTTATCTTATAGGAGGCAAGTGTATGGACCCAACCTGATTGATGTGCCTGTGAAGTCTTACTTCAAACTTTTGATTGAGGAGGTAAGACTTTTGTATCACTTTATTGTCTGTTGTTTTTTTAAGTGGCATTTTAAAATTGAGGATAATTTCATAAATTATCTAGTAATATGTTAGTCGGTCATTTTTTTAAATTAAGTCGGTGCAAAAAAAAGTTTAATTTTCTTTTTCTCTCATTCATTTTTCACATTTTCGGGTTTCAGTTTAGGCCCAAAATGTTTTTGATGCATCTCTACCTTCTACATATATCTTATTTTAAAATATAATAATCAAAATGGATTTTTCTCCTTCAGGTCCTCAACCCATTCTACGTGTTCCAATTATTTAGTATGGTGTTATGGACGGTCGATGAATATTATGCCTACTCTACAAGTATATTTGTAATCTCTCTCATTTCCATTTGTATCTCACTTTATGAGATCCGCAAGGTGAGCTCTTGTTTTTTTATTCACTCTGACCTATTATAAACAATAATATATATTTAAAAATATCAACCCTGCAGCAAAGTGTCATTCTTCACGACATGGCCCGCTTGGTCACAAATGTCACAGTGATAAGAAAGTCTGGAGGTATTTGGTTTCCTTACATATTGTGCCAGTATTGTCCATTTAACGTAATTTGAAGCAATTATTTTGAGTCTTATTTATAAAAAACAAAACTAATTCAAATAAAGGTGTTGTCTCAGGGCAGGAAATTGTCAGTTCAGTGGAGCTGGTGCCTGGTGACTGCATATGTTTGCCTAAGGAAGGTCTGCTGATGCCTTGTGACGCTGCACTGCTGGCAGGGGAGTGTCTAATCAATGAAGGCATGTTGACAGGTCAGAACACCCGGCATTTTTTTTAATTCAGCATTTTTGCTAGAATATCAAAAATCTCTAAAAATGGGTAGCTTCCGAAAGCATTAACGGACACTCAGAATGTAATAGTATGACATACATGGTTTATTTTTCAAACCCATTTGCCATACTACCTTTTAATCCGATATAAAATTCTACTGCATCTCACATTAAGGGCACACACACACTAAGGCTATTGTACCGTGAATACTTGTTTCTAAAGTCTGGATTTTAGAGGTAGTGTGAGCAAAATCGATCCGCACCTGAACATGGAACAGATCCTCAGTCGGGTACTCTTGGGAGAGGTGGCACACAACTTACGTTTTTCTCGCATTTTATACATTTGAAAAAAAAGACCCATCTCATCTTGCCCATTTTGGCTCAAGGTCAGATCGTCATTGTAGATTGCAAATAAAGATGAACTCCATGAAATTCTGAATGCTACGTATAATCGGAAACATACATTTACTGCAAGTGGGGAAAGAACTAAAAAAAGATGCTGGAAGAGTTGTTTGTGTTGTTTATTTGGGGAATAAAGTGAACATGTTTATATACATTATCTTTGTTTTAATTCTACATAGTCTGCCTTGTTGTGTGTAAATATGGGCCATCTCGTGTTGGTAAGGTTTATTTTTGCTTAGTAAGAGAAATTGGAAACATTAATATGGGGAACGGTTGGCTGTGGTTTATGGGTATATGCAGTACGATAGGGTTACTGGCACACGCTGGACAAAGAGTCTCCTCTATGTCACATACATATGTACGTGTGATGCAACCAGAATTGGGGGGAAAAAAAGGAGTGTTTGCTACCCCGTTGAGTTTCCGCTAAAATTGTGCTGTCCACTCGACAAACTAAAAGCCCGCCTTCCTTGCTTTACTAAACGTAATGACAGAGCGTTGGGGGAGAGGTCTGGCTTCAGCAGAATACGGAAGAAATAGCCCTAGTGTGAGTCCACCCTAAGTTGGGATGGGAAAAAAAACCTCTATTTTCCATTTAACTGAGAATTGGGAAAAAGTTCAATAAACGTTTTATATGTCTAGGTGAAAGCATCCCTGTGCTGAAAACTCCCCTGCCGAATACAGAAACCGAATACAGCTCAGATGCTGAGCGCAAACACACAATTTTCTGTGGAACACAACTAATCCGGGCCAAAGGAGAAGGCCCTTGGAATGCTGGTGCTATTGCTGTAGTTACAGGCACAGGTACGTACGCAAAAGCTCTCTTTTCCTTGGACAACACATTAGTTTAAGTCTACATGCAGCTTTGTAATCTGATTTGATACTAAGCTAAATTGAATCAATGCTTCAAATAAACTTTTAAAATTAAAATTTCCTGAAATTTATTTACACTCACAAGAGTTATTTTGGTGATAGATAATGAAATGCAAGGATTTTGAAACAGTACATCGTATACATTATACAGCTATATCATTAATTTTATTTGAATAAACACGTAGAACATTTGTATTTTGGCAAACCAAGCCACAGTTTCCTCTTATTAAATGTTGGGAAGCCTTCTTCTTTTTGATTTCTAAAAAGCAGAAGTGCTGCTAATTCAGAGTCAGAGTACAGCGTGTCATAGAATATGTGTTATTAAAAGTCGATGACCTTTTCAATGACTTCCTTCAAAATAAATAATCTCAATTCTACTCTATAATTTAGATTCAACCAGACAAAATCAATTGATTGAAAATACAGTTTTTAGAAATACCATTGTGACAATAATTCCTACTTTTCGACCAAGAAAAATCATATGCCTATCCCTGGGTTACAAGGTGTGTGAATATGCAATTTCTACATATGTTCACAGGGTTTTTTACTGCCAAAGGTAAATTGGTGAGCTCAATCTTATACCTTGAGCCCACCAACTTCCGCTTCTACCGAGATGCTGCAAAGTTTCTGGTCATCTTGGGATTTTTGGGTAAGAGGATTTAGGAAAAAAATTGTACTGCGTAAATCAGATTTGGTTTTAACATTTTGTAGTTCTTTTTGTGTCAATGACACCTGAAAATTTAAACACAGATTAGTAAAATCCCTTCCTTAAACAGTTACTGTATTACCAACCTCTGGTTGATAATCTGGTATTCTGAAAGACAAGTTATGTCCATATAATTTGTAAAATGTGTCATAATCGAGGCCTTAATTCTGTTCTCCCCCCTTGTTTCCACAGCTTTCCTTGGGACTATTTATACTATGGTTATTCTTTCACAAAATAATGTAAGTGTGCAAGCAAACAGCTTGAAAATTACATTTGGAAAGTTCTTGACATTATAACCAAGTCAGTCCTTGTGTGTCCATCTAGATGAGCTGGTTTCAACTGGTAATACGGGTTTTGGATATTTTCACCATTGTAGTCCCTCCGGGTCTACCTGCTGCCATCACTGTTGGCACCATTTATTCACAGCATAGACTAAAGAATCAAGGCATCTTCTGCATTAGTCCACCACGCATAAATATATGTGGCAAAGTTTCCCTCTTTTGTTTTGACAAGGTGAGGAAGAGCCTGAGGTGTACACTACGCATGTGTGCTTGCCAGTTCTTTACACAATGGCTGTAGCTCAATTAATGACGGCGAATGAATAAATGCAGCACCCCAGATTGGCTAAATAGTCAGTATTCTCTCTTCTACTTTGTTTTCTATAGACAGGAACTCTGACAGAGGAGGGGCTGGATGTGTGGGGTGTTATGGAGGGGGGCCCCGCTGGTTTTTCAGATTTGGTCTCTGACCCAAGACTTCTCACACCAGGGCCAATGCTTTCATGCCTGGCCTGCTGTCACTCTTTGGCCCTGTTGCAAGGGCAGCCAATTGGAGACCCTCTGGAGCTCAAGATGTTTAAATCCACTGGTTGGGTACGAGCCAAGAAAGATAATTTTATTTAGCGTTACCCTTCTAATTTCGATCAGACAACTGAGGGAATTTATCTCATTACTTTTATTAACATTCTTCTACTTTACCAAACCACAAATTGTTTTTCTTTCCAGACACTTGAGGAACCAGGAGAAGATAGTGGCGAGCTGAATGCCAAGTTTGGTGGACACAGAGTATTAGCTGTAATGAGACATCCTCCAAGTCTACTTCCTTCTTATACAACTGTAAGAGACACAATCGGCTAGTCAACTGTTTATGTCATTTGTCAAAACTCTACAACTTTCTAAATGTTATATACGGATAAACTTTTTACTCCGTCATATTTTGCTGTTCATGCAAAATGCTCGATGAATTTTTTTTTTCAACTAAATAATGAATACATATAAAAAGGTGACTCCAATCTAATCTAAACGTTGTCAAATGCACATGCCAAAAAGTGACATGATCTAGTTTCGTTGGAGGATTGTCTTGTCTCTTTCTGAATGAAAATATATGCTGACAGTGGAACGTTTCAATGAAATACACTACAGTGATGGTTGAACACGGGGTTGCAGCGAGATGTATATAAATTTTGGATGACTTGGTAATGTGTGTTTTTCTTCATTCATGGAGAGCAAGGTAAAAACAAAGAATGTCACCAGCTGAAATCTGTTGTCTGTTTTGGTGTGTCATTGCCTTTACTTAAACCCAATGCAGTACATTTTGAAATCACATTGAAATAGCCATTGGCCCATATTAACCCCTTCATAAATTAATTATTGAATCCGCTTGCAAACAAAGCGTCAATATTTTATTTTTAACTCCTTCATTACCTGCCACTTTTTTTTTTTTTTTTTAGTCCACAAGTGAGCCTCTGGCAATTGTTCAGCGGTTTTCCTTCTCTTCAGCCCTCCAGAGAATGAGCGTGGTGACGTTGGGCAGTGGCGGGCGCTCTTCTTTTGTTTTTATGAAAGGATCTCCAGAGATGGTGGCGAGCCTCTGCCGACAAGAAACTGGTCAGAAATGTATAAGCTGTTATTTTATTATCTACCGTAAAATTTGGACTATAAGGTGCACCTTATTACAAGCCACACACAGTACATTTTTGATGGAATTTTTTTTGTACATATATATATATATATAAGCCACACGTACTAAGTCACACATAAGCCGCATGTGCCCACATTGAAACATGAGATATTTACAAAGAAAGATGATACACAGAAAGAGTTTGAATAATGTACAGTAGCCTTGCCCTTATTCTTCCGCCGGTGGGACTCTTGATAACAAATAAGTATCTGTATGATGTCACCAGTCACTGAAATACGATATGATGACCATTTGAAAATATACTCGTCAAGATCAATCTGAAACAAGATACCCGAAAACTATAAAGCCGAGCTAGTTCACCAAAACGTCCTCTGGCCGTTTTTAACTTTTTCGCTTGTCCGCAAAAAATGGCTTTGTTACATCAAGGAAAATCTATCAAATCCAACCGTGTCAAGCGTTTACTCTAAAACACACCATAAGGCAGACAGATAAATAGGAATCCGCCTAAAACATTTCTGCTTCATTGGACGTTGCTTCTTGTAATGATGGTAGAAAATATTTACAATATATATTAAAATATTTAAACCCTGGACATCAAATGTAGTTGGATCATCAACTTAATCACAATTTGAACACTCAAAGTCTGCTTAGGTCACAAACTATTGTGTGCACACATCCTATTTTTATTGTGATAATTCAAAAATGATATTGGAGTAGAAAACAATATATTTTGCGAGCAGTGTTAAAAGGGGTGTGAAGCACCGGTTAGACTACAAATAAGGGAATAACACAGACTTTTGTTGAATTATTGGTGTTGTGCTATACTTGAGTTTGCATAGAAAACACTACTTACAAATGCATAATTTATTTTTCATTTGAGCGTTTTTTTTCTATTCAATGACATAGCAGTAGTTAATAAGATGCATTCTGATTACAGTGCCGCCGCAGTTCTCCAAGAAATTAGCCAGCTTTTCCAGTGAAGGTCTAAGAGTTCTAGCTCTAAGTTATAAACCTTTGAACACAAGCACTGATCTAAGGGTCATTCAACGGTGGGATTCCTGTCTCAATCAGTCATGTGATTCTGTTTAACGTAAACATTCAAATCGATATAATCCTGCAAACCTCCTCTTTGCATATTCAAACACAGAGGGGAGATAGAAAAAGACATGGAGTTCTTGGGCCTGTTGATGATGAAAAATTTGGTGAAGCCGGAGAGTCTTGATGTCATACGCACATTAAGACTGGCAAAGCTCCGAACTGTCATGGTCACAGGTGGGAAAAGCTTGTTAACATAATGTTCTAAATCCCGATTAAGTTAGTCGTAAAATATTCCCAAATGTTAATTATTTCCTTTGATAGGCGACAACATTCTAACAGCAGTCAATGTTGCCCAAAGCTGTGGGATGGTGAGATCTGATGAGGGGGTCATATTTGTTGAAGCCACTTCTAGCACGGCTCAAACCACTCCCACGCTGAGGTTCAGCCTCGAAGAGAAGGACAGCACACTAGTCACAGCTCAGGTCGGTCCCAATCAGATTATTATTTTTTATTATTTTCTTTTTGCATACTTTTAAGTGTGATATTAAGGATAAGTTCATTCTGCTTGTTTCTGTTTTTGATATCGGACACAAGGTAACGTGATTGAATAGGGTGCCAGTTTGTTATATTGACTATTCTTTCTTGTTTGTTTACATCATTGTCACTATTGGCCAATACTGTTACTTTTCTTTGATTTCTACATCTTTCAGAGCGCATCTGCTTCAATAACCTAGGAGATTCAATAAAAAGAAAAGGCTCAGGGGAGGACTTTTAGAACAGATTTGGAATTTTGCCTTGTGAGGCTTCTTTTGTTCCAGGCTTTCTTTTTCGCCTTTGCAAGTTAAAAAAATGTCTTCTATCCTTATTTTGAGTTTCTACTACACTATAAACCCTTCCTACCAACGTATTTATTAATTTCCCACACGATCCCTGTACGGCTGTAATTTGTATGCATTATTTACTCTCAAAAGTCATTAAAATATGTTTTATTTGGGGCTGAATTCTTTACTTGGGGTGTCAGCTGGTAATTTAATACTAAAAGTATTAAGTTAATGAATGACAAAAATTACACCGCAGTAGCAACATTATCCACTTCCTGTACAAAATAATTATCAAAAAACTAAGTTACAAATAGATCAACTGCAGTATAAAACATTCAAGAACAGGGCTAAGATTTTAAGCTCGAGTTCCAGCCCGACCCAAATTTCGGCCCAGGTCGGGCCTAAAATGTCAATCATTACGTTTCAGGCCGGGCTTGTCTTACAGTGACTTTATATATATTATCCACCCGTAGTTGTTCTTCTTTGTCTTTGTGTCTTAAATTACCGCACTGGATTTCTCAGGGCAAACTGCGTTTTTCACCTGTGGAAATGATGGACGGCATTAAAACTTTCTTTCAAATCTTAAAAAAAAAAAAAAAACAGTCAATGATGGAAAAGGGTTAATGTAACTGCTGCAGACAGAAATATAAAAGACATACATGTTTATTCAGTCTTTTTTAGTTTAAAATTTGTTACAAAAGACTGACTGTCATTTGTTTTCATAGATTGCCTCTCCTCATCTGTCCTCACAAATAAAGGGATACATTTTCGGGTTTGCGTCCGGCTTTTTCCTGCAAATCAAGTTAATTGCTTGGGCTGAGTTCGGCTTTACTACCTGTGGGCCTGGGTCGGGTCGGGCTGATTTTTTTTTAATGCCTCATTTTATCTATATTCTAGAATGTGTAGGGCAAAGAAACATAGCACAACACGACTACTCAATATTTTCCCTCTTTTTTTGTATTTTGCCGTGGACACATTACTACCCCAAAGACCTTTCCTCTTTTTCTTTTCAAAGACTCTTTGTTTTTGTTCCCTGTTGGATTATTGGACTACTATGTATGCCTTCATTTCGTCAGGACCACCTTTTCCCCCTTTTATTTTTCCTTCCACTCTTTTGGTTGTGCAATTCTGTTACCACAGACAGAACAAGGTCGGGTAAGATTTTTTTAGTCTCGATATTACCTCTAGTCTGAATGCAATGTTTTTCCCCCCTTTGTTTCATCCTGATTCTGTGTTTGTGTTAGATTCTGTTTCATTCCTTCTGGATTGTTAATTCTCATCCAAAATTCATGAACTGTAATTAAGAGAATTCATAGTTAGGTTTATGTAATGAGTTTGTCCTCCGATTACTAGACTGATCCATCTAAATTTTGTGAATTTCTGGTGCCCTCTAGTGGCAAATTTGGCAACTGACTTGTTTCCCTTATTCATGCATTTTGATATCGTGTTTTAGGTACAGTACGTTTAGTCTACGTCATTTGCCTATTAATTGCACCTTGGTAGTACAGAACATTTAGTTTGAGGATTTTTGCTTGATGGAAAATTTCACATACGCGCACACATTGCCATATCTTTTTTTGTAAGCTAGAAGTCTCTTAAATACTGTAGCATAAGTAGTAGTGCCTCATCAAATAGTATTTTATGGCTATTTGTTTTTCTCTTTCTCCTTTCAGGGTTTACAGCAGGCAAAAACGGGTTATCACTTGGCTATCAATGGCAGTTCCTTTGCTGCCCTTCGTGACCACTTTTCTGAACATCTGCCAAAAGTAAAAACAACATGTTCTCTACTTCTCTCAGCTATACAAAATATGAAAAGGATGTCCTGTTTTTTTAGAGTTGTGCTGTTATCACACAGGTTTTGATGCGAACAACAGTTTTTGCACGCATGGCTCCTGACCAAAAAACCCAACTGGTGAAAGAATTTCAGAATCTCAAGTGAGTGCACACTTGCAAAATGAATAAGAACATTTGATCGAGTGTGATGATTTCTTGCATCAAGTAAAAGGTGTTGCCCTTTTTTATACAAATGTTTGCTAAGTGGACTGGTTTCACGTCATCTGCTTGTTGCCATTTTCTTAGGAAATATAATTTGCAGTAATAAGAGGTCATATTTTAAATCGACCCTATTTTACTCAAAAGCATCTTAACAAGTACATATTTAATACAATAAATTGAACAAGTCATTATTTTACTTCTTTCCAATGATCCTGTCGTGTAACAAGTCTGTGTAAACATCTAGAACAATAATTTAAGTTCACTGATTTAAAAAATACTGTTATTTTTTTCCAAAACAAAATACACTGCGAAGAATAGTAAAGAGTTTGTCATATTAATTATTTGCATACTAATCAGGTCATTAAACAATCCACTAAGGCAGATTCATTAAATTTATTTATTTCACCGTTCAGAATAATAGAAAGAACAGGGGTATAGAAAAAGTAAAATCTTCTAGAATCTGCCCCTAATCCACACAAATGCATCACAGTCAAGATACTGTATATAAATGTGTAGAATAGATGGTTCTCAAATGTCTGCTTTTATTTTTTGCGACAGCTATCGGGTAGGCATGTGTGGAGATGGTGCCAATGATTGCGGTGCCTTGAGAGCCGCTGATGTTGGGGTGTCTTTGTCGGAGGCTGAAGCCTCCATTGCCTCGCCCTTCACTTCCAAGACTGAAAACATTAGCTGCGTGCCGCTGCTCATTAGGTGAGCGATCATTTATAACCCAATTCAACCTGATGAATGTGTAGTTGAATATATGAAAGCAGCTGTCTGCACCTGAAAATATAAGATACATATTTTTACTGAACACCTATATGGAGAGAGAATTCTCTTAAAAATATTGACACACTTTTTGTTGAGATCCACAAATATATTCACGATTTAATCATGATCTAAAACTCATATCATAAATGCATATGCAAAATTAAAAATCGCATGTGAATCACAATTATATTTGTGGCTCTGCAAAATACATGATTCACACCACATTTATTATTCTAACGGTATGCGATACATTGAAAAATTGGAAAATTGGCTTTAAAGGTCCTTAAAAGTGCTTGAATTGGACATGAAAAATTCAGATTCAGATTTACTTTATTGTCATTCGTGTACACGTGTATACAGAACGAAATGTCGATACATCTGACCCGCACAGGTTCTTTGAACGTCAGCCGGGATAGATAAGATTCACCATGTCTTCGTCAGAATTTTAGCGCAGCAGTTTGTCATCTCGCGGTTCAATGCCACTTCCAGTTGTTAAATGGTCCAGTTTATTGTCCAGAGAGCGAACGTTGGAGAGCAAAATGGATGTTAGAGGGGTTAGCCTTTAGCCTAGCTGTTAGCCCGGCCCGCTTCCTCGTCACGCCGCTGTCTTGCCACTCTGCTTCGCTGCTTTGTAGGCCGCTGGGTCTTGTTGACATAGCAGTCCGTGGCTAATAAACACTCCCGAGTGGTCGTAGCACCGAGCGCTTGATGTCGAATGGTCGTAGCACCGAGCGCTTGATGTCCTCGTTCGGCGGTCACGCCGCTGTCTTGCCACTCTGCTTCGCTGCTTTGTAGGCCGCTGGGTCTTGTTGACATAGCAGTCCGTGGCTAATAAACACCGAGCGCTTGATGTTTGGATGATCGCATATCCAGCAAAAAAAACTGCGATCGTATCTTAATCTGCAGTTCGAGCCGACTTTGTGCGCCATCAAAACTGAGTCGAAGACTGGATCTTATGGCCAACATGTAAAAAAAACGTTGCAAGCGTGTAAGAATCCTGATCAATAACATTAGTATAATAAAAGTATTAACATTAACAGTAACAAAAATAAGCTTTGACTAAGTCTGCAACCATTAGACCACTAGAGTTCTTAATGACACGGGAAATCACATTAGCTTGTATCATCACACTGTTCTGACTCACGGTTCCACGTCTTACAACATTGCTTTTGTTAAACTTTTTCCCGTTATGCTCCATTACAACGTTGTACAACGAGGCACTGTGACTAAAAATAGTGTGATTATGTGACTAAAGTTAATGCCTTCTCCTTAGACATCCACAACCCTAGTGGCCTAGTGTTTAGGATTTGGTCCTCTTACAGCTGTGATGTGCGTTGGATTCCTGTTGCATCCAATGCTATGCAAATGACAATGATATGCAATGTTTGCTGACTGATCATCCATTCATCCATTATCTTCACCGCTTATCCTCAGTAGGGTCGCGGGGGTGCTGGAGCCCATGCCAGCTATCTTCGGGCAGTGGCCAGAGAGGACTGATCAATCATTGCTTAATCACAGTGATTTATTGCTGTGAACAATTGAATGTAGTTTTTTAATTGACCATGGGTGTTTGATATCAATTTCACCTAGGGACGAATCTGTAAAAAGAACTCCTGAAGTCCACCCAAGAGTGCATTAGGTGTAGCTTTTTTTTCTCAACTCTGCAGAGAAGGTCGATGTTCTCTGGTCACTGCGTTCAGCCTCTTCAGATACATGGCCATCTACAGCATGATTCAGTTCTGCTCTGTCCTCATCCTATACACAGTGAGTCCACCCACTTCATGAAACTAATATATACTACACAGAACAGTCTTGTATAAATGTGACTTCTAACATTTGTCTAGGTGAGCACTAATCTTGCTGACCTGCAGTTCCTATTCGTCGATGTGATTCTGGTGACTCTGCTGGCAATCGTGATGGGGAAAGGCGGCCCCAGTGAAAAACTGAGCTCTAACCGGCCTCCGGCCAATTTGCTTTCCCTACCCGTCCTAGGCAGTCTTTTCCTCCACGTATCCATGGTGATCTTGGGTCAGCTATCTGCACTCTTCATTACAACCTCACAGGATTGGTCAGTGCAATGTTAAAACGCGCAAAAGTGAAATTCCGTGGTTAAAGGACCGCTTCTGGCGGTCGGTAGGGACTCATAGAACCGTAGTCACATTTGTAACTTATGTTTTGTTTACATTGGTGAAGTC
This sequence comes from Urocampus carinirostris, assembly GCF_059441175.1. Taxonomy (NCBI): domain Eukaryota; kingdom Metazoa; phylum Chordata; class Actinopteri; order Syngnathiformes; family Syngnathidae; genus Urocampus; species Urocampus carinirostris. Next base: position 32,870,746 of record NC_142351.1, on the reverse strand, counting down.
TTCTCATTTTGTTTTGTACATTATTGAGGCTTTTAACCAAAATTGTGTCTTTTCCTTCAGGTACATTCCGCTTAATTCCACAGTGTTTGGGACTGGCAATTTACCCAACATGGAGAACACAAGCATTTTTTCCTTGTCTGGTTTCCAGTATATCTTCATGGCTGTTGTGGTCACCAAGGGTTACCCTCACAAAACAGTTCTCTACCACAATGGTAAATGATGTAAACAACTTGTTAATCATTGCTCCTAGCTTCTTTAACCCCTTAACGTTCCGACGGCCTGCCGCTGGACTTTTGATAGGCAAATAGTGTCTGTACGGTGTCACCAGTCACTGAAATACGTCATGCCACATATTATTGGAAAGTTTAAACTCTTGGGGTACATGATATGATGACGTTTTTTTAAATGTACTCATCACAGAAACCTCACTATCAGTCTAAAATACCAGAAAACTATAAAGCCAGCGTATTTCGCCAATTTACGTCCACTGGCCGTCTTCAACTTCTTTGAATGTCTGCAAAAATGGCTACATTACATCAAGGACAATCCAGAGTATCTAACTGTAAAACATTTTCTCCAAAACACAACATAGTCCCGACAGAGTTAAAAAAATAAAAACGCCTAAAAGCATACCTGCTTCGTTTGACATATCTTTTTTAATTAATTCGTTTCGCGCCAAAACACCCCTTCAACAAATAGATTTACTCGTAAAATTATTCCTAATATGGTGGTTAGCCTCGGACCTTTCGATTGACACCACTCTTTGCCAATAGTAGTCTTTTTTTTCATTGTCCACAGCCCGCATTAGCCTATACGGTCTGTTTGATAAAAGGGACATTGCCTCCTGTAGCTCCGAATATCTTTTAGCCAGTAGGAACCAATTCGAATGATGATTGACAACATTGGTTAGCCAATGAAAACTCTGCAACATATTTTATGCCATTTTCCGGGAGTGTATTCAAATCAGAGCCGAAAATAACGTGCGCTAGGCAATTCGGGATTCATTTTTACGCACCATTATTCTGCGCAAGTATGCACAATCATTGATTTGACTTCTGGAAGGAGAAGTCAAGCATTCACAAATTTTTCACAATGGTTAAGAAATTGGCCAAAGTAAAATGCACATTTGCAAAGGTTTGAGTGTTGTAGACTGGTTGTCTCCAAATGACCACTTTTGGACATGCCTAAACCTAGCCTTAGAAAAATGTCTAAAATACAATGTTTAGTTTTTCAGATTGTGATCAATTTTGACAAGGTACCAGGTAAGGCGTTTAAGCTATTGTCTCACCTTTTTTTCTAAATAAGATGCCCATGCTACACTCCATTGCAGGAATTTATTTGCAAGAAAAAAAAACTCAGGCGAGAATAAAAACCTGTTTTCGTGTGTTCCAACTTAGATTACTCTAGCACTTGTAGTGATTATTTCAGATTGGAACAAAACTTCAGAATCTTCGGTATCAAAAGAAACCTAAACCCTGCATAGTCTACAAACGGTTCAAGAACATTCAATTTACTTTGGGTGGGTCTTCGATTGGGATTTTAAGCAAATTTTACAGGAACATTAAGGGGTTACATTTTAACAGAGTTCAGTCTTTGAAAGACTTTTTGTTCATGTTTTCCTTGCAGCAATTTTCCTTTGTTTACTCCTCGTCCTGTTTGCCGTGATGACGTGTCTAGTACTCTATCCTGGACCTTTCTTCATAAAGATAATGCAGCTCTACAATTTCACGGACTTGAATTTTAGGATGCTACTTGTTTCTCTGGCTGCTCTAAATTTTCTCATTTGTTTTGTGGTGGAGGTGAGTATCACAATCTGGAAACAAATATTCTTTTCATGTGTATGCATGATTTGAACTCCTATGAAAGACAACAATCAAATTGTGATTTTGCATTTTCAATAATCTTGACCAAAGTAATTTTGAAAAATGAATTAGGCAGAAATGTTTACCCAATTACCATGGGCTGCATCTCGATTTGTTCACTTGCCATAACTGAAAATGACCTCAGATTGCTAAGGGGTTTAGGTAACTATCACAAGTACAGTAGGCCTCCACTTAATTCCCAGTTAACAATTTAACAAATGAGTTGTTTTTTTTAAAGCCATATTTTGTAATATTTGACCACTACTTGGCATTGATGTCTAATGCGAACAAAAAAAACGACGCCAGACAAACATGGCGGACTACTAGGTATGGATTTAAATATGTAAAAGAAATACAAATTTCTCTATGATTTTAATTACATTGGTATGATAATTCATGTAATTTTGCCTAGTGTGCATATCAATGTTTTTTTTTTTAACTCATTTCTTTACCAATGTAATAGTTAAACATCTTTGTGTTGCAACCTTGTACTTAATGAAAACATGCCAATTTAGGGTGCGGAGAGTGATTATTTTGCAAAGATTAACAATACATGTAATGATAAGCGTCTTGTTTTTGGTGGTGAACCAGGGACCCCAAATGTTAACAATATGAAATTGCTTATTGTTCTACACATTTCCTTTATTCCAATTACATTCGTGTCAACTTTTTTACATTAAAAATGGTAGATGTTATCTTGCATTATATTTTTATGCATAAAACATCATCCCTCTCCAAGATTACCAAACACACTTGTGCTCGTTTATAACCAGAAGTTGTAAACTTATCAAGAAAGTTAGTGATCATTGGAGCGGTTTATTTAGGCACAAAAACAACCTCGCTTCAAGATGAAGCAGCCGGAACTAAAAAGTTTTGAGTCGAGATTTTTTTGGGGTTTAAATTTGTAAAAATTGTAGATTTTGAAAATAAAAAAATGGTAGGTGTTTTTAAGGTTAGAAAAGCAAAAGTCTAAATTATAAAACTGTAGACTTGGTAAGCATGCCCCGACCAATATGTTCCTTTTGTCATAGCTTTGGTTGCCGTCTTATGTAATACAAAAAAGTAAATTCTTAAAATACCGTTAATTTGTAACAATGTACAGGGGTTCTTCACTATGAGCTTTAAAATGTTCGTTTTTTATCAGTTACAACTGTCACGTTTGTATATATACCTAACATAGTGCTATTTTTGCAGATTATGATTGATGTTGGGGTCCTGAACTGTCTACGCTGCATCTGCCGAAAACGGTCATCCAGAAAAAAGTTTAAACTACTCAACTCACTCCTTTATGACCCTTATGCACCATCATGGCCGCCACTAAACCAGACACTTTATTCCTCAGAGTAAACAGCAATTGGAATAACCTAGTGTTTCATTACTTCTGTACTCACTGTGAAATAAAACATATGAATAGAAGATTTGGGTTTTATCACGACATCACTAAGGCATGGTTATTCGGAAACTGTAAACAAAAATTCGAAAGATGTCTTTGCAAATCAGTTTATTAAAATCTATGTACAGGCTGTTTGAATTGGCAGACTTATCTGCTGCAATCACTATAGAGAGCTTTTCCTCAAACTCTTTAATTCTTTTCACCCCCAGGAATTTAAAGGTACAGCTTTAGGGCAAGTGGACCTTCCTATTGATGGCTTATACCAAAGTATGGCTTTTTGAAGCGTGCTTGAACAAAAACTGGCATAATTTTGCTGGTGGTAAAAGGATGAGAGATATCAACTTCACTTCTTATTTGGCTAACTGACAAATTACTTTCTACGCACTGAGACGTGTGTAGATACATCCTCAATCACAGCAGTGATTTTCAGCAGTTTCCTTTCACAGAGGGACTCACAACCATTTTAAAATAGACACCAGCAAAACCATGACATAAATTTAAGCAAAAAAATAATGCAACCCTTTTTCATAGATTCATTCTGGTGCTGTTTTAGAGAACCGTTTTTCTACACACTAGAAGAAGGCATGATCAAGCTTGCTGAACAGCAAAGGAATATTATGCTTTATGTGCAAATTGTAACCTGATTTTCATGTTGGCTGATGAGTTAAAATATTGCTGACACTGCTGCCATCTTGTATATTTAAAAAGCAGAAATGCTACATAAAAGTGAGTCAAGCCCGCTTGCATTACTCAAGGTGCTTGTTTTTAAACAAAAAACAGCTTGCTATTATAGTCCAAAGATAAAAGCTGACAACAAATAAAACCCCACAATAGAATTGTTTAAAAAAAAAAAAAAAAAAAAAATGACAATGTGCTCATGGGGGTTGGGGGTCAACGATAAGGCTACATAGTAACGCGTTGAGATGATTAATTTGGCATCCCCCAAAAAGAATTTCTGAATTCCAGTTGACTCATTTAGCTTGATGATTGCGCTGGCAAGTCTTTTAAAGAATGGATTTATGTAAAAATAACTAAGCAAAGAAAACTTTGTATTAAAAAAAAGGTCATGGGCTAAAAGGTTTGTGAAGTTTTTTTTAAGCTGATAAAGTGATGTCTTAACTATTATTGCTGGGACACGGTCCTCAATTCATCTTCCCTTTGCCAGTCTTTGCTCAGGGAGATGGAGTGAGGTGTTCTAAATGGATGATGGTCACAGTGAGTTCAGGCATTCATAGTCACAGTGTCATGACGGAAGTTGAGGGGACTGGGAGGGCTTCTCTGTAGAGGGGACATCTACCCCATTGGGAAGAAGGTTTTGAGCAATGTAATGTCTGGTTCTTTGCCCATCCTCAAAAATAAAAATTAAAAAAATCCCCCTCCATTGGCTTTTAGGTCCAAATTATCTGTGCTGCCGGAAGCCTTGAGTACCATCGGGACTGGTCGGCTGTCGAATCGTGTGGTTGTTTGATCTGATGTCCTCTAAAGGCACTGTAGAGTTGTTGCGACCGGCCCTGGAGGGTAAAAACAAAAGATGAATTTTCTCAGTTCAAGACTAAAGGAGTGTTGGAACCATAACTTTTTTTAACCTTAAAACCAAATTTTGTTTTTCCCCAAAGATTAGATTGCTGTAGATACCTTCTATTAAGGTATGTTGGTGTGTGTGGGGGTATACAGACATTAACATATACTACCATTTAAAATTTTGGGGTCACATTTACATATCCTTATTTTGGAAGGAAAAGCAATAACTGGAAATAGACCCCATGCATTGTGAGCATGTTAGCTGTAAATGTCTGTTTTCATTGCAATATCTACATTGGCGTATAGAATCCCATTTTCTGCAAGCAACACTGCATTCGTAGAATACCACATTGTGTTTTCTAATGGTGTTAGAGTAATGAATGGTTAGAAAACCTTTGTGCAATCATGTTAGCACAGTTGAAAAGAGTTTAGCTGGTTAGAGACGCTATAAAACTGACCTTCCTTTGAGCTAACCCAGTCTATCTGGAGCATCACATTTGAGGTTGTGATTAAATGTTCAGAATGGCCAGAAAAAAAGGACTTTTATGTGAATTTCCAAGAAAATGAAGATCACCTACAAGAGTGTGTACTACTCAATTCAGAAAACAGCACAAACGGGCTCTATCCAGAGTAGAGAAAAGTGGAAGGCCCCACTGCTCAACCAAGCACGAGGACAAGTATAATAGAATCTCTAGTTTGACGAATATATGGATTACAGTCCTCAACTAGCAGCTTGGTTAAATAATACTCACAAAATACCAGAATCATCTACAGGTGAGATGCGATGCAGAGATGCTGGCCTTCAAGGTACAGTGTCAAAGAAAAAGATCTCCAAGACTTGACATTAAAGGAAAAAGATTACTATAGGCAAATGAACACAGACAATTGAGGACTCATGACTTCATGGTAAACACAAAATGGGAGTTCCCAAACTTTTGAACGGTACTGTTAACAGTAATAGGGGTGACATTAAGACATCGGTGTTTAATTGACATTTACCTGTCTGTGCCGTTTTTATCTTGGGCTGTGTCAGGTGGAGAGGCGCTCCCCAAAATCCTCTTCCTGGCCTCAGCGTACTCAGCCTCACGCTGTGCAAGTGACTTGACCTGCGGCGTAGGCCTGTTCTGGTTCTGGGTCGACCCGAGTGACCCGTTATTTTTGGGCCTCTTTAAGATGCGAATCTGAGGCGGTGGCGCTGCCGGTAGAGAGTCGTCCTGGATGACCATGGCAGTCCTCAGTGGCGAGCTTGATGAACAATTGTGGTTACTTGAATCTCTGCAAACGGCAGTCGGCAAATGGAAACCCTTTGTGAGAGCCGTGCTAGAGACAAAATGTAGTGTTTGTCCGGCACACTACAAAATATTGGCATTTTGAAGAGGTTTAAATATTAGGCACATGCACGATACTGTTTAATTTAGTATTACAACAGTTTATATTGGGGCTGCGCGATTTTGTAAAAAATAAAAAAAAAACTGATCTTTAAGACCAGTAATGCAATTTTGATGGTATTTTCGATCATAAAAAATGTGCATTTACGGTGGTAGTTTTTATGAGAGATTTTAATATATGAGTGACACACAATACCCTTAAGAAAAAACGCCCTCTTCTGGGGAGTTAGCGTGTCTGATTGCTGACACGTGGTTGGGTGTGTGGCATAAAGCTTGCAAACTTTGCCTCGCTTTTGCTGGCTAGAGCTGTTAAAACTTGTCTCTGATTGGCCAGCGCCATTAAGCCCCAAACTGACAATTTTGGTTGGCCAATCACTATCACTCAAATAACAACAGAGCGGAAAACACAAACATGGAACAATAAATTATCTTAATCAAAACGCAATGTCTTGCAATTACACAATCGCTCTATGTTGCATCGTAATATCAATTATCCATCCATTATATGCACCACTTATCTTCAGTAGGGCTGTGGGGGTGCTGGAGCCCATCCCAGCAATTTTCAGGCAGTGAGCAGGGGACACCCTGAACTGGTTGCCAGACAATAGCAGGGCACAGAGATGAACAACTCGCTCGCTCATTCACTCATCAAGGGACAATTTGGACTGGCCAATTAACCTGACATGCATGTTTTTTTTTTATTTGAGAGGAAACTGAAGTGCCCAAAGGAAACCCACGCAAGCACGGGAATAACAACTCCACACAGGTAGGCTGGTAGCTGTATTTGAACCCATGACCTCAGAACTGGTCCGCAGACGCGCTAACCACTCAGCTGTAATGGTGTCGCAATATAAATTAGATTTTGGTTAACCGTGCATCCCTAGTTGGTTGGTTGGATCCCTTAACAACTAGGGTAAAAGGGCACCATTTCCAGTGGTGCGTCTTGGGTAAGTACAGCCTCATGGTGCCCATACCTCTCCAGGCCAACATGTTTCATTTGTTGGGTGAATGTACTAACCACTGCAAAACCAAAACTTGCTGAAAATAACATTGAGAATGAAGAAACATTGATTGCAATACTTAAAGGCTTCAAATTTTAACCAAAATTGCTCAGGTTAAGTTCCTAATTATGAGCTACATTTACTGCAGAGTCAGCAAAAGCATGCACCGTTGTACTGTATATAAATGTAAAACAAGATTAGGTGTATTGGGAGTTTTGCCAAGATTGTGTATGTCACAATATATTGTAATGTTTAATCCAGCTTCTAGAGACATATTTACAAAACCAAAGTAACCCTTGATAGAGAATCCATTTGTACAGAAACATTTCCATGTTTAACTATGAATGCAAACACACTTCTACCATTTATACAAAAGCTGGGATTTCGCTACATGTTAAAAACTTTTATTTGAGCGATTACGTTAATTAAAGGTGTACCTTACTAGTGTTGAGTGGTTATTCCATCGAAACATTGTGATTACATTGTTTAGGCTTGATTTGTTCAAAAATGATACGGCAGTTGGAAAAGGAATAAAAATTGATTTTGGGGGGGCAAAAAATGTAAACAAACATTTAGTGCTTAAATGGAAAGTAATGAACTTCAACCAAACTTTTGAAAAAATAAAAATAAACTGACCTTAGTTAGTTTACTGATCTTACCTTTCTCTCTGGTTGAGTCTTAATTTCTCCTCCAACCGCTTTTCCATTTCCTATGCATGTAGAATGAAAATGTAATTCATGTAAGCACATTCAAGTCACTGCAATTTTGATGGAAGAGAGAAAAAAAAATGTTATGGGTACTGGGCAAGTCTTGGGAGAGGGAAGAAGTCGGGGTTGTGTTACAAGCTATTTATATATTGGGCAGCTGTCAAGTCATGGCATGAACGCGTTCACCTCGCTAATGAAACTCATATTGTCATCACGCAGAGTTTTGTCATTTTTTGCTGATTTTGTAATTTGAATAAGTAAGAGGGTCAAAATGAAGTGTGGCGGGCCGCCGAAAGCCACCTACTTCCGGTTAACAACGCCTTCTGGGAGCGGAGTTGGTGACGTCATCGCCTGGCGCTAAGCTAACTTTTGGTGCAAACTTGATAGCGAGGGACTGTCGACAAATGCCGGATTTGGCTTCTTCTCAAACAGCTTTCAAACATAACACCGTCTCCAACGTCAGCTCAAAAATTTACTTTAACGAGTAAAGTGGCTAAATTGCCAACACGTTGAAAAGTTCGAACCACGACAATGATAGGGAACCGAACAGTCACACAATGTCGCTAAAATTGAAACTACAGAGCGTATTACGCGCGGACAAATTAAGTCGACCTAAAATGGTACATGTGAAGAGCGCTCAACAAAAGGTAAACCTACAAAAGCCGGCGTCAACATTTAACTTTCCATTCCAGTTTGAGCAGCATTAGCTTTAACTCGATTTAAAATCCAAAAATTGGTCGCGGGAATTTTCTAACACGATAAAAGAATCTTAATTTAAAGCCACTGTTCAAAACCAGCCCCTTGCTGGCTTGTTGAGCACGTTTGGCGCTTGACGTCAACTTGCTAACCTGGACGATGCTAACACGCTAGCAAGAGCCACATTGTTGGCCCGCTGACTTACGAGTCGAAACACTGCCGGTTTTCCCCAAGCGCGTCTCGATAAAATGACCAATACAAGTCGCCGATACGGGAGTTGCTTTCTAATGGTTGTCCCGGTCGGTTTGCTTTACCCCGCTGTCAGCCGCTTCTTCCCAACTTTCCGCGACCTCCTCATCCATGTTTCATGTTGTTGTTGCCCAAGACACGCTGCTCGGCGGCTGCTGAACAGCCGGGCGAGGTCTGCCCCTCCTGCCCACAGTCGCGTCATCGTGACGGCTTTCCCCGCGGCGTGCAAAGATCACACCACGGCCTGGAATCAAAAATACAAATCCACGACCGACAGTAGTTTTATGTTGGTTACGACAATTAAGTTGTCTGTACAGCCCTTTAAGACTTCTTGTGAGTAAGAGCTTGGCTGGATCCCTTAACCACCAGGGTCGTAGGGGCACCATTTCCTATGGTGTGTCTTGGGTGCACATCCCTCTTAACGCAAACATCCATCCAACCATCCATTATCTGCACCACTTATCCTCAGTAGGGTTGCGGGGGGTGCTGGAGCCCATCCCAACTATCTTCGGGCGGTGGGCAGGGGACACTCTGAACTGGTTGCCAGCCAGTCACAAGGCACACAGAGACAGACAAGTCGCACGCTCATTCACACCTAGGGACAATTTTGGCCGGCCAATCAACCTAACATGCATGTCTTTGGAATGTGGGAGGAAACCGGAGTCCCCAGAGGAAACCCACGCAAGCACGGGGAGAACATGCAAACTCTACACAGGAAGGTTTGATCTCACGACCTCAGAACTGTGCTGCACACGCGCTAACCACTGCCCCGCCGTGCTGCCTAATGCCAACATATGTTTCATATTTTCGAACATTTCGCGTGTTAGGTGAATGTGCTAAAATGAGATAAATAGTTGTTTAAGTAACATTTCCGCGTGTGATATGCATTTTTATTTTAAATTGCCTTTCAAGATGACACGCAGGTTTTAGGTTTTGGATTTTATCAAATAAATTTCCCCCCAAAATGCTGCAGTGTGACTCATATGTTTTTTTCTTTCTTAATTTTGCCTTTTTTGTTTGTTGCGATTAATAATCCAAAGCACATTACAATCAGAAAAATATGGGACTTGTACTTCATTCGGCTATCACCACAAAACAGTTGAAACGGTTTTAGATGTAAATCATTAGACACAAAACTCACCGCACGTCACTGGTATAGCTTTCCAATCCTTTTCAAACAACAGTGGTACCTTTACTTACACACGTCTCTATGTACAAAAGTTTCAGGTTACAAAGTACCTGAACAGTAAAATATTGGCTCTAGTCACAAAGGCAATTCGGGGTACAAAGTAAAAAATACAGTAAAGTACGCACTGCCATTCGCAGCTCCTTGAGCCCTACATGGCATCCGGTGCACATGTGTTAATCCTGGCATCCTCTTCGTCTCCTCAGTTAAAGTTAAAAGGTAAATTAATATTTTTATTATTTTTTTGTATTCCTTTTTTATATCATGTGCCTCTCGTTTTATGTTTACTGTGCGGTAATCTAATTTTAACATGTTTTTGTTTCATATTCTGATGCTCTTTTATGGTTAAAAAAAAATCATTTTGCAGGGCTTGGAAGGGATTAGCACATTTACATTCAAAAGGCGTCGCTACTTACAAACTTTTCAGGTTAAAAAGCTACTCCCAGAATCAATCAAATTTGTAAGTAGTGGTAGCACTGTACAGTGCATAGGTTCTCGGCCCCTTTGCTCTGCACTCATTCTGAATGAGCGTTTTAGGGGGTTTTCTGCTACTACCATGTGGTAGTGTCCGAAATGATCAACTTGCCCTCTAAAGTGCTAAAGAAGGAAACAAATAAGCATGTCATAAATGATCATCAACTTTGTTGGAACCTGTTGATTCTGCAGACACAAAAAAATCAGAAATTAATTTATTACAAAAAGTAATCACTTTGGGTCAAATAAAAAGAAGAAACAGGAAATTCCTCATGACGGACAAAGAGTGATGTCAATGGTGCTTAAAAACTGGAGTGCGGTAATGATTATATGTGCGTAGTTTCGCCTCTCTTCACCAGAACATTGATGAAGCTTTTGATGTTCCTCAATTTGTCACTGTCAAAGCTGACGATGAGCTTGCTGAAGCCAAGCGTATAGGGTGTGAATATGGCTGTAGCCGTCGCTTCCTGCTTGGGGCCCACGCGTCCGATCCTGGAGAATGAACACAAGGAACTAGAATCAAATCATTCATACTTCCATTTTTGTCCTTTTGCAGACACGAAAATTAAGTTTCCCATACTCTGGTGAACATTAAAAGCAACAGCTTTTACTATTCTTTCAGTCATCTCACTTTTTAATGTAGCTAAGGAGCGATACGTACTTGAGCGTGATTGGCTTTCCATCAACAAGACCAGCCCCTCCAACGGTGAAACTGCAATCCTGGAGCGTCTCCGGCAAAGGGTTGAGCACGCTCAGCTTCACAGACACTGGTCTATTCAATTTGGCATCTCCCAACAGCTACCCAAAATGGATAAGAAATTACTTTCATTATTTCCATTATTTTACGTTAGGATTTTCAATTCAGAACCAGGACATTTAAAGACCATACCACAGTGTTCCTTTAGCCACATGGGTTTCTAATCAAAAACTGCAGGGGTTTCTTTTTTTACTTAAAGTTTCTCATTAAATTAGTTATTTTGGGGAAAGTTCACAAAAATTATCCATTGTTAGCTTTGAGTGGGCATCACCCATTTCAAGTCCTTATGTGGAAGGTTGAGCAATTCTTCCTTGTCTTAATGAGACAGTGTCAATTATTTGACCATTAGATGTAGCTGTAATGGGTAGTGGAACCGAAAACGAGTGCTAAAAACCACAACGAAGAATGCAAACTACAGAGACTTAAAGTGACCAAACCGAACAGGTTTTCTTCTACTTTTTCTTTTTGCCTAGCCTTTCTCAAGGTTTCAGGTACCCATGGCAGCCGGATGGCTGAGAATTATGTCAACTGCCTTTAGTTGAGGCTCATTTTAGGCCAAATAAATGTAAATTTCTTGACTTACAAGTATTTTTAAAGTCACGTTATAATAATTTATGTATTTTTTCTTATTGTTTAAACCAAGAGTCTCCAACTTTTTTCAAGTCAAGAGCTACTTTTTGTTTACTAATTAGCAGAAAAGGCTACTTGTTTTAAAAACATTTCTAGGATAACAACCTCTTGTGTTTTTACTATGTTATTACCAGGTTAATTATTGCAAAAAGGGTTAAATAGAATCAGTCAGCCACTGAAAAAATAATTTCTCTAGAAAATAACAATTACCTAGCATTGGTAAGCTATTTTCAGAACAGGTCCTTGAACTACTCAGCAGTCCTTTGGGGCTACCCGGTGTCACGATTGGCAAGCCAAGGTTTTATATGAATATTGTTTGTTTTTCTTCTTCATTAATGAATGTCGTTCCACCACTCGGGGGTGGCAAAAAATACACATTGTTCCTTTAAGTCTGCAGAAATGTCTGGAAAGACCCAAACTTGTTCTGTATAGTTTATATTGCCATGTGTTTTAAATGGTAGTTAAAAGTATAGGAAATGTTGCTAACTATAGCAGCCATGATTTTTCTCAAATGTGAAATCAAAACCACCCCCTCAAAAGTGATTCACTAAAGATAGTAACAGAGCTGCGAAATATTGACAGTCGTAATTCAGATAGAATAAACAGAATTTTCAGATTTAAAAAAGAAAGTCCCAGGAGCATTAATAAGCACCCTTTTTAGGTTGCAACAGCAATACTGATTGATTCCTCTGGACGGCTTTCTTTGTTTGAAGATGGACTGCAAATAGATTCAACTCGCCTTTGCATTTAAACTGGTTGGTTGGTTTGTTCCCTTAACCACTAGGGTCGTAGGGGCACTATTTCCTGTGGCGAGCAGCAAAAAGGAATGCTACTTGATATTGTGTTTCATTTTTCATAGTATTCAAGAGAAAATGCATTTTGTAATTTGCTATGAACTAAAATATATTCATAGTATTTGATAGTTCTGATAATAATGACATTTCTTTATCGTATACATGTCTCCAAATTTGGATGCGAGAAGACAGGACAAGGTTTCCCATAACTCTTAACTTAACTCACTTACCTTGATGTCTACTGTTGGCTCATCCAGCACAATCGTCTTCTCGGTCTTGTGGTAGTCAATTGTTTGCTTGTCGATTGTAATGGCCGATAGCTTGATGAGCCGGTCAGATGTGATCACCGACCCGTAAAAGCTGTATTCCATTTTGAGGGAAAGCCGTCTCTCTAATCAAGACAACAACTTGCTTAAGTCGAATACTGTCACGGCTGATAACATATTTGTTTAATCGTTTTTGATAGGAAGTTGCCAATAAAAATCTGAATGATTGAGGCACGATGTGCCAATTTCTTAAGAGCTTCTGACCTTCTCCAGCAGGCACCTCCACTCTGTCGGAGGCAAATCCACAGCTTCCTCCTCGGCCGCCGTTGTAACCCACAGCTTTGGCAAAGAAGAGGAGCGTGAACTTCTTGGCCACCATGCAATTGTTGCTGACTACAGCATATACTTCAAAGTCTGAACCCACAATCATATTATCTGCCAGCTTGATCTATGAAAAAAGAAACATTTTGGTGTGTACTTTTAAGTAGACCCAAAACTACAAATAATGATTGGAATTGAATGAAGGTTGGTCAACCTTTATATGGAGGCCTGGTTCCTCTCCCTGCTGTTGCAGCTTGTTGTGGTGCTGGGCCTTCTCAAAAACGTCCCGCTCCTCTTTAGAGCCTAAAGCATCAAGATACAATGTGAAAAGACAGATTTGAAAAGAATGAGAATATGCACGTTTACCTTCAGGATATTTGTACTCATCTGTGATGTCCTGTCTCTCCTCTGACCCGACAGCTTTGGTGCTGATGAAGCGTCCGACAGATTTCGTCGATCCGCCGAACTTGACAAACGTTCCGTTTGACAATCGCACTAAGTCCACCACGTCTGCATTCACCTAAATGCAATGACCAGGTTAGGTACATTATGCCATCATTACCTCTCTGTGAAACCACAAAACTGATCTTCTTACTGTAAGTATAGAAAATGCATGAATGCATGTACAATCACTTTTTGTTAAAGAAATACATTTAAGTTCTGAAACTGTATCTATTCTCTGTAATGTATACAACTAATTCCAATTTATTAATCCTTTAAATGGTAGTTCCTGATTTTCAAACAATCAATAGGCCGGACATAGGGAAATTAGGACCCGTTAACTCATACGACCAGAACGGAATCAGGACCCAAATGTGTAGTGTTAACCACAAGTTTATTGATAGAAAAAGGAAGGGCAGCGCCTGCGATCCGGTGCTCGCTGGATGCAGGGAGCAAGCCGCTCACGCAATCGGATTGTGAGCCGAATACGGAAGTGGATCTTCCGGAGCAGGAGATGGCGGTGTCAAGGACAGAAAAACAGGTCGATAGCCAGGACAGGAGAGCAAAAACGTGGTCGGGATCAAAAACGAGTCATAAGCTGGGACGGGAGAGCAAACGTGGTCAGAATCAAAAACAGGTCAGTGCCGGAGACGAACGGGGAGATCAGGAACGGATGGGTGGAAAAACTGGGGCAAAAACGGGACAGGTGGGAGTCAGGGTCAAAATGCTTGCCTCGTAACAACACAGGTTCGCTGACGGACTGACAACCGGAGAGTGAAAGGACTTGGCTTAAAAAGGGACAGGGAACCAATCAGGTAGCCCGCAGCGGCTGGCGCCAAATGAGCGGGCACAGGTGATGCTAATTAGTAATCATGACAATTACCAGTATAAGGCCTATCAGGCTATTGAATCAAAAAATAATAAACATATATTGTTTAAGTTCTACCAATATTTATTTCCCTTTTGCTGCAATGCCCACATTTCTCAAAAAGATACAGTGGCGCCTCCTTTTTTATAGGGATGGCCAGATGGGGCCACTTAAAGTCTTGGGGTGGCACACCTGGTATCAGTACTCCTCCCTCCCTATTTTTGAATGCATTCAGGTTATTTCCCCTGACTCTTTGTATAATCTCTCGTGAAGTTTTCTTTTGCAAAGCTCAACCCTATGCTTATTATTTTCCCACCAAATTGAACAGTTTTCAAACTCACCTCAGCAAAAATAAATGGTGCGTCATACTTTTTTGTGAGTTCTCCTTCCTTAATCGCTCTTAGTGCAGCCGGTCCACAGCAGTAGACACCTGACAACATACATTAGACTTTCAACTGATTAACTCGAAATATTTCATATCTCTTCTGACATCGATAAATTACAACACTGATTGTCATATGATAAAGTCTCACCGTACAACTCAAAGATGTGTCTAATTGATGGAAAGAAGTGAAAGTACACTCCGAACATCTATTGGGATGCATTACTTCAGCTGTAATAATCATTTTGCCTTTATAAAGATCATGTCAACTTTATCTTTCTTGGCCTTTAGATTGCGAAGGTCTACTGAATTTTGTGGCCTGTAGGAAATTTCATGGTCACCGTCACTCTTCTCCTGTGGAGTGGGATCGCTGGTTTGCCAACCGTCAAACTCCCTGCCCAAGTCCGGACGGGTCATCCAGCAGTCCACCCAAACATGGAAGTTCCTGTGAAAAAGAAACTGAAGATGAAGGGTTTTCATCATCAATCTTACCCTCGCTGGATGTACCCACCAGATTGAATCCCCCTCCGAAAGACTTTCCCCATCCTCGTCGTAAAGATTTTCAATCATCAAGTTGGCGTTGCTGTCATGGGCAGAACCAAAGTTTGTGACCACCCGACAAGGGATGCCCAAGGCGCGAAGCACTAGAGGAAGCGAGTATTTTGTTATTATTACTTTTATTATCATCATCATTGCCAATACTAGTACAGTATTTTCTTGCTATATTCCGGTTTACTTTTTGTGGTTTCAATACCTTGCAGAGTTTCATAGTGGATTCTGATTGGCTACTTGTTACTCCCACTGTTAACCTGCTCATCAATGAATTTCTTTACTTTGATATTCAAAGCACTGGGCAGAAATCACATTGCATCAACACTTGCTGAGGGATTGCTGTACACCAGTACTGGCTTCCCTCAAGTGACCGTTTTAGATGAATATTATACAGTTATTAATTCCAAGTCATTTTAACCAAAGCTATTATGATAGGATTTATTGAAAATGTAAGTCATTTTTGAAAGGAGTAAAGGATTTTATTAAGGAATGGTTTGTCACCAGTATCAAGAACGACCCAATACTTGGTTATTGCATTGTTTCGAGAAGAGATTTTGATGGCTATTTTGTTATTATTGTCAAAAACCTTTATTTTTATTTTTATAGTCTTCAATTGTTGTGTTTTTTTCCCGAATACTAGATCCACCCAACAAAGTGTATACTTCTTAAAGGGACAGTGTGGATTATTTGACCTCTCAATCTTACTGCAACTGAAAATTCTTGTTGCTAAAAAGCACAAGAAAGAAAACTATGGAGACACAGTGACCAAAATGCACGATTTTCTTCTTAATTATTGCTGAGGTTTTTGATTTTTTTTTTCGGGGGTTTCCATAGCAGCAAGATGGGGGACAATTATTTCAGCCCCTTTAGGAAAGGCTCATGTTGTGTGAAATTCCTCGCCTTTGAGGATTGAAAAAAAAATGCATGTTTATATTATACTTTATGTATTTTGCCTATTTTTTTAAATCCCAATATTTTTTTCAAGAATTAGGTTTTTTTTAAATACTAGGAGGCACAAAACAATACACGCTGTCCTTTTATATGCCTAAGTATGCAGTGATGAAACAAAAATAAGCACAAAAAAGGCCCACTGCGTGCCACAATTTAATAACAATAATAACTAAGTTTTGATCATTTCTTATCATGTCATTGTGTGACTGAATTATTCTTCCCAATGACTCGAGAAAAAAGTCGTGACCAGAGGATCCGTAGATCATCCTCAACATTTGTTTAACTGATTTTTAAGATATGATTGACTTTTTTTATAAAGCCGTGTAAGATTTTTTTTTTTTAAAAAAGGTTGACAAATCACAAATCATTGTGCCTGTTTTTCTGCATTCATATGGACAACACTTTAATTGAAATACTTTCAATCAAAAAGTAAGTGCTACTTCATTTGATTGTCAAAGATTGTATTAATCATCCAAACCAGTAGGTGGCAGCAGATACATTTTTTTTGGTCATATACTTATTATCTGCTCATTAGGTAGCACGTTATATTGATGAATCCTTTAGTTTGATCGATGATTGTTGTTTGTCTACCTGTGCAGCCCACAGCGGCAAACACCCAACACTGGCCGAAACAAACCGGGCCGTCCTCCGCCCACTGGCGCAAGATGTCGCCTGTACCGACCCAATGGCCAGGATGAACGCCTCCGCTGAAGTCGTGCCATTCTCCCACAAGGACACCGTTGTCGTCGTTGCTGTTGATCTGAGGCAACAAAGGTCAGTCGAAATTTTAAACAGTGATTTCCTATCCGTACGGATGACAACATGCTTCTCAGGCTTCGCACCGATGACCAGTATAAAACGTGTTTATATCAGTGAGGTGCATTCAGGGGAGATAGGTGAGGCTTCGGCTCACCTGTCATCCATCATGGTAATAGAAAATGAAAAATATATTAAATGTTTATATTTATTCAGTGTTCAAGTACTATCTAACATCACAATTTCTTTTTGAATATAGCTGAATTTTTGCATTAGATTATGATTATTATCCATACAATCAGTATGTGTTATACAAATATTTCTCAGTTTTTATGGAGTATGTGATATACAGAGATTTCTCAGTCTTTATGGAGACCAGAACAACCTTTTTTGTGGCCTTGTCGACTTATGCTGCATTCCAGAGAAGTAGTATTTCTCCCACTCAGATGACACCAAATTCGACTTTTAAATCTCATCTCATCTAATCTCATTAGCTGTACCGCTTATCCTTATTAGGGTCGCGGGGGCTGGAGCCCATCTCAGCCATCTCCAAGCAGTGGGCAGGGGACACCCTGAACTGGTTGCCAGCCAATCGCAGGGCACACGGGGACAGACAACTCACTCGCTCATTCACACCTAGGGACAATTTGGACCGGCCAATTCACCTGAAATGCATGTCGTTGGAATGTGGGAGGAAACCGGAGTGCCCGGAGAAAACCCACGCAAGCACGGGGAGAACATACAAACTCCGCACAGTAAGGCCAGTAGCTGGATTTGAACCCACGCAGGAGGTTCCCACGACCTCAGAACTGTGCTGCACACGCGCTAACCACCGCTGTGCTGCTCCCGACTTCTAAGTGTTCCAGGCAAATGTAAACATCAAAGATGGCGGATCGCGAAAAAGTGTTCTTTATTTTGCTAATTACAATTAATTTGGACTTCCAGCAAATCTGCCTACTTGCAAGTGCTCAAATTGTGGAGGAAAAATGGCAACTGAGGTCATTACCGCACACTGTATAATCGTGTAAAATCATGTTTTATCTTATCATTCACCATGTTCATGGGCATCGCCATTTTGTCATGTGACGTCCCATTGAAATACTCAATTAAACCCACACTGAAACGACCCAACCTTGATCCAGAAAACGTATGTAATTATAGACCTGTGTCAAACCTACCGTTTCTTTCTAAAATACTTGAAAAAGTAGTGGCACAGCAGCTGAATGATTTCATGTCCGAGAACTATCTCTTTGAATCAATGCAATCAGGATTCAGGGCTAACCACTCTACTGAGACAGCTCTGATTAAGGTAACCAATGATCTCCTACGGGCAATGGACTCTGGCGCATCATCACTTTTGCTGCTGCTGGACCTTAGTGCTGCATTTGACACAGTGGACCATAATATCTTGCTAGAACGGTTGGAAAAATGGATTGGTCTCTCAGGAAACGTCCTCTTATGGTTCAGATCCTACCTCTCAGATAGGACACACTGCGTTAAATATGGCGAATTGACATCTGAGCCATTTAGTGTTACTTGTGGTGTTCCGCAGGGCTCAGTGCTTGGCCCCCTTCTCTTCAGCATCTATATGCTTCCACTAGGTGATATTATTCGCAAGTATAATATCAGTTTCCATTGCTACGCAGATGACACTCAACTCTATCTCCCGATGGAGGAATCTGCCACACTAAACTGTGGAAATTTGGAGGCCTGCCTCACTGAGATAAAAGAGTGGATGTCACTCAATTTCCTGCGTCTTAACTCTGAAAAGACTGAAATGTTAGTTATTGGTCCATCTAAGTCCCGTGACTTATTCTCTAAAACCGCTGTGAACATAGACAATTGCCACATCACACAGAGCGACTCACTTAAAAATGTAGGTGTCATTTTCGACCCCGATCTGTCCTTTCAAACACATGTGAAGAAAATTACTAGAACCGCTTTCTTCCATCTCCGTAACATTGCTAAAATTCGTCCTATACTTTCTTAGTCGGATGCGGAAACCATAATTCACGCGTTTGTTACCTCCCGTCTCGACTACTGTAATGCACTACTTTCCGGTCTTCCGATGACCAGACTCAAGAGTCTTCAGCTGGTACAAAATGCTGCAGCGAGGCTTTTAACAAGGACAAAAAAGTACGATCACATCACCCCAATTTTGGCTAACCTGCATTGGCTCCCTGTTAGCCTAAGATGCGATTTTAAGGTTCTCCTATTACTATACAAAATCATACATGGACTTTCCCCCTCATATCTTTCAGATCTGATTTCCCCCTATGTCCCGACCTGAAGCCTTCCTTCCGAGAGCGCCGGTCTCCTGGTGATCCCAAGAGCCAAGAAGTGTTCCGCTGGTTCGAGAGCGTTCTCCATCCGGGCACCGGTGTTGTGGAATGCTCTTCCCCCTGAGATCCGATCTGCAACCTCAGTGGAAATGTTTAAATCTAAGCTTAAAACTCACTTCTACTCTATAGCATACGAATAACCTAAACTTCTTATATGTAATAACTTGTGAAGCCCTTAGAGACTATTTGTGATTAAGGGCTATACAAATAAAAATGACTTGACTTGACTTGACAAGTCAGGGTACATATTTTTTCTCCGACTTTGCGTCAAGGACCTCCCCCATCGGGTGTCTTTAAAATTATATTTTTTTGGTCGGAGGTTGGAGAATTCCCACTTTTCTGGAATGCAGGATTAGACTTGGAGAGAGAGAGCGAGAGATACATACATATCGTTTAGGCGGCATAATGTAAGGAGCAGGACACAAGCGCTTCTCAGCGAGATGAAGTAAAAACGCAGAGCAGGTGTGCGGTCACAGTACAGTATGAAAGAAGCTTTGATATTAATTGGCATCAAAGATCTCAAGTCAAGAGGTTATGGCCGATCGGCTTGACTCTTCCTGGCTTGCTGGAAAAGTCCTCGATGGTGTGGGAAGATTCCCTTGTTTTTTAAAAAAATTGATCTTTGTTTTTCATTAAATATTATTTTCCCGCGAAGGAGTGAACTTCCGATATCTGAAGCGCTGGGTAGCGAGGCGTCTCTGTACTAACGTACCATGGCGCTGAGCACCCGCGTCACGTAGACTGGGTTTCTCCTGGCTGAGCAGTCCTGATCGGCGTCGGACGCAAATTTAGGGTTTTGGTCCAGGATCTTTAGACAGATGTCCAGAATTCCAGCTTCATACTGCATTGACAGAGAACGGGAGCTAAGTTAGACACTTCTTCAGAAACCCTCAATGATATTGATGGTTTTTTAAACAAACTCTGGCATGAGCACACCTGTCCAAAGTTCCACGGAGTGCCCTTGATGCGTTTGTGCGTGCCTCTGAAGATTTGCCCATGCTGTGCCAACACGTACTCTTGCCGCTTGGCCTCGCCACTCATGTACACGGCGTCATCTGTGTGTTCGTGCACAAAATGGTCACAATTTATAGACCTGTGTTTTTAAGCCAGAACGTAAAAAAAAACCCGTACTTGTTTAAAACCAGAAGTGGCAGACATTTACCAAAATAGAAGTCTAATGTGATCGTTGGAGCTGTTTATTCAGGCACCAAAATTTAGTCTAGCTTCAAAACAAAGCAGCTGTAGACTAAAATAATAGTAATAAGATTTTGATTTTCGCTAAAATGTGAAAAAGCGATATATTTGTTGAAAAATCGGCAGGGGTATTTAAGGGCATAACAGCGGTAGTCTAACGCTCAAAGCAGTTGTGTTGGTCGGCAGGTTAGACGAGGTTTCAGGGCACACTGGTTGACGAAGACTGGAGGACAGAAAATCATTTGTGAAGACAAGAAAAGGGACTAACATGGACACCAAGCGTTGAAGAGCAAAGTGAATTGCCCTAATGTGGTCTTGTGCCCGTTACGGTCTAGAATCAGAGAGTAGAGCCCGATAGGAGCGTCGGGTGAAGACATGACCGTGATGGAGACTTTTCTGCCAACGGGGTCGTGGCTCGCCGAGGCGCTCCACTGGTTGTTCTTTATGGAGTCACTCAACGGGAAAGAAACCTTAGTGCCCGATTCTGTTTGAGGCGAAGGACCTGAGGGGAACATTTCAAAGCTAAGACACGTGCGAGTCTTCAGCGATCGAGGCTCTACCAACCAGTGTGGACGACGATGTTGAATCCGTCATTGGCTTTGAGGGTCTCGCTTCCAAGCTGCTGGTGGACAAAGACGGTGAAGGCTTGTCCCCGACGAACGATCAGACGCCGGTCCTCGAAGGCATCTGCGTTGTGGCTGATTTTGTTGCCCTCGATGTTCAGGTCGCAGCGCTCGATAGCCAGAACTCACACAAACGCATCGTACGTTACGGACAGGTTTATATGAGTGATGTGCATTTAGGGGAGGCAGGGCCTTATCGGTCTTCATGGAATTATGATATTGAAAATAAATCAGACGGTTATATTCATGGGTGTAATCCAAGCACCCCAAAAAATTATGCTATTTTTAAAATTATTTTCCTTAATTTAAGACAAGATAAGCTTAAACATAATGATAACTCTATGTAAAAATATAAAAAAGAACAAAAAATGTGACCAACGCATTGTCGAAATTACTCGACTGCCTTGAAATGGTTCGGCCCATTTGATTCCAAGCACCGTTTTAAGATGTAGTCTGATACTTTTGTATTTTCTCCTTTTTCATTTTCATCACATTTTGATGGGTTATCTATAAACCATTTACAATTTAAAAATTTATTCATTGTTACTTATTTTTATAATACTGAATTCTTATCTTCTTGGCAATAAAACAGCTTCTGTTTGAGAACACAGAGGTCGGTTATATATGTGAATGGGTAAGTGTGAAGCACATTTTAAAGTGCTTTGGGAGGTCTTCATTGACTTGAAAAGCGCTATATAAATGCAGACCATTTATCCATCCATTATCTGCACTGCTTATCCTCAGTAGGGTCGCGGGGGTGCTGGAGCCCATCCCAGCTATCTTCGGGCAATGGGCAGGGGACACCCTGAACTGGTTGCCAGCCAATCGCAGGGCACACAGGGACAGACAACTCGCTCGCTCATTCACACCTAGGGACAATTTGGACCGGCCAATTAACCTGACATGTTTTTGGAATGTGGAAGGAAACCGGAGTGCCCGAAGGAAACCCACACAAGCACGGGGAGAACATACAAACTCCGCACAGGAAGTCTGGAGCTGGATTTGAACCCACGACAGGTTCCCATGACATGACTGTGCCGCACAAGCGCTAACCACTGCGCCGCCGTGCTGCCCCCCATATATATATATATATATAATCAATTATTACCTATTTAAATAACTGAATTACTATTTTAAAGACTGAAAGATGATTGTATGTGGTTGTTGGTGGAAAGGAGAAGAGAAGACACTCTGGCTGCTCAGCACCCCCAAAGCTCTGAACCTAAAATTGCCCCATGTTATATTTATTCAGTGTTGTTGTTGTTCCTCATTTAACTTCACAAATTCTGGATTTTATTTTTCAAAATTGCTAATTTTACACTTGATATCAGTGATGTTATTAAAAAAAATCAGTACATAACGCACTTCTGTGCAGAGCGTCTGCATCTGCAGAGTGAGACATGCGATTCTCTTGCCTCATGACAGAGGGCGATAGTGAGAGCAGGGATTCTCAATTGGCGCAAGTCAAGCCATCCGGTCATTTTTTTCTCATTACACGGACTATCATTACGAAAGATCTATTGGGGCTTTTAATCCAAATGAGCAGTGCATACACTCCATTTTTAAGGTAAGGTTAAATACGTTTTTTTCTATTCTAGTTTATATATTGCTTTGTCAATCTGCCGATTGATGGGAAACAGGTTAATTTATTTGTAAATCTGCCTCCTCAGAAACGAACCTCACTGGTTGAAAGTGACCACTTTTTAAATCACTTTGGTTTGATTTTTGTTTTTTAAAACATTATTTTATTACACAGACAGACAAACATGCACAGTCATGTATAAGGTGGTTGTTTTAAACTCCTCTCTTTTAATACATTGCATTCAATTGAATTTTGCACTTAAAAAACAAAACTTTATTTGCACCAAATTGTCATTTAAATTTTATTTCAATGTAATACTTACAAAGAGCAAAACTGAACTTATTATCATGTTACTTAAGAAAACAACAAAAAAAAAAAATGGTAGACAATAAAATTGGGAAACATTTGCAGTACTTTGAACTAGGTAAGACAAAATTTCAGGATTGATTTTCTTATTTAGTCAGAGAAAAAGATAAAACATATTTTTAACAAAGCCAAATATTCTACCGTTACGTAACATTTGATTCCATGTGTGGTCTTAAAATGATACATTTACTCATCAAAATGTTATATAAAGTTATTTAATAAATGAATACTTGTCATTCATTGCACTCCTAAAGAAAATAGTCTTTTTGTTGAAAAAACATACAACATATCTAGTTATTTCTCCTAATTCACATAATATGGCTTAATATTATTTTATTGCATATTTTTTGAAACATTTGACAATTATCCTTTCACATTAACATTGATGTAAACACACCACCAGCTCCTCTAAAAACCACGCTTTTACGAAAATATTTGGAAACCAAACGGAATTTAATGACCCGCCATGAAACCTTTACTTGAAACATGAATATCCGATGTCTTGAGTGTGAAAATGGCTCTTAGCGTTCCAACAAATATGAATTTATGACTTTCCCAAAATAAACTGCACAAATATACCGTGTGAATGGCAGAATAGTCGTACTTGTCTCTAAGGTCACAAAATCCATCATTTGAATCAAAAGCTTAAAACATTGTCCTTTGCGCTTACCTCCATTCATGATTGCGGTGACACTGGAGGTGTTCCTGTGCGTGGTGTCCTGAAGCAATGCGACAGCTTCGCTCTTGATCCTGCTCGGTATTCGAAACCAAGTGAAACCAGAGTGGGCTCTTGGGCTCATAATTCTGTTTTTAGTTGGAAGGCCACACGGACTTTGACAGTTTCTTCTTTCTCTTTTGGAGGATCTTAATTTTCTTTCAAAGTCCATTTGAAGCGGGATTTGGGCCAAATATATTTACAATACAGTAATCCTTCATTTTTCAGGAGGGGTACATTCAAAACACAACCTGTAATACGTGAAATTTGTGAAATAGTAACCTTTCACGGTGCACGGATCCCTTAACCGTATGGGTTGTCGAGGCACCAATGAGGACGCAACTCTGGACAGCCTTCTCTACTATTGACTGTCCCTGCCTATTCTTGGGTCGTGACAAAGTTGGCAGCAGTTCATTCTTTAATGTTGTCGGCCCAGTTCTTTTTCGGTGTCCTTTCCTCCAGTAACCTTTGTTATTTATTTATTTTACAATTACACGATGAAATACTCTAGTCTAGACTATACATAAATATCAAAGAACAAAACCTTTGTACAGGTTCAAAACATTCATTGAATTAAAGTACTGTACTGTATTCTTTAACTGTAAATATTTATTTGTTACGTACATACTCTCTTAAAGACTGTTTTGACAATCAGAATATAGAACACAAACCAAGATAAAAAATGCCCGAACCAGCAAGATCGATGAAGATGAACTGCATTATAGCGAGGGATTATTGTATTAAATGGAAAGAGTGTATTATTTGGAGCCTCCCAGTGGTTGAAAAAACATATTGAATAGAAAAATAAGGAAAAAATACACAATGCATTTTTGAATACTCCTGGGTCAAGAAATTTAGAATCATTGCACATAACCTGAGACTCACCTGCCCTTCTGCTGCTACAAGTACCCAAAAACGCAAATGTTCAAGATTGAAATGAATGGAAATACTGTAGCTCTATTATTTTATATTTTGTTCTTGACTTCTCAAAAACAGTTTCTTTAAGGTGTCACGACCAGCACACAGGGTAGAACCAATAGCGTAACGTTTTCTCACAATTTTATTAAAAGAAAGAGGAAGGGCAGCGCCCGCGATGCGATGTTCGCTGGACGCGGGAGGCAGGTCGCTCTCGCAATCGGATTGTGATCTGAACACGGAAGTGGATCTTCCGTTGCGAGCGATGGCGGTGTCATGGACGGAAAAACTGGTCGGTAGCCGGGACGGAAGAGCAAACGTGGTCGGGATCAAAAACGGGTTGTAGCCGGAGACAAACGGGAGCAAAAACGGGACACGCGGGAGTCAGGGTCGAAAAAAGGCTTGCCTTGTAAAAACAGAGGTTCGCAGACGGACTGAGAACAGGGGATTGACAGCACTGGGTTTAAATAGTGACAGGGAGCCAATCAGAGCCCGTGGCGGTTGGCGCCAAATCAGCGGACATAGGTGATTCACATCGGTAATCATGACATAAGGTTTCTAAAGGAGTCTAGCGCTCTTTAAACTAGTTTGACTATAAGAGCTATTTTTTTTCAAAGTGATATTCATCTGTAATCACAAGCAAATCTAGACCTAGCAGAGAAAATAGACGGTGCTGCCATATACACTGTATCAGAAATGAAATTTTTAGGAATTACAATATGCAGTAAATTAAATTTAATAACACATCAAACAGTGGGCAGCACGGCGGCGCAGTGGTTAGCGCATGTGCGGCACAGTTCATGTCTCACCTCCTGCGTGGGTTCAAGTCCAGCTCCAGACTTCCTGTGCGGAGTTTGTATGTTCTCCCCGTGCTTGCGTGGTTTTCCTCCGGGCACTCCGGTTTCCTCCAACATTCCAAAAACAAGCATTTCAGGTGAATTGGCCGGTCCAAATTGTCCCTAGGTGTGAATGAGCGAGCGAGTTGTCTGTCCCCGTGTGCCCTGCGATTGGCTGGCAACCAGTTCAGGGTGTCCCCTCCCCACTGCCCAGAGATGGCTGGGATGGGCTCCAGCACCCCCGCGACCCTACTGAGGATAAGCGGTGTAGCTAATGAGATGAGAACACATCAAACACATACAAACTACGGTATCTAAAAGTGTTTCTATTATGAACAAAGAAAAAATTTAAAACTATAATGCATTGTATTTATTATATTTTTCTTATTTTTTTGCCATATTCAACATACTGTGCAGAAGTCTTGGGCAATAATTACAAAAGTGTACTCCATCCCCCTTTTATACTCCAAAAAACGTGCAATACGAATACTATACAGGGCATGATACTGTGATCACACCTATGTCTGCACTCTTAATTATTAAAACAGTTTGATCTAGTGTCATTTTCCACTTCACAACTACTATTCAAAGTAAACAAAGATATACTGCCAAAGAACATCCAAAAATTATTCTCATGAAAGGAAGGAGGCTAGTAACTAGTAAGCTAGTAAGATCCAACCGGTGAGAACCACCAGGAAAAGTATGTGTGTGTCTGGATGTGGAGTGAAACTTTGGAAAAAATTACAGGATGAGCTCAAAAATGTCCAAATACAAAAAAAAAAGTATTGTCAAAGTACAGAGAGGAGGAATATTGGTTCTGAATGTTATAGCAAATTGATGGTTTAAGCAAAATATTAACATTATCATTATTAGTATGATTATAATTATTATTATCATAACTGTTATTACTATTTTTATTTTCATAATTTTTGGTGTCTGAATGATATTTAGTGATGAGTAGCATTATAGAGTTACTAGATGGGTAAAACTAAATTAATCTGGTATAGCTATTATGACGATTACTGTTATAACTGTTGTGTGACTATTATTGTTATTATCATTTTTATCAGTATTATTGGTATTCTATAATGTAAACGAGCAGAAGCCTTATACAGTTAATAGTTAAGCTTGTTATTATTATAACGGTTATCATGACTTTTATTTTTTGTTGTTATTATTATTATCAACTATATGTCTATTATTGTTATTATTTAACGTTTTTATATTGCTGTCACCATCATATTATGCAAATGTAACAATCTGCATCTATATTCATAAACAGAGAATGATGTGAATAAATATGTAGGTGGTGATGGTGAAAACCAGACAAAAACTAAATAACTGTGGATACAATTACATATACATCTTAATAAGAACACAAAACAGACATGACTGCACATTTCATAGTTAGGGCAGACAAGTTGGAGCTTGATGATGGAGGCATCTGGCTCAAGTTCCACTGCCTTGTCTTTTCAATGCACAGAAAAGGACACTTAGCAATGGGTGGTTATGCTGCCTGGGGTGGACCCCTAAAGCAGCAGGTGTGATGGACAAACCACATCACAAAACAATCAGTTTTCACCATGAGACGCAATGTTGTTATAATAAATACTCTTATTATATTATTCTGAAGAACTATGGAAACAGCAATGATGATAATGTTGAGAATAGCGATGGTGATGATGATGTGACTTTGCATCCACGGAACCATTGTAAATATGTATATCTATGAGGTGGTTCTTAAATGTCAAGTCAAGTCATGTTTATTTGAATAGCCCTTAATCACAAGACGTCTCAAAGGGCTGTCCAGAGTACAGACAGACTATTATTGCACCACCCCCTGATCTAAAACCTACATGAGGGCAAGGAACTTGTTTGATAAACCTGTCCTCTTGGATACAACAGTAGGGGGCAGTATTGCTTCACACGACAACTAGATAATTCAAGTCAAGTCATTTTTATTTGTATAGCCCTTAATCACAAAGAGTCTCAAAGGGCTTCACAGGTTATTACACATGAGAAGTTTAGGTTACTAATATGCTATAGAGGAGAAGTGAGTTTTAAGCTTAGATTTAAACATTTCCACTGAGGTTGCAGATCGGATCTCAGGGGGAAGAGCATTCCACAACACCGGTGCCCGGATGGAGAACGCTCTCGAACCAGCGGAACACTTCTTGGCTCTTGGGATCACCAGGAGACCGGCGCTCTCGGAAGGAAGGCTTCAGGTCGGGACATAGGGGGAAATCAGATCTGAAAGATATGAGGGGGAAAGTCCATGTATGATTTTGTATAGTAATAGGAGAACCTTAAAATCGCATCTTAGGCTAACAGGGAGCCAATGCAGGTTAGCCAAAATTGGGGTGATGTGATCGTACTTTTTTGTCCTTGTTAAAAGCCTCGCTGCGGCATTTTGTACCAGCTGAAGACTCTTGAGAACTGGTCGTTTCTTACGCACTTAAAAAAAAATATCCTCATTTAAAAGCATGGTCAGATTGCGAGGAAACACGGCAGTGAAAATAATTTCAAACATTTTCAAGATATTCACCCAAAATTCAAGCATTTCCCTGACCCTGAAAACATTACAATTCAAGCAATTCCAAAGATTTCTAACACCAGTACGAACCCTGTCCTTTCTTTAACATTCATCTCCGGTAACGTGAACAAGATAAGTGTCATAATGAGATATAATGTGATGCCTTTTCGTATGTCATCTATAGCATTACTGGTGGTCTAGTGGTCAGGACTCAGCGCTCCCAGCGCCGCGACCCAGGTTAGTTTCGCAAAAACTATTTCGATCGTGGTCAGCAAAATTTTACTACTGTTTATTCACTGCACAAATACGTCACATTATACACAAATAAATACAGTCATTGGACACAAAAAAAGTAACAAATCACTTTTACAGAGCTTTAAATTAGAAGATATTCACTTGTGTAAACAGGACATTCTATACCTGTGACTCATTTCCTAAATGAAAAAAAATGCCTCATTAATGCAAATACACAAGAGATCTAGCTGTAAGACACAATTATTAAGGAAGTCAGGGGGTAGGATTAAACATATGCTTCTTCCTATTCCTTTTTGGACATATATGTTGACATTGATTTTTTTTTTTTGACTTGTTTTGTTTTTATCTTATTGTAAATAAAGTTTCATTCATTCATTTAAATTAATAAAGCATTCATTTTAGCAGCTCCTCTCAGAGGATAAATAAAGGATGCTTGTGAGCATTATTCCACACACAAACATTCTATATGCGTCACTATTATTTATTCATGTTCACGAATGTTCCTAAAATCATTTTCAGCCGACGTCGGGCTATTTCTGTAAATGGCAAGCGTAATGGATGTGATGGTAAAGGTATAGTTTTGGTATATATTCGTTTTTGTTAAGAGTTTATTTGGAAGATAAATTCAAGTTATTGGCCAAACTGTTGCTTGACTATAAAAATCGACTTGGAATAAGGGAAGGCCATTGTATTAAAATCTTTATTTTGCCTTTTATATTCAAATATCCTCATAGCTGTGATAAATCTATGGACAGTATTTCCTAAGGGTATGATGTATAACATTTATTTGTGGTACTGCATATCATTCAAAATAGATGTGTTTGCCTAACACACTTTTTTTTCGAACAAAAACCTGACGGCCTAAAAAAAAACTCACACTGATTCATCTTGAATTAAAACCTCAAAGCCCCAGTGTGTAATATTTGACCACTAGATGGAACTCTATTGTCTAATGTGGACGATGCCAGCCAAACATGAAAAAAAAATTCTAGGTAGAGATTCCACTATGTAAAAGAAATACAGAAAAAATATTATTATAGTAGTTCAATTATTTTTGCAGAGGATTGAATTTTTGGTAACATTAGGAGGCACACAATATTACACACCGTCCCTTTAAGAAAGGAAACAGGAATCGTAAATGTATGGAACCAGACGATAAGATACATGCCATTTTGTATACAATATCCTTAATTCATACCAGTCTAGAACATCCATCCATCCTCTGCACCGCTTATCCTCAGTAGGGTTGCGGGCGTGCTGGAGCCCATCCCAGCTGTCTTCAGGCAGTGGACAGGAGACACCCTGAACGGGTGTCCAGCCAGTCGCAGGGCACACAGAGACACTCACTCGCTCATTCACACCTAGGGACAATTTGGACCGGCCAATTCACCTGAAATGCATGTTTTTGGAACATCCAAACTCCACACAGGAGGTTTGATCTCGTGACCTCAGAACATGTGCTATAACCACTGCGCCGCCATGCTGAACAGCCTAGACCAAAAAATCCAATTTGTTGAGCAGTACGGAGCACAAGAAGGTACAGTACTGTGCAAAGGCCAAGTCATTTTTTTTTGTTCAACTGTTGCTTGAGTAAATATTTTCTGCAATTCTTTCTTAATACTCAAGTATGGCTTTCAAAATGTGCTAGTTATACGTATCGGTTCAACACATGGCAGCTATACAAAAATGAAATACACACAATTCAGCTATTATAAATTCCAATATTTTTTGGGGCCTGTCTGTTTTTTATACATCTTGTTTTTATTGCCCTGGGTTCAGACATCAAAATAAAGCACCATAACACTTAAAGTGGATTTTTATGTATGTGCTTGTGTCTGGCAGAGTTGCAACAAAAAGGCCCGAAACTTTGTGTCATAAATCAATGAGATGAATAATAAAACAATGGGCAGGTGGAGCAGAAGACGGCTAATCATGGCGAGGAAGAGAACCTGCAAGAAGACACGAGAAAGGTAAGGCCACACAAAATGAGAAGAAACAAAAATGTAGCAATCTCCGGTCACATCACATGACTGCGATTGCCATGACGACTTTATACGTTTCACATGGCAGCTATACAAATGTTATGTTCTGTGGCCTACTCGAAGAATGAACTCGATCAGTGGTCAGCAACCCTCGGGCCATGGACTGGTGCTGGGCCGTGGGTAGTTTGGTATCAGGGCACACGGTAAGAAAAAGGACTTTGAAAAGCGCTATATAAATGCAGATCATTTCATTTTTTTTCCTTTTGTCGTTTCGTTTCGGGCTGAACTTGAACTGAAGCTTTGAGGTGGTACGTTTGAAGTAACACCAGCGTGGTTGGCACAGACGGGCGCAGTAGCCTGTCGGGCGATTCGACCGTCACATTGGAAACAAGGATTTCCGCCCGCCGGAGATACAGTCATGGATGAACCCAACCAAACCTTTGCGCTTTGAGCCACTCGGTGAATCGAAAGGTTATCTACTGTAAATACATTCACGGCTAGGAATTGGAGGATGCATGAGATCCCTAAGTTAAGAACACGACACAGGGACCACATAACACCAAAAAGATTTTCGCAGGGTTGGTTCATTTGGTGAGATTGTATTTTGAAGGACTTGGCACACAGATCATCATGACGTTTTGCGTTAAATGATATGATAGCGACCAAAATGTGTTGCTATTGACATGTTTGCCTCCAAACTCAGAGGTCCAGGGTTCAATTCCAGCTATCGACCTCCTGTGTGAAGTTTGTATGTTCTTCCTGTGTCTTCAGGCAATCCTCCCGCATTCCAAAAACATCGCTGGAATAGGCCCAGCACCCCAGTGATCCTCATTTGGATATACGGTTTGGATAATTAATGAATGTGATGTTGAATTTGGTGTCCGTAACTTCAAAATATTCTTCTTGCTGAAGCCATCTTTTGGTTAAAATCATCCTTGCATTTATTTATTTGCTCAGGTTCTTATTTAGAACTTTAATTTTTCACCTTGTATGGCCTTCAAGTCTTCTCATAGAGCCAATTTACAAACTCTGTCAGTACTCTTGATTTGCATTTTTTTGCAAATAAAAAAAGAGGGGCCAAACTTGGCTTAGCTTTGGTTTGAGTAATCTTAAGTTGAATGAAATTTCACCCTTGTATCTAATACGTGAGAGGGAAATGTTTTTGAGATGAAGTGTTTGAGGAGCATGTTAGGAGTGACAAGATTGGATAGATGGAGAAATGAAATTGTCAGAGACAGAACTGGAGTAGTAAGGGAGCTGAGCAAGCATGTGGATAAGAGAGTACTCTGTTCGTTTGGACACATGGAGGGGATAGATAAGGAGCGAATGTTGAAGAGGATCTACAGAGAATAAGTAAATGGAAGGAGACCGAGAGGAAGGCCGCGATTGACGTTGGATGGATGGTGTTATGAGTGCACTGCAGGAAAGAGGTCAAAAAGTAGTGGAAGCTAGAGCTCTTGTTGGTGATAGGAATGAGTGGAGATGTGTTGTAAAAGGATAGTGGGATGTTTAGACGCGTTCCAAGAGATGGGCAGGGCACCCGTATGATGCGGCAGGGGTAAACCAGTGAAAGCTGTCGGGCCCTGCTGTTGAACAGAGTGTGTAGTGTCACCCTGACCCAAGTGACATGGCCCCTTTCTCGTGTCCCGTTTTATCTGGAGGGACGAAAGCATGACCAACTTGGGTGCCAAGGTGCTTAACTTGTTTGGGTTGACAATGGTCAAATTTGTTGTGTTTTTTGCTACTTTTTCCTTTTTTTGTTTTTGCGTTACTCACTGTACTATTAAGGGACATTGTGTATAATCTAGTGCTTCCTGATAATATTATGCAAAAATGCATGAACTATTATATAAACAGGAATTTTTTTTAAATTGTTGATAATTTTGCATTTATTTGACACAACATAAGGCTCACCTAGAGGAGGGAGACATGAGTGTCTGCCATCTGGATGCTACAGGTATTGCCAAAAACCAAAAACTTGTGCAAAAAATTAAAAGAAAGTTAGAGTGTTTTTTTTTTTATTTCAATTCCTCCTTGCGCTTCTTGGAATTTGGCAATCGTTTTCGGGTTCACCACACATCACGGCGGCATCTAGTGGCCAAAGAATACATAGTGTCCCTTTAAAAGAACAGGAAAAAAGGTAAAATTACACTTCCAGAAGAAAGTCGATAACATTTTAAAATCAAGCCACAATTCAGACAAAATGATTTACCTTGTCCTGGGAGTTCTGGTTTAAACCAATGTGGATTTTCCTACCGGCATCTCTCCCTGTAATCAAAACAACATTTACTTACAATGAGGATGTAAATGTAAATGCAGGTAACATTAAAAATATTTCAGAGGGCTTAACTAGCTTGATGTCTGTTTTTATTTTTGTCTTAGTTCATTGTGAAAATGGTCAGGACTGAGAACATTGGTAAAAAATAAAACAAAAGTGATGGAATAGAGATTGTGATTTCATGTTAAAAAAAGTATTATAATTTTTTTTTTCCCCCCCATATCGACCAACCCAGATTGGACCTTATTTTAAGGTTTGGTGTAACACCAAAGGCTTCAAGTTTGCCGAGTACAGAGACCCCTTACTACTCTTCCCTTCAGTTGTTGCTGGTTCGCTCCTTCGCAAGAAAAATTATTTAATGAAAAATAAATCGGATAAAAAGATTCAACCGATGCTTTCCACACCACCGAAGAATGTTTTAGACAGCCAAAATTCAAGCCAATTGGCCTGCACCCCTTGACCTGAGATCTCGA
This sequence comes from Urocampus carinirostris, assembly GCF_059441175.1. Classification (NCBI taxonomy): domain Eukaryota; kingdom Metazoa; phylum Chordata; class Actinopteri; order Syngnathiformes; family Syngnathidae; genus Urocampus; species Urocampus carinirostris. Next base: position 32,837,457 of record NC_142351.1, on the reverse strand, counting down.
ATGCCGATTAGCCATTTTGATTCATGGCACCTTTCATACTATAACCAGACACCTGCTCTGTGCTCCCTGCATCTTGCTGAAAAGAGTGTGTCTGTCTCTGTCTCTCTCTCTATCAAACTGTTTTTATGTGTTCTCTCTCTCTCAAGTCGGCAAGTCCGCTTTAATGAAGGCCGCCAAAATAAAAAGGTGCGACACTACTTCGCAAATTGTCACTTTTTGAGAGTGGTTCTGGTCTCCATCAACCCCCAAAACTGAGAGATCTCTGTAAACTCTGATTTTGGTTCATCTATAGCACAGGTGTCGAACAGGCAAGATCAGGCCCGCTAAGGGATTGAATCCGACCCGTGAGACAACACTCAAAGAAGCGCAAGAGATAAACAAGCTGCAGGTTGAAATATGTCAACTCGATGTTGCCAGAGCCAGGTGCCTCTCACAAAAACACTGGACTTGTATTTATTTCTGTCTCTCTCTCGCTCTATTTTCCCCCCCTTTTCTCCCTCTCTGTCTCTTTCACTCTCTGTGTCTCTCTTTTTCTCTTCCTTTGTTGCTCTTTGCCTCTTTCGCTCTCTGTGTCTTTTAACCTCTTTTGCTCTGACTTCCTTTTTTCCTTTTCTCTTCACATCCTTCGCATTTTCTTTTCTCTTTTCTCTTCTTCTGTCTCTCTATTTCTCTTTGGATTTCTTTTTCCCTCTCCTTTTCTTTTCCCCCTCTCTCACGACTTTTATCTTTTGTTTCTCACGCCCTCTCCCTCTCTCTCTTTGTCCCGCCCTCTTTCTTTTTCCCTCCCTCTTTCTCTTATTTCTATATCTCTTTTTCTTTCTTTTTAATCTACTAGTCCGGCCCCCGACAGAATGTTTGTTCTATCGTGTGGCCCCCGAGTTAAAATGAGTTTGACACCCCTAAGTATAGAATGTCAACAAACATTAGAAACGGTTTAAAAGTAGTATCTTAAAACAAGCCAATAAATAGGCATACATATGTAGAGATTCACTGTGCATCCTTTCCAAGTACCTGAGCATGATGAGGGTGTGGTGGTTTTGTATTTTCCTTCTCAATGTTGACCGCCTGTAAGCTATTTTTATGGTGCGGCGATGCGCAGCGGCCCAAACGATGGGAGCCCACAGATGATGAGGAAGCCACAACCTCCCCACCGAGGCCAGACAGAAAACTGCGCTCCGAATCGCTGAGGAACACATTCGCGCTCTCCTCGAATGAATCTGGCATCTCCGCTAAGTCTGGAAGGTATAAGTCATAGGCTTTAGTTTGCAAAACTCAGAATTATTTTAACTAATGTTTGTTTAATCAAAAATGTCCTGTAAATTTGGGATTGCAAAGCTAACCTGATCAGAAAGTCAGATTTAAAACTCAAATTTAAGAATGAAATTCTTGTGACCATTCAAGATCCGTAGTTAAAGGTAACAGCAAATCTTCCAACATGCAAAATGTGAGTACTTGTTTTTTTGCATAAAAATTCTCTATATATTTAATCAGTATATTTAAATTATTTTCAGAGACAATGCATTTGAAGACAGCATGTCTTGTGTTTGTCATCCCGAGCTATATTGTATGTGTTAAACAGTTAAACAGATAATGAGTGTATTAAGCAAATAAGCAAAGTTTTGGCAATTTTTGTGGGGAATGTCTAGGTGTTGTGCACAGTAATGGCACAACAAAGAGCAAGCTGCCAAAAAGGGGCTAACTGGCAAAAAAAAAAAAAGAAAACACACACACGGAGACCACCAAGGCGGGGCTAACCGGGACCGAGCAACAATAGGCAGGTGCGGCCTCAGCGGAAAAAACGTGAGGCTGGTCGACTAAAAAACACGCAGTGAGTGGCCACGCTACCCGGGAACAAACCAGGAACATAGAAAATGGGAAAGCCCTCAACAGGCCCGAGGCTAACGTGGAGCTAGCTGGACAGAATTATCCCAACAGTGACACACCCTGCAAAAAACTAACAAAAAGCCCGAATCGCCTACCTCTAAGCAGAATTCAGTGGCATGCAATCTGTTCACTACAATCGTCCGTTTTGGAACTGGCCCCACATTTTGTCAATGATTTGGAAGTGTTGTGTTCTGTCAATTATGTCCCAGCAGCTTGTAGTCCCGAATTTACCTTGATTTGGATTATTCTTATGAATGGTTGTGTGAGGAGGTGCAGCGTCAGACCTACTTGACGGACAAGCCTGGTGCTCCCAGCATTCACAATCCCCTTGAGGTAAAAAGTGTGGAGTGTTGATCTCGTTGTCCGGGATGCCATCGAGAGTGGGGCCTGCGGCAGGGATGGCGAGGTAGCCCGCGGGAGAGAGCGAGCCTCGGCCCGAAGACGAAGATGAACGGCTGAGGGTTGTGGAGGCTGAGTCGAGCGAGTGCGGGCGAGTCTGTTCTAGAGGCCTGTGTGAACAGCGCGCCACATGGACTGACAACACACACGCATGCGTTTGCCGTCAATCACACGAGAAGGCGCTCGATCACTTGGAGATTTAATTTTTGTTTAGAATTTCAAAAATGTTTCCAGGTATTTAGGTATGACATAATTTGCATGAAAAAAAACCCTTAATTTTCACCCTATTCATTGTTATGTTGAAATTTTGCTCTGCCAATGGCAAGGCTGGTTTTCATAACCATGGCAACCTGGCCAGCTCAAAAATACAGAGGAACCTTTTTACACAAGCACTTCTTCACATGAGAATTTAGGTATAAGAGTTTTGTTTTACAATAAAAAATATTGCTCGCTGTATGAAGGACGATCCAGTTCACGAGCAGTCCCAGAGGCTACCACTAGAGACCGCCTACCGCTTGTGACTGCTCGCAGCAACTTGTCCAGTTTGCGAGTGCAAATCATTTCCGGCCAAAAAAAAACCCCCAAAAATTGTGCTGTAAAAAGTAGTAAGTAGTAGTAACTTTAATTTTAATTGTACAGTTAGTGCTTACGTATCACCAACAGTCTCTCAATCTCATATCCGTCAACCTCTGCCAATTGCTCCTCTTATTAATGATTGCTAATCCTTGATCAGTGATGTTAGACCTTACAAACACAACAGGGCACCTATTCACAGCAAGACGGACTATGTCGAATTCCACAACAATATTAGCAATCTACCGTGTTGTTGTCATCTGCTACAAGTGATCATCCAGATTTGAGCTGAATTGAGCAGGATGAAATTGGTCTTTTTCATTTTCTTTTTCCTGTATCATTTTTTATACGGCGTTAAGAGTTTACAATGACCCCCCCCCAAAAAATGCTAAAATACGGGGACAAATATAAGTTGACAGGTATGCGATCTCCGTCACTCTTCCTTTCTATTTTGGGTTTGCTTTGATGCTTTTGGTAGGTTGTCAACAGGCCAATTAGTTTAAATCATTTTTTTTATCTGGATAATGTGCAATTCAAGCTATGAGCACGATCCAGGAACATATTAAGCTCGTATGAAGAGGTACCAATGTATTCAACTTGAATGAATAAAGATGTTACCATTCACCCCAGAAATTAGGATTTTAGCAGACGCTTAAGTTTAGCACACTTAAGTAGTACTGTAATAGCTTGTGCTAACATTTGTAACAGCAAAACGGAGACTCAAACCAAACCTCAACATTTATTTCCTAAAATGTTTTGCTCAGCCTTTTGCGAGGTTTTGTGTCTTGGGGGTCACCATGGCGGTAATACAACCGTCAATGATGTCAGCTTGCCGTAGTTGTGACTGATGCTTTACAAAATAAACACAAATTTCTCAACATCATGAGTCTTTAAAAGGCAAATTTAGATGAAAGTTCATGTATTTATGCTTATTTTTTGAATAAATATTGGGTTTTTTATAATTGCACCCTTTCAACACTTGCAGGTGCTAAATAATATACTATGTCCCACAGTGTAATACACAAAATTAAAAAAAAAATCGTGTGACAAATACCTTTGCGATTCCTCCCATGTATATTCTGCAAAACAAATCCTGCCCAATTGGCAAAACCACTTGCATATTTTAGTGATTTTTTTACATGCCTCTTATATAAGATACTTTAACTGATTTCTTTAATAAACTAAAAAAAATATTCTTGTATTAAGCTAAACTGTCCACTTTGGAAGATAGTAAATAATATTGAAAATTTTGAGTATTGTTTTTCTAGTTATCACGCTATGTATTTATTCGAATGAGCAAACTTTTCTACCATCTGCTATGCCATATAAATTAGCTATTTGATTTATTCTTTTATTACTAGAGAAAACAACTAGAACATATTAAAATAAGCTAAGTTATACTTCAATGTGGGGTACGTAGTTTAAAGTGTCCTAAAAAGCTTAAAATTAATCATTTTCTCCATTAAGTATGTGTTAAAAATGCCCAACTAAAAGCCTTTATCTGTATTTTTATCTTTTATAATTAGTGTTCCAGGATGAAAATGGTGAAAGTAAGAAAAGACTGTTTCAAATAAAGTCCAAATGCCAATCCAAACCTCCCAAAAGATGAAAAAAGACAACTAAGCGCAACTAAGATAGACATATACATGCATCTTGACAGAGGCTGCAATGAAGATTTCAGCCAGAAGATGGCATCAGGAAGTAGAATAATTTGAAGTTACGGATACCACCTTTAAAATAAGCAGTTTTCAGCCACTGGCATAAGAATTATTATTATTTTTTGCTGTTCAATGTTTGCATAAGGGCAAGGTTGAGGAAGATTAAAGAGAATAACCAACAGTACCTGTTCCTAACCAAAATTAACGTAACATAAATGGAACATTTGTTGCCTTTACCTCTGCCAGGAGGGATGCCGCTAATAACATCCCGGTCACAGGTGTCAGCTTGGCTGGCTTGAATCTCCACAAATGTTTTTTGACCAAGTCCCATGAACTTTCGCTCTTGTAGTTTTAGCTCTGGAACAAATGACACAGTCGGTGTAATCAAATCTACACAATTACTATTATGTTGTCAGATTATGATCGACGGGATTAACCAGGGGTTGGAAACCCCAAATTTTGAACGAGCCAAAGTGGACGAAATAGTGCAGCAAATAAAACAAACAAATGCCTTATAAAAGCCTTATAATGAAGGCAACGCATGCTGTATATTTCCTATATTAGCCTTCTATCAAAATAACTAAGTTGTTTTAAAATACAAAGTGAGCCATCATGTTTAAATGTTTATTTTCACAGCAGCGCATTTTTTGGAGAACGCATCACTTGACTACGCAGATGAAGGGTGCAATAAGGTTAAAAGTGTAGAGCAAATAAGCCCAGCCCAAAATGACTTCCACTTTTTTTGTTTTGGGTGGCTCCCTTTGGAATGGATGGAACAATGATTCATGATTTCGTACTTTTCCCTCAGAATGGAGTGATTCCATATTTTTTTCCCTGTGCTCGGTCGATAAAAGCAGCATTTAATGACCACCACAACGTTTTTTTATTCATTTCATTTAGTGTTTCTGAATGCCAAGGAGTTGCACTTTTGAAAAACGATTATTTTTTCATGATTTCTATCGGAGTTTGTTCTACTAAAATGTCGGAGTGTGTACTTATCCAAGACTGATGATTCCATTCTTTTTGCTAGGGGTTGTATATTTCCCTCATCCATCTTTTTCAATTTGTAAACATTTTTGGAAAAGCGACAGGGAGCCGGTCAGCAGCGCTAAAGAGCCGCGTTTGGCTCCTGGGGCGCGGGTTGCCAACCCCCTGGCATGGACAAATAGAGGCAGCTGACTTGTGATCAATGTCACAGAGGTACAGATAGCCTAAGATTCACCACGACATTCCATAATATTTAGTTGATACCTCTATTGTGAGCGGCCTGATCCCATAGAATCTTCTCAAGGTCTATCGTCCAGGCTTTTTTCTGTTCCACGCTGCTGGCCTTCAGCGTGTAGGTGCCCGCGCTTTTCTGCCTGCGGAACCAGATCTCGAAGCTTAAGCCACTCACGCCAGCATCATGGGTCATCCCGATGTCACTAGTCTAGGCAGAAGCACAATATAAAGCAACATAGACTGTCTTATTATCCGATGAGACAAAAGCTTCTGAAGTAAGTTTGATACTTTCAAAGACTGCTTGTAAACATAGACTTCAATTCCACTTTCTGTCTTTTTCATCTTGCTGAAGAGAATGAGATGCTCAAAAAGGAAGATGCGGCGGAAGCATTTCTTCTTCCGAAAGAAAACGGTGAATTCATCCTGCCTGATGAGCTGACCTTGCTCTTGTAAGTTCACCTGTCAGCAAAGAAGAGAGGACGGACTGAGGCAAAATACAATCACCACATTTGCAAGTATTCCTCTGCTCTATCACGGTTTACATTCAGACATTTTTGGTGCATTCAGATAAAGTTCTTACATCACACTCCTGGATTGCATCCATAGTGAGCAGATCGTTGCCGTGACGCATCTGAAAGCGAACCAGGTCAGCAGCAGCTTGGATGTCGCACCGCTCCCTGCCGCTGTCGGCGACTTCAAGATTTTTAGCACCCACGGTGGCTTGGGTAGTGTCATGTGGCCAGTTGGAGGCAGTCAGAGCCAACATGTCCTGCAGTAGGAGGTTGTACTTGCTGATCCTCTGGATTGGTCTCAGCAAGTAAGAGGACAGATCCATCTTGTCTTCAAGCTCCTGCTGCTTCCTCTGGAAAGACAGGTGAAGGATTACAATTCAGATATTTAGTGCGGAAGCACTTGTGCTAATCACGTCAAAGTAGGCCAGGTCCAGATATCATTATAGATTTTTAAATTGTTAATTAATTTTCAACTATTTTAAGGACACCTCAAACTACACACACCACCATGAAGGAGAGTGGCAGGGGTGGCGAATGGGGAGAGGTGTGAGATTTCACTTGCGTGCTCGCGGTTTTCTTTTTTTCTAGGATGAAAATGGTGAAAGAAAAGGACCGTTTCAAATACAGTCCAAATGTGAACCCAAACCCCCATAAAAATGAAATAAGAAGAGTTTATTCTAGCCTGTTTTAGAATGTCACGTACTTGCACACTCAACTAAAGGAGCTTAACAGAGGATGCAATGATGCTTTCAGTCAGAAGATGGCGTCAGCATGTAGAATATTTTGAAGTGACGGACACCACCTTTTACGAATGTAGACATTTCACCCTAACGGCATTACCATGTTTTTTAATGTAGCTTCTTTATTCTCCACTTGCGTAGTCAAGGTAGCGCAGCGTCAATACAGCGAGCTGTGAGTGATATAAAAGCTGGTGGCAGTCGCTAGCTTTGACACAGTACATAGCATGAAATACGGTACCTAGTAGTAGCAACTAGCTTTTCGACCACAAGCGTTAACATTTACCCTACCTGATACTACCACAAGCATTAGTGACTAGCTCTGCCAGACTCACATATGCTAGTGGTAGAGGCAAGCGTCGTAACACTAGCGTCACTAGCACTGACTCTTGATTCGGCGACAAAATGATAATTATCTACAAATGAACCCAATTTGGTTGCTCGCTATCAAGTAAAATGTGTTTTTTTCCTGTGTTTTTTGACATAATACAATTTTAATGGGTGTGTGGATGGGAAAATTCTGAACAGCTGTTGCTCATTTCAATAAAAAAAATATAAAGGCTACTGCCATTTCAACATTGAACATTTGTGGGAAAAAAAATATATATACTGTGTTTTGGGGGTTAAATACCACTACTTCGACTGCCACTGCTAACATCTTATTAATAGGTTCCCCAAGATTCTTGTGGTCATGTGAGCTAAGCAGCCACACATAAATATTCAGATGATTTGGTCATGCTTGAGTGTTTTTATGCAATTCTCTTTATGTGCTCAACCCTTAAAACATGTAACAGAAACCAACTTTTAACCAATGAAAAGGGCAAAACCTCAAGTTTTGACATGAAATCACCTTAAAGATATCATGGCGATGATGCAGTATCAGTGAGTCTGACTGAGGTTTGTTCTTGCTGTAGAGTGCATAAAGGCCAAAACTGTCACCCTGTGGAAAAAAACTAATTAAAGTGACATTATAATATACATTCATAATTTGAATGTGTCTGAAAAAACACTGCAGACAAAAGATACTAAAATACCAAAACATTATTTTCATACATTTCTTAGAAAACAACGAGCCACCAGAGCAGGGTCATCATGGCAGGCCTCCAGCTCAGGCAGGAAATAGTGACAGTGGAAATCGTGAAGCTTCTGCAGGTTTCCAAAGATAATGGCCTTCTTGCCTCTGAGGTCCTGGGGGATGTCGAAGGAGTCCAGCAGAGGCATGTAGTGAGTCAAGATGTAGCCCAGAGAACGCACATACTCGCGCTCTGTAAACAACAACTCCTCCAGGATGCGCTGCAACCTTCTGGAAACAAAAACAAATAATACAATTGTAAGATAAGTAGCTGGAGTAAATTCAACATAAAAATTCTGCGATTACAGTAGCTTATATGTAGAAACTTAACGGGGTTTGAGAGATTTTAAAATGCATTTAAAAGAAGCTTTCAAAATAACGTTTTATAGGTAGCAGTCAAAAAAGAACCAATTCGAGTCAAGAAAGGACATTCACTACTTTGATAAATTCGTCAGAAAATGGGGTGGCTATATACAAACAAATCCTCGAAAATGGCCCACTTTTTTTAAAAATTGGGCTGTTTGTTTAAACATCCTCCTAAAATTTTAGGTCATTTGTGTTTGAAACAACCAAGCCATTTTTGGTGTTCAAAATAACTCAGAATGACAGACTAACCAGATCCAAGTAACAGATCAGTTGAGATTTTAACCCAGATTAAGTAAACCAAGATGGCGGCGCGCGCGAGTGCAGCGGCTTCAGACTCTCCAGGTAATCTTTTTGCTTTCAGTGTTCTTTTATCTCTCACTTTCCTTGATAAATCTTCTTTGTTCCTATATCTTCTTTTATCCTAACTGTTAAATGTGAAACTGGAGTGCCACATCCAATTTCGTTGTCAAAATATGTCCAACCCTTATTGTAACAATGACAATAAAGGTATATTCTATTCTATTGTATTCTATTTATAATTGTCTACCCAGTAGGTGTGTGTGTTTTTAGATTATATTAGGTTAAATTTATTGGTTTCCTTAGGGAAATACACTTCGACCGACTGCCCCAGGGGTAAATAACAGGCATTACGATACACAAACAGAAGAATGACAAATATATATGACAGCTTGGGACAATTAGGGTAGACTGATTAAATGGGTCAGCGGGGCTTGTTATTTAGGAGGGTGATGGCAGCAGGGATCAGGCTTTTCCCGAGGTGGGGCCACCTGAATCAAATTGTATCCGCGCTGATGATAGTAGGACGAAGCGTGGGTATCCTTTTTTTTTAAATTATTCCCAACCAGAAATACTGCCTAAGCCTTAGCCACTAAAGTAGGGTTCTGTAAATGCGCATATGAAAGTGGTGGTCTTACATAGCTCCAACATGGTGAAGAACGACTGGGCTAGGGGTATTTTGTTAGAAAACCATTTGACTGGGAATAAGTCTCACACCAAACGACTGCTTTAGGGAGAATATTTGGGTTATCAGAAGAATGTTGGCAGTGGAAAAAAGAGCCCAACAAAAATAATACCTGTTGAACTTCAATGCAAGCTTGGAGACAAAAAAGTTTTGAAAATGTTAAGTTAAGGAAACTGAATTATGCATTTGTCTGTCAAGTGCATCAATCATCCCAAGCTTCATTCACTCACAGTGCATTGTTGTTTCCCTCTTGTGGCCTTTCCAAACAAAACATCCGTTCATCACTGCCAGCGGGCAGGCTGGGGTGTTTGCAGGGATGAGTCTGGCCGTCATCCACAGAAGTCCAATTGTAGGGGCCTTCTGAGCAGAAACTTCCGTGTCGGGAAAGCTGAAACTTCTGAGCTTCTTGAAGGATGCGGCATGATGGCTGACCGTGGTGGGTGCAGGTGGACGATTGCTCTTCAGGCGGTCTGGCAGACCCCGCCTCATCTACTGATTTTATGGATAATTCTTGGGACTTGGATCGCCGGCCTCGTCCCCACAGGAACCACTGACAGCCGACAGTGTGGGACTGCGATAGAGCCGCGGCATCCCGATCACTTTTTGCTCTGCACCTCGTCTTCTCACGATGTACTTTACTTTCTGACCTATTTCGGGAAAAAACAACACATGTCAAAAAAAATCAATTAACTCACATGGGGAATGAACGTGGACCTAAATGAGAAACTCCATGCCAAACATGAGCAAGTGACTTCACACCTGTGAGATGACTTTGCTGTGAACTTTGACTCTTTCTTGCTTATTTTTTCACTTTTGCTTTCATTTTTGTAGGTATTTTTACATTCAGCTTCACTTGTGTGGCTCTTGCCCAGGAGTGGTCTTCTTTTTGCTAAATCGATGTTCTTCAACTCCTGATGCCGTGGCACTGGCGCTAACTGCATCCCCAGAGTGAAACGTGGTGTTGCCTCAGTGCAGGCTACATCCGCGTGACATCCACTATGTTGTGGTTGACTTTTGAAAACTTTGCCAGGGCTGTCCTGCATCCTCTCCTGCAGCAAGTGGCGGGCCTCCTGGCACTGCATCCATGCCGCTTTCCACAGTCTCATCCCCCTCGGGTTCCTCAGGGCACTGGCCTGTGCCCTCACTTCTTGAAATCTTTCCTTGCTAAACTGAACCAACTTTTCGTGGAAGTGTTGAAGGACATGGTCTTCATTAAAGGGGAAAACACGGAGATCGGAGGTCGGCACAGAAATAAGTGCTCTGCGGATATCATGATGGTCGCCGCATGGTTCGGGGTCTGTGCCTTGTTGGGTTTGTTTGATGGGGATTGTCACTAAACTGCAGTCCTGGCTTCTAAGGGTTCTGGATTTATTCTGGTTCAGATAGTCAATACATTCAACAGCCAGGGACAAAGCCTGTAGAGAAAGAAGAAATATTTGGTTGTGTGTCACCAGTAGCAAATGGTAGACAGCGCGTGGGGAGGGGGAGTGGCTTATATGGGAACACCAAAATCAATTAGGCAAATGTGAGAACTGAATTTAGGGTAAAAGAGTGCTATATTTTGGTCTTTCTATTTTTGCAGTAGACCATGCATGGAGAAAAAAACACGTCTTGGACATTACCAAGAAATAGAAAAAAATCTTTGAGTCCTTTGAAGAAAATTAAAAAAATGGATTTGGAGTGTTTGCAAGTGCTTAAGATTGCACAAGCCAAGAAACATGAAGGCTTCACCGCTTCCACAAGTTGGTGTACACATTTTCTCCTAGTCCTCATGGGGTACCGCACAGTCTTATCCGAGCTGTGCATTCCCTGTATGCTTAGTGTCAGATTTTGGTCCGCTTTGCCGGCAGTAAGTCAGCTTTTATTTCCAGTGGCAGTGGGACTCTGCCACAGCCGCCCTTTGTCACAGATTCTGTTCATAACTTTTATGGACAGAATTTCTAGGCATAGGCTTGGTGGGGAAAGGGTCCAGTTTGGGGGCCTCAGCATTGCATCTCTGCTTTTTGCAGATGATGTGGTGCTGTTGGCTTCCTCAAGCTGTCACTGGAGCGATTTGCAGCCGAGTGTTAAGTGGCCGGAATGAAGATCAGCGCCTCCAAGTACGAGACCATGGTACTTAGCTGGAAAAGTGTGACATGCACCTTCTAGGTTGGAGATGAGATCCTACCCTAAGTGGAGAAGTTCAAGTATCTTGTCCATGAGTGAGGGTAGCAATAAGCGTCACTAACACTACGATTAACAGCTAGCATTGCTGACACTGACGCAGTCAATTTATGTCTGCTCTTCTTTTGGCTTTTTGCTTTTAGTTGTCTTAAAAACCACTGGAGAGCAGATCCTGCCTGCACTACTAGAATGGCAGTCACAGAGTGGAGTTGTAGTTGGTTTTGCAAACACCTGTTGACCAAGTGCCGGAGTAACTCCAAGCATTCCTCTACTAAGTGTAGGGTAAGTTTTATTGATTTTTGTTCCTCTCTGTAGATCCACTTTTCAGTGTTTGCATTTCTGTTTGTTTTTTTGGGACTCGAGACATGCCTTTTTTGCTGTTGTTGCTTTTTGTGACCTCACTTTGATTTTGGACTTGTTTTACAGTCAAGTAAAATACAAACTACGGGGGTCTGCAAACCCCTAGAGTCAGAAAAAAAAGTGGTGGCAGATGCAAATTTGTGGCAAACTGATTATTGTCTTGAAATGAAACCCAGTAGATTCCTTAATATCAGCAAAAATAATTATTTGTGTGTTCTGTATTTAAAGCATATAATTTTATATCCAAATAGCAAAATATTAAATGGCAGCAGCCTTATTCAAGAAATTCAAGATATATATATATATATTTTTTTTTCCAATCATCTATTTTCTTTTAAGGGAAAAATACTCAGCATTCATATAATGCAAATACAATTGTAAAATATATATCCAAAGAGTTAAAATGCTACTCACTTGCTCACAAAAATCATCCACATTGACCATGATCTGCAGCTCCCGGGCACTTTCGTCCGCTCTACACAAGAATTTGTCCAGGTCAGACTTCAATGTGCGAATGTGACTACTGAATGCCTCAGTCTCTGGGCAAGATCTCTCAGCCTTCTGATGGTTCTCTGCATCTTGCGCTAATGACATGGCATGGTGCCTACGATCCTAGAAAAAAGGTGCAATACTGTTTGTTCCTAAATCACAAAGAACCATGGACTCATATACTTCTTAAACGGCTCCTGTGGTTATCAGATTTAAGTACAGTGTTTATTTGTTTAACACATTTATGTTGAGAGGCTTGGCAACCCTAAAGGTCAGACTTACAATGAGGCTAATGACCATCGGAAGACTTACATTGGCTTCTAAAAGAAAAGCAGTATAGTTGTTGAGGATTTGCTTCAATTGATCACAGGAGTCATCCGTGGATTCAGCCTCGTGCAGATGGCGCTCTCCTTCGACATAACACCACTGTAGCAACTGTACAAAGAGAATGCCAAATAACATAGTCCAATAAACCGATGTTGAACATTTAATTTTGGTAACGTTAACATTTTAAAAGTGGCGAACATACTTGTTGGAAATGTTCCTCGATCTCTCTGGCTTGAAGCAGATACCCCAAACGTTCAAGAGAAATGTTGGAACTTTTTACAAGGATATGGACTTGCTCTTCCACTTGGTTATACAGGCTGCTCAGCGAGTCCACAGCATTACTGCGTGTATGACAAAATCAGTCTTGTTTAGTTAATACCTGATGATGAAATTGAGATAGGAAGGGCATAAAAATAATAATTTAAAAACACTGTGACGACCTGAGAACCTCAGAGTGAGGATATCGAAGGTCACTTTCCTTCCTCAGTCTCACAAGGATGGCCCCGCCTTCCCTTTGTAGGCTGACTAATCGCCTGTCCTCCAGCACATCTCGCATTAGAGTCTTCTGGTCGTTAATACATTGATTGACACTCTGGATAACCGAGCACAATAACAGTTTGACTGACACCACATCATGAGACAACATTATTGACAATTTCAATAGCTGACCACTGACCACCGTTGTGATTCAATACCCAGGCAAAAGTTTCAGAAAATGTTTTACCAATTAACTGTCATAATAGCTTCCGATGTTCTACCAGGCACTCTGAAGTGCTTAAGAAGTTTGTTTAAAGGTTTTAAAATAATTGTTTTAAAATTGTGGTAAGGATTAACTTATTGGTAAGGTCACAGACAATTGAGTACCTGTTCAGAATTCGTCTTTTGAGGGGCTTTTAAAGTACTGATTGCCTTCAGCAGCAGACTGGATGCGTCGAGAAGATCCAGTGCAAATGGGAAGAGTTTCTAGAGACGACAGACTGCGTCACGTTACATAAGTCACTAAAAATTACAATGACTTAGCACCTTCTCACCTGATGAAGCTCCATCCAGTCAGCGTGATCGTAAGGCAGTGTTCCTTCCAGACGGAAAGTTCGTTGACTCTCCTCCACTAGTTTTGTCAAGGCTTTCATAGATGTCACCACTTCTGTCTACAGGATCCCAAAAGTAACAAAAGCTAGTTACATTTTACTGTAAATTAGCCAATTGGCCGTTAAAAGATCTTACCAACTTGGTAAAAGTGCAATAACACCTAAAAATATGTGCTTCTTTACCCAGTCCATTATGTATTGGATTGTTTTTTAGCCCATGCACCAATGTAAAGCTTTGTGTAAATCTTCATTCCAAATCAAGAATTGCCCACTTTGCGAGGAAATACCTCCCTCGTTCTTTTCTGTTTTGGTCCCGTTGGTAGGACCAGCTATCAGGTAGGCAGCAGCAAGATCTAAAGGGTTTTGTGTTTTTTTTCAAATTCAATGTTGAGCAACCAAGAGTAACAATACCTTACTATGTGAGTGTACTAACCTGTATTGTGGGACAACTCCTTGGTCGGATGCTGCTTTGTTTCTCCACTAAAAACACCACACTTGTAACTGCCTGAGGTGATTGCTCCTGTAAACAGTAATAATTGAACTATAAAAACTAAACAGAAAAAAAGTTCACTGATTCAATGATTTCACAATGTACTTTTTAGTCAATAATTGTATATTAATTTACTTTCAAATGAAACACATTCTGTAAGTTGTTCATTGTAACCTAATGATAAAATATTTTCACAACAGAATTATTGTGACCAACTATTTTCACATTGTTACATATTTCCAGAATTGAGAAGCAAGTCATCAATAAAAAAGGGCTTCTTGTGACCAGCATAAATCTGGTAAAAATTTTAGTCATTTTTTTGGATAATGAGGGATGGTTTCTTTTTGGTAGTTTGCTCAAAGCAATTTTCCCCATTATGTGATGCGGCGCAGCATACTTCTTGCCACTTAGCATTTCCCCTTTCACAAAATGTTTTTGAACAATACGGAACCAGAAACTGATTTGATGGGGTCAATGCAGGTTTTTGTTTTTGTTTTGTCACTAAAATGAGGATGTATCCATTACTTGCAGAGTAATGGAAAATGTACAATCATACCATGTAACAAGTGTTTCCGAATCGACTTTGGGACGAGGTCAATATGTTGTGGTATTCAATATCATTTGAAATTTAGAAAGCGCTTGAAGTTATTTTTTAGCAATAATGTCACTAACTGAGACTATCTGTTCCTCCAAAGGAACACACATCCAATTCTTCATTTGCTTAAATTTAAAGAGTTTAGTTTCAGATGTCTGAGTTGTTCTTACCTGCAGATTCATCAAGGCCTTGTACAGCTTTGGAAAAGGATTTGATTTCCGAGCATCAAAAATTAGGGTCATGCCAGCTTCTTTGATTTCTTTCCTTTCAATATAAAACCAACAATACACAAACACAGAAATCACAATGTAGATACATCCCAGCCTATTACTTATTATTAACTTTTGCAATTATTAGCCAGGTTGTAGTAAGATGTCAAGAAAAGGTTGCTACATAAAAATACAATATGTGACTATTGAAAAATCAGCCATTTATCATACATACATACTTCTGGTGATTTTTGTTTTTTTTTCAGACAATTCTGCTTGGGCTCACCTGATAATAGAGTTGAAGTAAAGCAACATCTCTAAAAGTTCCTGGTTAGTCACATTAGTGCACCATCCTTGGTGGTCTCCATAAAGTTCGGTGATTGCTCTACCTGTCCTGTCTCTGCCACCTGTTGGAGTCAATAAAACGAATTTCCACAATAGACTACGTTACGTGTACTTATTTGTTTGTGTGTGTGTGTGTGTTTTTTTTAAACATCAGGTTACTGTCTCTTTCAGAGGAAGAACTACAGAAGACTGGTATTATAACCCACCTGTGAGCGCTGCTAGCCCTTGATAAAGAAGGTGAGCTCTGGAGACAGGAGATCTAAGAGGAAGGTAATCATGCCCATAACAGTTATGCGTGGAGGATGGCCGAGGTGTCCTTTGAATTTTTTTAGCTGAAATTAAACAATCAGGTAAAAACCTTTATTTGTCTAAAACAGGTATTTAATATATATGCATAATTAATCATGTGTAGTCTACCTTGACCGGCCATTGTCACTTTGTCACTCTTGGGAGAAACTAATTGGAAAGCTGTGCTTTTTTTACACTTGACCACATGAAGTTGAGGCACATCTCCACCGGAGTCATTATTTTGGCCGCTCCTGACATTTACTCCATCAACGAGAATCAATTGGCACTTCTCTGAGGTATCCACTACTGCTGTGGAAAGGGAAGAAGATCTTCCATCCGATTCCTGTTTGTTTTTTGGTGGTGAAACAGATGTGGATACAGTTTGGCTCAGCTCAGTGGGTGTATCAAATGGTCCTTTGCACAGTTTGGGATGTTGGGAACAGCTATACGACACGTCTGTGCACTTGGAGATCACACATAGCTTTGGATCTTGAGGAGTGCTTTCAAAACCACCTTTGCTTGTTCCACTCATATTTATAAAAGATTTGCCATGATGTTCCTGAAAAGGAACAGTGGTCCTATGAGGTAGGATTTCTGTGCTTCTGTCATGTTGTCTGGTGTAGTCAAATAGATCAAAGTTTGTATCTCCTGGTTTCCAACATGGGACAGTGTTTTTCTCTCCTAATTCTTCACAGATAGTGCCACTCTGTTTGGAAAAGTTTTGATTTTGTGTCCCACATTTAAATAAAATCTTTTGGTCATTGAGTTTAGGTGCACCCTTAAAATTCTCTACTGGCCTTCTGCCATTGCAACGTGAAACTTTTTCATCCTCATGCATGACACCCCAAATCCTAACTCTGGCTTTCTCTTGAACCGAGACAGGATATTTAAGGGCAGCCCTGTAGGATTCTCTATGGAGACATTTCAACTCCTGAGTTTGGGAAGCTAATTTTTCTTCTCTTCTCGTTGTGCAGCGGGTATACGGTTCCTCTGAGAACTGGATTGTACCCGCACACTGAAAAGTTTCAGAGGTAACAGGGTGAGGTTGGTCGGGTTGGGGATGCTCAAGAGAAGCTGAAGGGTCCGCTGTCATGTCTCCATGTTGCCACAGAGCATAATCTTTTCTACTATAACTCTTTGATTGTGTTTCTCCAGGTAAATGAATGAGTGAATGTTCTTTACGTGGCTTTGGTTGATTTTGGGTTTGGATGCACGACTCAATTTGTGATTTTGGTTGAAATTCCACCTGTGATGTCTGGGCCTTTGTTGCTGATGGAGTGCACCCAAAAAGCATTGTTGCCTGTACAATATCTATATAGTCATCGTCAAGGCCCATCTGATCTGAAAAATTGCTGCATTTCTTTTTATTTTCAACCTCACACAGGTCTTCAATTTTGCACAAATCTGCATGGTCTTTTACATCTGTTGTTGCCTCAACCCCTGTGCCGTTAAAACGACTGTCCCATGTATTAGGGGACACCCAGCCAACAGGTTTTGTCTCTGTCTCTGTGCCTTTGTCTTTGACTATAACGGGTGCGGGTGGAGTGCTTGTATCCACAAGGCAAAGGGAAACCGCAATACCGTGCTTTGCTGGACATATCCTGGTCTCAAGAGAGAAAGCAGGGGGATGTGAACAAGATGGTAAGAAAGAGGTTTGTTGGGACACGCAATACTGCTTGGTGAAGGTTTCCTTTGAAAGAGAAGTCCCGAAAGAACTTCTTGAGGTTGAATTATTGGGCTGTTTAGCATGAGGCGCAGGAGGAGGTGATGGAACATTACGATGAGGAGAAGAAGCCATGCTACTCTGCGGACCTTGCAGCCAATCCACTAAGTCCAGCAGGGATTCTGGTTCACAACTAACTAAATCTCATACTACTGAAGCTTAAGGCACATTAAACTGTACAACTGATTATTTTCAAAGACCCGCCTTTTCTAGGAAACCAGATGATTGATTCACAGATAGAAGACAAGTTGGGGTTACTTGATCCACGCTCATGATGGATGACTATAGGAGCAACAGCAGTTCTAAATGAACAGGGAGAGAAACAATAAATTATTAGTAATTAGTAAACTAAGCTCTATTTAAAGCCAGACAAAATGTCCAATATTAGATTGTGCATTACACAAAAAGCTTAAGAATGTAAGAATTATTATTTTCCACTGACAATACTTTATACGCATAAAAACAACACTGCAAGAACTACATCAAATAAAGTGCCTATAAAACTAGCAGTAATGCTTGGTTTTGACGGACATGTTATATTTTACTTATCCCATACAATGGCGATCAAACATATGTTAAACTAGTAAACTACTGAAGAAAACCAATTAAACAAAACATGCAAACATTCAGTAAACAGGAAGGAAAATGTTAGTCAACCTCTTTATAGGGGGTCTGGTTAGGTGTCTTATTCCCATTTTCTGTGTTGCCTAATAAAAATAGCTTGAGGACCAATAAATGTAAGGTAAAGGTTAAGTTTACATTTTATGACATTTAATATTCTTTGATATCATTGGAAACCTGGCACATAAGTGTTGTCTACATATTATTGGACATATGTTCCATGTTGGAGCACAGCACCTGGATGGTAAGCGCTTCCGCAGCACAGTTCTGAGGTCATGGGTTAAAATCCAGTTACCAGCCTTCCTGTGTGGAGTATGCATGTTCTCCGCGTGCTTGCGTGGATTTTTCTCTGGGCACTCTGGTTTCCTCCCACATTCCAAAAACATGTATGTCAAGTTGATTTGCAAGTCCAAATTGTTCCTAGGTGTGTATGAGCGAGTGAGTTGTCTGTCTCTCTGTGTGCCCTGCGACTGACTAGCAACTAGTTCAGGGTGTCCCCTGCCCACTGCCCGAAGACAGCTAGAATGCACTACAGCACCCTCCGCGACCCTAGTGAGGATAAGCGGTGCAGATAATGGATGGATGGATGTTCATTGTTGTCTGCCATTCTTGGCCCACATCAATTCCTTTAGCAAACGTACACTCTCAACGACAATATATATAGCGTGGTACATAAAAGGATTCTTGGCAAGTTACATTCTTCATGCTTTTGTAAAATATCACAAGTTGTAGAAACTGGTTTATAAGTTCAAACATTTTCAGATTCAGATTCAGATTCAGATTCAGATCTACTTTATTGTCATTCTAGTACACGTGTATACAGAACGAAATGTCGATGCATCTGACCCCCACAGTTTCCTTGAATGTACAGATATAAATAATGTTGTATTGTATTTTGGCTACGTATAGTATTTTACCATAGTGCCGATAGTGCAAGAAGAGTAGCTAACCAAATGTGCAAAATGGGCAGTCAGGTTAACAAGTCAGGTACACAGTAACATTAACACTGTAACAATAACGCTGTAATTACAATAGTGCAGAGAGCAATGTGCAAGGAGTGGCAAGCTATAAAAAAAAACTGCCAGTAGTGCAAAAAGTCAGATTAGCAGCCGTTTAGATTTAAGTTAACTATATGTTAGATTGACCATTTAACAGTCTAATGGCCAGGGGGACTAGACTATTGCGGAGCCTGGTGGTCCTGCACCGCACACTGCAGTACCTCTTCCCAGAGGCTAGCAGAGTGAACAGTCCATGATGGGGGTGAGAGGGGTCCCCGGTAATGTTTTTAGCATGGGATAGGCAGTGCTTCTGGCCAATGTCCTGAATGGAGGCAAGTGTAGTCCCGATTATTTTCTCTGCTGTCCTCGTTACCCTCCTCACACTACCCCAGTCGGTAGCGCTGCAGCCTCCACACCACACAGAGATACAGCTGGTCAGGATACTCTCTATGGTGCCCCTGTAGAATGTAATGAGGGAGGGTGGGGGCAGGTGGGCTCTCCTCATCCTCCGCAGGAAGTACAGGCGCTGCTGTGCCCTCTTAACCAGTGATGCAGTGTTCACAGACCAGGTGAGTTTGTTTGTAATGTGCACCCCTAGGAACTTGATACTGCTGACAACCTCCACAGCCTTGTTGTTGATGCAAAGTGGGGCATGGTTGGGCTGTTTTTTCCTAAAGTCGACAATGATCTCTTTAGTTTTGTCGACATTCAGGACCAGGCTGTTGTCCCTGCACCAGCCCACCAACTGCTCCACCTCCTCTCTGTAGGCCAGGTCGTTGTCATCCCTGATGAGGCCCACCACTGTTGTGTCGTCAGCATACTTCACGATGTGGTTTGTGGCGGACCTAGGGACGCAGTCGTGTGTCATCAAGGTGAACAGCAAGGGGCTTAGGACGCAGCCTTGGGGGGAGCCCGTGCTGAGGTAGATGACATCTGAACTGTTCTGACCTATCCGCACTGATTGGGGTCTGTCACAGAGGAAGTCCAGCAGCCAGTTCCAGCCATTTGGTGTTCACTTAAAAAAAACTGAGCCAAACAATCCCAGTAAATAGACTACATGTAGTAACCGCAGGCTGACATGGTGCCTGGTTTAACATTTTATATTTTCTCGACCGCTTTACTCCTTTAAGAACAACTTTATTTGGCTCATTAGCTGGAGAAGAGCTGTGAGCCGCAGCATCCTTGCGCGCTACCCTATTTGCCATTATGACATGGATTTCTGACCCATTTGTTTTCCACATAAAAGCTGCTCAAAATAAGAATGATATGGCCTTGTGTTTTAGATTAAAATAATTAATGTTTCTTTTAACAGGACAAATTCAAAATTAAAATATTGATGTGTCTGTAGAGGCATGTTAGACTGCCAGTCATTTTTCAGTTATGAAAACTCAAACATTTAGAACATGGCAGGGTGAGTGTAAACATGTTTTATCTAATATTAGTGATTTTCAGGGTGACTTTTGTAAACATATCAAGAGAAAAAAAATCACGGAAAAACAATAACGACCTGAATAAACATTTAGGATAGTCTATGTGTGATAAACTAACTGACTTTTGCGGACAGTGCTTTTGTTGATTTATATCCACTTTAAGAATTGCATTTTGTCGGACACTAATGTCACTGATCATTTTGAAGCTGAAAGCTACATCTAATTTGATTAGTGTTAGCGACTACTGGTTTAAGGTATACTTTTGAAATATTTTATTTAGGTTTAACCTTATGTCAGCAAATGCACATAGATGATTAAGTATAACGAATAGCTGGTTTACAGCTTGCACTCACTCACCCCCAGAAATAAACAACCACACTTGCATTATTGAAGATTGGATGGCCAACCGTGGAAGATGAGGATGGTTTCAATATCTGGGTCTGCTACCATCCAAAAACAGAAATAGGATTTGAGCCTTTGGGATTTTACGGTGAATTCTGTTGGCAACTGCAAAGCAATTAACAAACGGCACTTCCCAAAGATCACTGATACTTCATGTTTGGCAAACCTTTTGATCCCGTATTCTAAATGACTAGGAATTATAACATTCGGTCTTGGAATTTTCATCTCAAGTTTTAAGAATTCTCAATGTCAAGTATAAAACTATTGGTTAGAAAATTATGTGTGTTTAGCATACATACTTTGAATATTGGGTTATTTGGTCACATCTATTTTAGGAGTAGACTAAGCATTTACTTTGCTGTAATTTTGCTTAAAAAATCTCAATTGAGGAAACAAAAGGCAAATATTATAAATAAGTAAAAAAAATAATAATACAAAAAAACAACAACAGCAAAAAAGTTATGGGAAAACTGTTAAGTGTCAAACTAATGTTGACAAAGTAAAGGTGCAATGTGTGTTTTGGTTTACTTAGAAGCTTTTTACAATAGATTATCGTTTGTCCTTTAAGTATTGACAGTGCTTCACAATTTCCATCTTTTGTTATATTATGGCCCTTATTGGAAGTTTGATCAAATTATTTTCAACGTAATATTATATGCAGAAACGATAACCAAAACATTGAGCCAATCGATTGAATTTTGACAAGTAATTGCAGTATTCTGTATGACATATTTTGGTCAGATGATGATAGTGGTGAGATTCATGTTTGGCAGAATCAAGAAAATGTTTAATACCCAGCTAACACCATATAAACAGCAAAGCATGGTGGCAGTAAGACCAGGCTGTCCAAGATGAATAGGATGCTATTTAGTGACAGAAACAGGAAGTCGACATGTCAGATTTGAGGAATCCAGCTATCTACGGGGACCTTTCGGAAGAAAGCCTACTCTCCAGAATTCATCAATAGAAGCCGAGGATAAGGTTTCACTTTCACCAAGACAAACTAACCTAGGCACGCAGAAGATACATCGAAAGAATAGCTACTGGACAACCCAGCGATGCTCCTAGGCAACCATTTTGTCAATACTTTCCAAACGCTATGTCGCTATGTCTCAAATCAGATTGCTCTGATGACATCTGTCCTCTACACACAGACTTAAAGGCCCAATTGGCAAAAGGTTAGAGGGCTGTGATGAAGTAATGCGATTTATAATTATGTGCCGAGTGTGATAAACATATCCTCCACGAAAGAAGTAACCACAGACACTAAGCATTTGGCTAAAAGTTCAGCGCTTTCTCAGACACTTGACGCCTGCAAATAAACATAAGCATTTCCTGTGTTATGTCTGATGTTTTTATCTTTGAAAAAAATAGTGCAATATACAGAGATTCCCCTCTTGATTGCGAAATGGTTTTATCTTGTCGTTTCATGCTATGGTATTAGTACTTACAAAAGGACAAAGTAATGGCATGAATCAACTGATATCACAAATTCCTTACCAGGTTAACTTTGATTCGATTGAATAGTGACAACTCACAAAACCTGTCCTACGAAAAAAGTATATAACTCACAGAACAGAACACCTTCATGATTTCAGACGAAAGATCGATTGCTTAGTAAAGACAGAAAAAGTGAAAGGGTATATTTCGAATCACCAAATGATAATTTCAATGTGAGAAAAATCTGTTTAAATCACATTCATATACAATATCTTGTGAGCAAGAGCTTCCTGCCAAATGATTAAATATTCTTGTGGCTATTTTAAGAGAAATAAAATTGTGTATTATCTGACCTGATAAACTCAGGAATTACTTAAAAAGACTGTAACTGTTTGGGTCCAAAAGCAATAGTTTATGTGGATAAATGCATTCACTAACACACGAGGTCCTGCCAACTCAAACGTCTAGAATGGCATGGAGCGCAGCATAACATCATCCCAGTGAACTAGCCACAAACAAATAAGCCCTATGTGGAAGATGGGCACACCCTCAACCCTGCAGCCCAAAAGGTGGAACAACACAGAGGAAAAACACACAGTCAGGGAGCACTCTCACATGTTCAATTGGTGAAGAAAAACATTTACACATTTTCAGGGGGAATGAAGGGCCATCATGAATTGATTTTTGATTTGTGAGATAGAATTTCACAAAATGCCACTTTTATGGTCACTTTTGCTGAGGCACTTGTAGCCAAAATGGTTCAGTACCAATACCAGGGATCAGTGCCGATGCCTGTTTAAGCTATCGGAACAAGAGATAGTATGTGATACCAGTATTGGCTGCCTTCTAGTTGCCATTTAATGATAAAGAAACTCAATTTAAAGAAATGTAAAAATGTCATTCAATATTTGCCGCATTATACCAATTATTTTGTTGGGATTGAAAGTTTTTCTTTAAGAATACCAGATATTTTTTCTGCAAACGCGAATTTTATGTACCATTATCCGTAGGTGGGATCTGTATTTAGGAACAGTGAATATTCTCATTTAAGCATTGGTCAGAAAAATTGGGTATAAAAACATTGCTACTCATAGACAATTAAGGTTAAAAAAAAAATAAAAAATGTTGGGAGTTACTGGAGTACCAAACAAACATCAGAAGCTCACACCGGAAGATCCTAGCTTTAGCTAACCTGACACAGTTGTTTCAGTTTCCCACCACAGTTATTTCACAACCAAGTAACTTCTTAATTTATTCTTTCCTGCTGAAAAACACCATTTGAACTAAAATGTGAAAGGGAACATGCTATAATGGATTAATTTGAGACTCACATATGTACAAAAAGCTTAGTATAGTTATTCAGTGATTGGATTGTGCATATCTCCTATAAAATATTTGATTAAACTATATTAAATTTATAGTTTGTACATCAACACATAAATATTGACTGTTTCATGGACTTTTCATTGAAAAAACTATGTATCTTGTGGTAATTACTGTTTTCCAGACTTTGCATTGAGAAAATGATTTATTTTGGGAAAACTTAGAGAAATATATTTACTTGTTAACATGGGTTTCAAAGTATTAGATGGGAATTATTGATATTGACAAGGCAGTCCAGTACCTTTGCCGCAGCAAAAAGGACTTGACCATAATAGTTTTGTAATTTAATTATAGTCACATTTTGAGACAGATAGTCACAGTAAGAGTCAGATAAGTAACTATTTTGACAGTTTCGTCATGCTGCTGTCTGATTCACATACCAGGCAGTTCAGCAAATACATGGAGAGGGCATGCAAAATCAAGCCAAATGCTTGGCAATGTGAAATCCTCACCTTGAGTTAAAACAGTCCCATGGGGACACTGCGTGGCACGAGTCTCACTTCATGCACGCTGCAACACAAATGACTTCTTGTCAAGATGTCATAAATAAAAGGCTTGGTTGGACCACATGGACGACGACAATACATCACTTTAATGAGGGGCAGTTTCAGAATATTGTGAGCTTTTTTATGATTTTCTTCGAGTTTGGATCAAATGCAATAATTTAAACTAATGTAAATGTTTGCTATTTTTGATAGCTACACAAAGATGGGTGAAATTGTGTAACTTGATGAAAATGTATACTTAAGTGATACGGTCTGAAAAAAACGAAATAATCATGTATCAAAACACAATGACAAAATCAAAATTAAATAGAATTAACAAATGCAGCTGTTTCCTTTTCAAGAAAAACAAGGAACCAAATATCCTTGAGCATAAGGCAACAGGTCTAACAAATTTCAAATCAAAATAGATTCAGTTAAAGAAAATTGCCTCGTGTTGCTTATTCCCAGTATCCACATGCAAAATATTTTATGTTTGCTATTGATTAATTATATATTATATTTAAGTACATTTAAAGGAGATTGGAACATAAATTCAGAATTAGATTTTTTTTTCCACTCAAATCTTCCTGAAAAGACTGTGGTAGGAGAAGATACATAGAACCTATGAAGATAAATTTCAAGTAAAACAAAATACAATCTAGTGTTTGAGTGTTATGCCATTCTAAAACTATTTGCCTCCAGCTAAGTAGATAACTGAACAGTATTGTTTCTTTCTGTAAATGTTTTTTTCTGGTTTTGGCAATTTAGTAATAAAATTGTTTTTTTCCTGCAGCAATACCTAATTAGCAACATTTATATGACTTTGATATATCATAAGTTTGATTGTTTGGTTTGATGCATTGGAGTCTATCTGTGTTTTACAACCATGGTGTACCATAGAAAAAGCGAAAGTTATTTATTTGTTTCTTACACAACTATTCAGCTGATGTCTACTGTACCACTGACTAGCTAGCAGATTGTGTGCAAAAAGTATGTTAAAGTGTTCTATGTGTGTGCTACTTTGAATAATTATGACATTTCTTTGAAGATGAGTTCATTTTTTACTTGTGAGCATTTAAAGACCAAAAAGTTGCTGTCGTTCTCTGGCAAGACAAAAAATATAATGGAAACTTTTTCAAAATACATTTTGCTGTTTTAGATTATTGTTTATACATTGGACCAATGACCCAAGTCAACGAGTTCACCTCATTTAATATTACTTTTGAAAATGGGAAGTTGTAAGATTTATGCTCGGATTATATTGGTTAAAAGTAAATCTGAATTGCATTTTAGAGACTTTTATGAAATTGAATTGACATTGTATCATCAAGAGCAAGGGTAATAGATAATTCCCAAGGATTCAATGTATATTTTCAAAAGGGCCCTTTCAGTAGCAGAATGTTGAAGGTCATTCCAAAGACTCAGTGCTTCACAAAATCGCAACTTCAAGGAAAGGGTCACTCTACCATGTTTTGGTCCCCCTGTTGTCATTCCCGCTCTTCATACAAGCGTTGGTCACCAAAGCCCCCCGAAGCGTCCGAGCTTGAGAACTGGGAGCAAATACTATGCGCCAACTCTCAATAAGCTGTGTGCCTTTGCCAAATCTTCAGCTCCATGCGATTACACATTTCTTATTTGTCCTGTCTAGCTCTCTGTGCTCTATGTATTTGCCTGTCGGAGCTCTTTCCCTGTGTGGCTGCCTACCGAATGGCGGCTGCTGAGCTGCTTGGAAAGTGACAGCGTGACCAAAACATGAGGAGGGGTGAGTGAGAGAGAGCAAGAGTGGGAGAGCAAGAGGGCAGGAGAGAGCTGGCGGCCAATCCAAGTAGTATTACATTTTTATCTTGATTACTGCTGCACTTTTTCCCTCCAAAGTATACCTTCAAAGTGCTTGTTGGTACTTTTCAAATTTGAGGAAGTATAATCAGCAAATGAATATCTACAATTAAAATATACTTTTTTATAATCCAGCGGTAACTCTTCATACAAGGTTAATTCGTTCCAGGATCGTGCTCTGAGCCCTAATTGCTCATGAAACGAACAGAATTTCCCGATATGAAAAAATTAAAAATAAATTGGTCTGCACTTAACCTCCCAGACGCATCCAAATGAACCCTAAATAGCTATTAAACACTTATTCCTGATCACTAAAAACACACTCAAATAGTAAATAAATGTAAAAAAACAGTTGTAAAATAAATAAGATGATATTAACAAAATAAAATTTGATTTCATTATGAGCGTCGTAACAAATGTGAATTTGGGGTTACGGAGGAAGGTGGGATGTGGCGAATGGACGGAGAAATCACGGAGACCATATGCCTGTGAACTTATACGTTTCCCCAAATTTTATGTTTTTAGATCATTTCAAATTCTATACGTCGTATAACAATTTTTATGAGGGATTTTATTTTAAAAAAGACAGATTTCAACTTGCCCATATCAGCTCTAATCTGGATTGTCTCCGTCACTGGTAGCAGAGCTCATCGTAGTTTGGTAATATTGTCAGGGTATTCTTCATACTTTGTCCTGCCTTGGGTAGGTGTGTAGTTGGGTTTATTATTGCTAAATAAGGATGATTTCCAATCAATAATAAGGGTCAGCAATTGGCACAGGTTGACAGTTATGAGATCGAGAGACTGTTGATGATGCGTAAGAATTTACTGTACACTTAAAATAAAACTACTGTAACTTAACATGAACACACAGACTTAAAGTTTTTACAGACGCTCCCCCACATAAGAACATTTGAGTTACAAAAAATGGTAGATACAAACATTTTTTGGGGGATGTCGAAAAATATCCGGACATTGGTATAATGAAACTAAAGGTACTCAAAAGACTTTACAACAATAAATAATAAAAGAGGCAAAGAGATTCCAAAAAGACCATTAATTAAGTTTGATCTAAGACGGAGAGAGAATTACCTCTTATATCAGAAAAAAGAATGTTTTAAACACCGCTAAAGACACTGGCATTTAGTGAGACATCACACCAACTGCAGCTGTTGTAAACTGTTTAGAATGTTTCATCTTTGTTGGCCTGAACCCACCAGACGGAGACAGGTCAGACAAAAAAAGACGCTGACTGGGACCAAAGTGCCATGTTAAACATTTTTAGGAGCCAAAGTCATTACATTCATGTCTTTCTCGTCGCATTCAAATTGCTACAGAGTGAGTTGAACTGATTTCAGTGTGACTGATAAACTCTGATTATTTTTTCAACAATGTATTGTTGTATTAACTCGAATGCACAGGTGCTTGTCTAAAACTTTTAAAGTATCACTATAGGTTGTCATACGCAACAAGAAATTCCTCACTGGCAATGACCAAAACATTTGCATCAGCTATCTACTTTGCAACTTCGCGACTAAGACCTCCCACCTCGAGGGTCATTCCAATTATATTTTCCCGGTTGGAAGTTTGAAAACCCCTAACTTACCACCTTTCTTGGAATGCTTTGAGGTCGTATCCTCAGAGTATGATAATCCGACTTCCCTATTTTCTGGAATGCAGCATAAGTCCATCATTGACCATGTCATTAATAATTCTGTTCCTGCCAAATAGATACAGTGACAAAAGATAGAAATTATTTTTTTCCAAGACTTTTTGAGTGCTCAGGCCAATCAAAGAATGTGTTCAGTTTAAAAAGAAACAGACACAAGTGATTGGGGCAATGTTTTCCTATTTCTTCAAGTTAAATGCAACCATACACTGAATAGATATCATAAGAGGGTACCCCAATAGCTGTGGAGATGACACACAAAAAAGGTATCTGGTGGGAAGAAAAAGATAAATCCCCGATTTTTTTTCTTGCTGCATATTTATTTATTTATTCATTCTTCTTGCTTGTGAAATTGTTTCTTTAGTATTCTGGTCGCTCTGGTTGTCCTCGGGGCTCTGCTAATGCAATGACTCTTCTGGTTGACATGGCAAATATGCAGTGGTCACAATTGAGAGTGACGTTTTGTTTATTGTGTGTGTGTGTGTGTGTCGGTGCTAGCCAGAGGAAACAAGCTGTTGAATCAAGCAAAGTGAAAGCTTTATTGCCCTTGTCCCATTTCTTTATGTTGCCATCTTACATCATAACCACACCAGTGGCAGATTCAACTGGACCCACATCATTTGTTCATCATACAAGTACCACATTTCTAAAAATTGAACACGAGCAGTAGTTATTCCAGAGAAATCAACTGAGACAAACACAATAAATACTGTATACTACTCCAAATATTTTATAAGTAAGTCAGGAAGAAGTCAGAGAAATAAGACTTTTCTGCAATAATGCTCACCCATAACGGGGTTTACTTAAATTATAAGCATTATTTAACCTTCTAAACTGGGTTGGAAAACAAAAGTTGTGAACTATCAGGATTTTGAGGGTCATCTTCTTGTTATGTGGAAATACTGGTAGGAACCAATATACGGAATAAATGTGCCTGTGGTAGGAGTTGACGAGAGATATTAAAAGTAACGCCAGAGACAGTAAGTATGTTGTGAGAAAATGACAAGCTGACAAGGAAGCCGGAGAAAAGACATTTCCACAAGGCATAACTGGACATCTTGACAACTGAGTACTGATCGCCGTAGCAGAACTACAAGGCTAACTAACTAGTAGTGAGTTAAAAATGACCAAATCAAGATGAAAAATACTTAAGGCTGCTAAAGACTACATTGAGAGTGATCCTAGATATTTTGTTGTTGTGAAAAAAAGGACACATTAAGAATAGGACCAAAGCAGTAGATGTGTTCCCTTTTCCTAATAAACCCTCCAGAGAACTTTGACTTCTCAGACTTTGCAAGCTGGCCAAACTGGATCCGCAGATTAAAGAGATTTCGAGTTGCTGTTAGACTTGACGAAAAAGTTGATGCTTTTCAAGCCAATTCATTGGTTTAAACCATTGGAGTGATAAAGCTGGTGATATTCTGAGCACACTGGAGCCAAGTAATGAAGACAAACTGAAATATAAGCCAGTGAAATAAGCTTTTGATATTACTTCATTTCTCAGCACAATGTGATTCATGAACGGTGCAGATTAAAAAAAAGGAGCCAAGAAACAGGTGAATTGGTCGTATAATTCATTTCAGCAGTTTATAACTGGCAGAACACTAACTATGGTGCAATGCAAGAAGAAATGATCAGAGACGGGTTGGTGGTCGACATAATACACCAGGGACTGTCAGAATGCCTGCAGGTGGACAGAGAATTACCACTGGCCAAAAATGTTTTGAAAATAACACAACATGAAAAAATAAGACACACATGCACATTCTGCATGACACAAGTAACAAATCTAATGTGGTTCTGATGAAATAAAGGAAAAAAAAATCCAGAAACATAATGGAAAAAAAATCCAGAAACATTCTAAAAGTGCCCAAAGTAAGGGATCAAGGGAACATGCAAGAGCCTTTGGATGTTGTGGCAAAGAGCCGTCCCATTCCCTGACCTAATGCACTGCAAGGGTTGGAGAGTGCCAAATCTGCCACAAGATGGGTCACTTTGTAGCCCTCTGCTAAAAAAGGTGCCCCTACAACCAGAATCAGTCCTCCTGACAACGTTTTTACAATGTTTGGAAGGTACCTTTTTTTATAGATTGGCATTTGGGATTTCGTCAGTACCTGAACACTTCCAGAAGAGGATGTTGCATTTGCTGACAATACTCGAGGGAACTGTATATCTTGCAGATGACATTGTTGTCTTTGGGACATCTCGTGGAAAAGTATGACCAAAGGCTGAGCAAGGCGTTTGAGGAACTTCAACAAGAAGGATCAACACTTAATGTGGACAAGGGCAAATTTGCTGTGAACTGTTTTAAAATCCTGGGTCACATTGTCAGTGGCCGGGGCCTGGACCCAGACACAATCAAGATTAACACAATCACCGAAATGCCCAGACCAAGAGATTCATTAGGTGTTAGACGATTTCTTGGCATGGTGAACTATGTGGGAAAATTCTCGCCAAGGATTGCAGCGCTCTCACAGCTCTTGAGAGATTTGCTTAACACTGACAGCGAGTGGGAGCATGCAACAGTGAGAACTTGAGGAGCTTTGTCTGGAGTTGAGCACACCTACTATCCTGGCTCGGTACAGTCCGGAAAGTGCAAAAAAAAAGTGCAGCGGATGCTTCTTCATTTGGACTTGGAGTTCTTTCTCAGAAGCAACATCAGGTGGATGGCCCCCAGTTACCCTAATAATCTGCAGCATCAAGCAGAATACAGATATGCACAAATTGAATTCTGAGGTTTTGGGTGAGATTGCTTCGCTTCACTTACAAGACTGAGTATTTGCCAGGGAAGAACCTGATCAAAGCAGACACACTATCCAGGGCTCCAATTCGAGATTCACTGACGCCAGAAAAAAAAGACATCTAGAGAAAAATGTTTGTGCCTACGTCAACCAGCATCTGCCTTCATCAGAAAGGAGGCAGGCTCAGATCAGAGCTGCACAAGACACAGGCAGTGTCGTTAACAGACTGAAGAACCTGGTGCAAACTGGATATCCTGACCAAAAGAAGGCTCTTCCACCACAGCTTCAGCTGTACTGGCATTATTGACAAAACCTGCTAAATGCAGATTGACTGCTGATGTCGACTTGTCATCCCTGTTCACTTACAAGTGGAAATGCTGAACAAGTTCATAAAGGTCACCATTGCATCACAAAGTGTATAACCAGAGCACAACAGTCCTTATGGTGGCCACAGGCCAGGTCCATCAAAGTAGATAAAACTAAAAGTGTAACACTGTGCCAAGGAGGCGAATAAATTCCCGGAAGCACTGATGGAGACACCGTTGCTAGACAGGTCATAGCAACGAGTGGGAGCTGATTTGTTCTTGTGGAAATCAACTCCTAATGGGTGGAAACATCATAACACCCCTGTCCAGTCAAGAGAACTTGAACTGACATGGCCAGGCTTTCAAATAAAGGAGAAGATAGCATCCTCTTTCAAATAAAGACCCAAGCACAGCAGAGGCAGGAGCTGCACCCAGAACAGAGTCTGGGTGAAGAACAAAGCTCAACCTGGGATCATCACAGGCTCAGCCAGGACAGTAATGTCCTACAAAATCGAGATATCTTCAGGAAGTCTTCGGAGTAACAGGTCCCACATCAGGATCCGATCAGGGTGCAGGATCAGAAGATCAGGGAAAATGGACCTGTAATAACTTGTCTTATTTAAAAGCAGTTATTGGTGTCATTAATGATGTTGTTAAAAGAAATGCGGGTAACTCACTTAAAGGGGGAGATTTGGGAATATTAGTAAGATCCAATAGGCGGAACTAATGTGTATATGTTAGGAGTTGACTATGGACATTAAAGGTAAAGCCCATCCCCAGAGACGGTCAGAGTTGGGGGGGGGGGCTTAATCAAAAGAAAGTTATTTGAAGCTCAATAATCTAATTAATACAACAATGTCATAGAAAACCCTCATAGTTTTCTTTTCTTTTCAATATTTGATCCAATAAGAAACAAAACATTTAATTTTTTATCATTGAAGTAATATTATTCAGTGTTGGTTTTCAGTTTAATTTGGAAACTTTTTATTTGAGATATTCCAATATATTTATGAGTGAATAATGATATAATTGATTTTGATCAGTTTCGATATAAAATAATAATAATTTGGAATAAATTGCATAGTCAATTACCTGCGATATATGCCGATGGATATTTTTCGTTTTCTGGAGTTCCGTTTAGTGGAGTGGATGACGTCACACGCTAAGCCGGGAATCGGAGAGGAGGTTAGCTCCGGTAGCTACCGGTTGCTCCAGGTAGCTACACGTTAGCGTCCGAGATGCTAGACGTGAGCCACGTTTCCGTAAAACACAGCAAACTGCACTCCCTGTACGCTTTGATGTTTTTCACCAGCACAGCCAGCTCGTCGGTCTTATTTGGTAAAGAGTTCACATTTACCATGATTACGGACTGTACAGAAGACTTATAACGCCGCTAGCCGCTTAGCCTTAGCTCCGGCATTGCATCCACGATAGGGCCCTCTCATCACACCGGCGCGAGAATTCTTCAGGGCAAGGAGTTGATTCCTCGGATAAACGCATTTTTGTGCGTTAAACCCCATAACGATATGATAGAAAGTAATCCAAAGTGTACGGACGGCACCGAAGACTTAGAAAAAAAAACATAGTTTTCCTGACCCAACCGTAATACCGTAGTGGGTTCAAGAAAACCGTCCTCATTACGGCAAAACCGTAGTACTTGGCACGTATGCATTCTGCACCTACCACTAGTTGTATGATGATTTTCAACTGTGCCAGAATATGGTGTGTGTGCATCATAACTTTAATGGCGCAGAGTGCTTAGATATTGCTAATCCCAGCTAGTGATGGAATTAACGAACCTCAGGCCTTGGTGGTCTATTTTTAACTGCAAACATCCTTAGTACTCAGAGCTTGCATCCTGAAGCTTTGATTTAACAGCTCACACCTCATTAGCATTCTGTTCTGATACTTAGCACAGTGGCAGATAAATCTTATCCTACAAGCAAGCAATCCCAGGGTCAACATGAGAGTATGGACTACTGAGGGAAGGCTTGAAGTTGACAGTTGGACATTATATTTTGTGCTTCTTTTGCTAGTGAATGTAAACAAAAGAGTCAATTGGCAATCCTGTTAATTCATACAATTTTAGTTTGGAGAGTATCTAGTATTTCATTTGAAGTTTTGCCAGGCTCTTTGTTGGATTGCTAAACTTTTCTACATCATGCTTACATACATACAATAATGTCCTATTTTTATATTCTGCTTTCAACGGTAGCATATTTTGCCTTGCTTCGCTAAATATTTATTATTGTTTTTTAAAACTCAGCTAATAATGAACAGGTACCTACAATAACGGCGGCACAGTGATTGAGTGTTTAGCATGTCGAACTCACATTTCAGAAGTCCTAGGTTCAATTCGCGCTAGCAACCTCTCAGTGCGTAGTTACATGCTCCACTCATGCCTGAGCAGATTTTCTCTGGGAACTTCAGTTTCTTCCCACATTCCAAAAACAAATATGATCTGAGAGAACTATCCAGTCCTGTATAAGTGCATGGAGTCCAAAAAACCACCTTAAAACGGCTACTTAGCCGTTCTAACCGCATAACTAAAGACCACAATAAAACCCAACTTAACCACACCGCCTAAAGGATATAATGGAGGGGGGACCTCGATTCTCACAGCATATGGCTTGAATTTAAAATACACCCTTCTCTTTCTCCTTCTGTGTGTACATCTGTAATCAAGTGGTCAGCAGAATATAATAATAGGGACATTCCTGGTACAGTTCATGTGCGTGTTTTTGTTTGTTTTTTTCATCACACCACAACTGAGGCTGAAATTCAACCCTCACTCCCTGGCAGCGCAATGCCGCACATCTCCAAACAATACAAGTTGTATCTCCTATGCGTAAAACACATAATCTCCAAGAAAATAGAAAAACGGTCCCGATACCATGCAATCCGATTGCAGGTTATTTTTAAGTTGAAGGTTTGAAGTCTAAAGGTGGGGCACACGTTTGGGTGGGTACATTCTGCCGTGATGAATGCACCTCTTCATACTGCCCCCCATGAAGCTACTCAGACTTAGCTGACTACACCCCTTTATTACATGAAACCTTTTAAGCTAAACACAAAAAATCAGAATGACACCCAGTTTGGGAAATGTTAAAAGTGAAACATTTCAAAACTCATACAAATGTAAAAATAACCACTGTTCATACAAAAAAATAATAGGAGTTTGTCAATGTGGACTTTAAAGGTAAAAATTCTCAAATTTCCTCCGATACTATTATGTGCTAATCAAAGATTTGGGAGACATAAGTAGCATGTCACACATGAAGTGTAGTAACAGCTCAGGCTTACATTAGAGACGGATTGAGCTCATGGGGAGAATGAAGGAGACCCATGCATCTATTTCGGCCACCCAACTGGCGCTGTCAAACTTCGTAACGCTCGAGGTCATAAATCATCACCATATGCTTGTCAGTGTTAACCAATAGCCTTAAAAAGTCTTGTAATGGAATCTGTCTGCATTTGTCCCAGCGTAACAATGTATAAGCTGTCAAAGAAATTTTGAAATAAATACATATAAATCTTGTAAAATTGTCATCAAGACATCAAACGGGCATCAACTTCCAGCTAGATACCAGGCATACTTAACTGGTACGCAATGTAGCCAGCTCAAATGATAAACTTGTATACTTTTGGGGGTTTCATATAGATATTTTTCCTTCACAACTCGACATGAGGCCTCAAGAAAGTTAACGTGATGAAAAAAAGAAGTAAACAGACCTCACAGTTGGACAACAGACTCATTTTGTTTGATTGTTTTGCCTTTTTTTTAACCGTACCTACTTTTTTGCATTGTTACCTTTCTATATTTATATATCAAATGTGATTTATATCAAGTTGCATTTGTAAATGAGCTTCGCTTACATCCATGTTCTCCGGTGCATGTGAGAGGTGAACTTTAGAGAGAAAAATATGAAATACGACTTTCTCATAGCACTTACTTTTTAAGACTTGACACGCACACACACAGACCCAGAAGAATTCAGAATCAATCAAAATTAGGACAAAGCATATTTAACATCTGGTTAGTGGTGACATTCCCTTTACAAACCAGACTGCAAACAAAAACAAATAGATGTATTTATCTATTTGTTTGTTTTGTTTTATATATATATTTTTGGGGATTAGGTGACAGTGATAGGGCAGGGCAGCACGGCTGTCAAGTGGTTAGCGTGCAGCTTTACAGTGCAAGGTCCAGCGTTCAATTCCAGCTACCAGTCTCCCCGTGCGGATGTTGCATGTTCTCCTTGCACAAATAAATGAAAAGTTTTATCAAAAGAGGTTTTATGTTCAACCATTACTTAAGTGTGTTGAAAGAAAATATGATTACAAGAAATTATGGTGTTCATTTGGGAATCATAGCATATAATTATCAGGTCTAGCTTCTCTAGCTTTGTAAACTTGGCAGGCCAGCAGGCTTTTGTAGACTGACCACCTGACTATCAATTAATAAAGTTCAACCAAAATCCAAACTCTTTTCCCATTAACAAACCCATACTTCATTTGCACCAGGAAATAGTTACATGACATCCCACCAAGTGACAAATATAGTTCCACATATCCCTTTCATAGCCTAACAACCAGGCTCCACTTCCTGTTACCCTTTACCCCCCTCAAGTTAAAATTACATTTCCAATTTGTACCAACTCTGACCACCAGGCTTAGATAGTTTTCTGCAAGAAATCAACAAAATAAGGAGTACATTCATCGGATCTCACTCGCCTTTTTGCTGATCTTTCAGCTATTTTACTCCAAATGTTAACGTTCCCAAATGTTGAAATAACATTACTCAATTTCTACAACCTAGATATCTGTTACACCCAACGACGACCACTTGCAGCCCATCCTCGTCAAGACACCAGAGGTAAGAACAGCCCTGATTGGCCATTCAGTGCATAATTGATGACCAGTAGTGTTCTCGTTTGCCCGCGTACCTGCGTCCTAGACGCATCATTTTTGCTGGGGACGCATAGTCTCAAATCAACGTGCGTCCCCGGGACGCAACCTTTTTGCCACAAAATTGTCATCATTACCCGATTACTTTTTTTTAACAAAGATTTAATGCACTCCAAACTTTTCGTCAGAAAGATCCGCCATTGTTGTTTTGGTCTCGCGGTTCGAGTTTTCGTCTGCACGCCCTCGCCCAACGAGATCTCGTTGTGTAGTAAAAGGAAGTCCGTCTTTTTTTAGAGAACCGGCTTTTTTGGCTCAACTCATTAAAAAGAGCCGGGTCTCAAACGGCTCACTTGCTTTGTTCAGATTCAGATTCAGATTCAGATCTACTTTATTGTCATTCTAGTACACGTGTATACAGAACGAAATGTCGATGCATCTGACCCCCACAGTTTCCTTGAATGTACAGATATAAATAAAGTTGTATTGTAATTGGCTACGTATAGTATTTAACCATAGTGCCGATAGTGCAAGAAGAGTAGCTAACCAGATGTGCAAAATGGGCAGTCAGGTTAACAAGTCAGGTACACAGTAACATTAACACTGTAACAATAACGCTGTAATTACCATAGTGCAGAGAGCAATGTGCAATGAGTGGCAAGCTATAAAAAACTGCCAGTAGTGCAAAAAGTCAGATTAGCAGCCGTTTAGATTTAAGTTAACTATATGTTAGATTGACCATTTAACAGTCTAATGGCCAGGGGGACTAGACTATTGCGGAGCCTGGTGGTCCTGCACCGCACACTGCAGAACCTCTTCCCAGAGGCTAGCAGAGTGAACAGTCCATGATGGGGGTGAGAGGGGTCCCCGGTAATGTTCTTAGCATGGGATAGGCAGCGCTTCTGGCCAATGTCCTGAATGGAGGGAAGTGTAGTGTTGATTGATATTACGAATTATGTTGTATAAAGAAGTTAAGAAAAAAAGGAGGTATAAAAGGAGAAAATTTGAAAAAAGAAGGGTTTGTGGTTATCCCTTTAATCGGTATATTACCAACAATAATTTGATGCAGAAAATGAATTAATAATTTGATGATTAAAACTGCATGAATATATAGATTTATATTATATATTTGTCGCCGATTTACAATTTCAACCCCGATAACGCTAAATTTTGGGGACCCATAGATCTCTGTTGGGACCCATAGATTTTTGAGCATGCGAGTCCCCAGGACCCATCACTTTTCAGAGGTAAAATGCACACTGCCAGTATCTTTAGTTGACGCTAGTCCAGGTTATTGCAAGGTTGCCAAAGATAAATTGTATTCTTGTACCAATTCCCTAAATGCTTCCAGCGCCTTTTTGTCCGACCAACCGCTTCCTCGTTCGTCCACCCTGCTGGATTTCCACGCCGCAGCTCTCCTGAGGTATGGACTGGAGCTTGACCCGTCGCTGCCCTTTTTTCCCCCTCGCACGTGTTTAAGATTCTCCTAATAAATATTATCTCTTGTATTGAGCAAGTGTCCAGCCTCTTCCATTTGGGGTCTTGACATTAGTGGCTCCTCCAAATGACCCAACAATATCATGGGAACATTGATAAGTTTATTCTTTTTTGAATATTGGACAAATGTGTAGATTTCACAGGATGCCAGTTCCTTAAATTAACTATTATTGCACTCTATTGTTTTGACATCATTGATGCTATTGGCCAATAATGTTGCTGTTTTTTGATTACCACACCCTTCAGGGTTGATCTGTTTTTGTAACCTTGAGGTCTCAGACTTAAATTACTTGGGGGCCGCTAGGAGGTAGGGTCTGGATGAAATCTGTCAAATTATGTTTTTCACAAGAAAAGCTCTGCAAAACATTCCACTGTTCTAAAATATATTTTTTTAAATGTTCTACACAAAAAGGATATAAACATCTTGAGGATAAAATATGAAAATATAGCAATCAATCACTGATACTTGAATCTATAATTTGAGTGAGCTGCAATAACATTAAACCTTCATATTAAGGCCCGGGCTTCAAACTATCATCCAGGGGGCTACAATTGGCCAGTGGGTCGCCAGTTTAAGACTGCTGTTTAAGACTAGGCCCACTCAGTTTACACAAAAACAACAAATCAGAGGATAAATACTTCCCAAAAGTATTGGTTATAAACGTAAAGTAACAATCAGAACGTTTACATTTTGTTACAGAAGATGACTTAGGGAGAATTAACAAACTTGATATAATAGAATCCTATATGTAATTTGTACAATCAAAATTTGAATGCTCATATCTGTATATTTTTCTATTTGTGTTTAGTGGTGTTATCCAAGATTGTTTTAATTTTTCCAATATAAAGATTGGATGACATGACACAAAAGTACTGAGATAGGTGATGTAAAAGGAGCACAAATAGCAAAGCCTTGGAGTAAGCTTTAAAAAGACCCCAGGCGAACGTCAAGGGGACAGTCAGCGACTACACCTGCACTGGTCGGGGACAAACAAACACTTTCAGCAGCTGGACAAACAACACCGTTGCAGAGGGGAAAAAAACAAAACACCAACCTCTTATTTATAACCTCGATCTCACACCCAAGAAGAAAAAAAAACACAGACATGAACAGCTGCTTCTGAGTGAAGTGTTCTGGTCACACAAGAGAAGCAATTAAAACCTAAAGGCTTTTATTACACTACACTTAAATGATAATCAGCAATAGAATTATATTTGGTTTGCGCACATTTGAGTTAAGCCCTAGCTATTTTGGGGGATATAGAGAGAGCCCTGATGACAATAGTGTCAAGGCATGATTAAATGGACACCTCCTGAAAAGGATTCTGATGATACATGATGACATTTTAAATAGATCATAAAAATAATAATTGTAACTAAAATCAAAAGACATTCTTATGTCTAAATTATTATCATTATTGATTATTAATATAATCCATCCGTCCATCTATCAATCCAACCATCCATCATGAACAACTAAATGCATGCACCCTGGTTCCAGAGTTAACATTTACAATACAAAAAAGTCAAGTCTAGGACATTACCTGAAAAATTACAAATTTACCTCAAAACTCTTATGACCAGTCTAATGTACAACATATACAGAACCCAGTCTCATATATTAATAATCCCTGTACCTCAAGTTTCTATTGAAAACTGTTTCATTTCATTCAATGCCGTAACATGTTATTACGTTTTCAGAAGCATTGTCCCAGAGTGCCAAAATGTAAATATTCGTTTTTCTTGTTTTAATACGTCATTTAAAGGGTTTGACGCTGCTCATCAGTAAGTATCAAGCCTCTGGGAGTTATTTCAGTATGATAAATCATCATGAAATGGCAGGAGAGGCTTTGATCATATCTTTGTCCGTCCACAAATTACAGAAGTCCCCACTTCCTTTTTCTGCCAAATGAGTGTGTCAGCGACCCCATATAGAGAGAAGGCATACTGAAACAGTATGGTGAAAGACGCAAGGCATTAAAAAACGGGCAACTGAGCTTCAAGGAAAAAATAAGATGACAAAGTCCCATCGTCATTGTCAGGTCTGGGATGATGTTTGTGCATGCGAACGTCATGGTGACAGAAAGCGAAAGATCACTCCACCCCTGAAAATCAGGCGCTAAACGTTCTAGCAAAATTCCTGCATAGTTCATCATACATAAATTCAGTGTTCCTGTAATACATTTTTGCAAGCAAAATCCCCCTGTGTTTATAGAAAGATTTGTTTAGGTAATGAAAAAAAAATCCTGTCACGAAAAGCCGCTTTTCTTCGAAGTTTACTTGAAAACGAGTGTTTTCAAGAAACTTAGCTATGTTCAACTGTTGTTTACTAAACAATGGTAAAAGCTAGAAACATACTTTTTTCTAATAAAGGATGAAGGTTTAAGCTTTGTTTGATATGCCTTTACATGCCTGTAGACTATAGCTACAAAACAAAAAAATTTTGTGGGCCTTTAAAAATGACACATGATGGAAAATTCGCAGGCACCGGCACTTCTCGTCTGAGAGAAACTTCAGGCATTGATTGAGTTAAATTATATTTCACTTAATTTAAAACTATGAATGTTTGTACTAACAAATCTTTGAAATTATGCACCTGCCTTGTATTTGTTGTGTCTGTGTATATTTATAATACCTAACATTTGATTGAAAGAAAATCCTGTGCTTTAATTGTTTCTTCTAAATCGGTGTTAAAATCATTCTAAACAAACTGTACACCCCACACATACCAAAGCTGGGCTGTGGGCCACATCCAGCCCCCAAGAAGTCTTTTTTGGGCAACGGAGATGATTGTGATTTATTATTGTATCATACACTGGGAATTGTTGTGTATTTGTTTTTACTGAATGTTACTTCTCCTTGGACTAGTTCAGAGGGGGGTAGTCACAGAGTACATTTACTCCGTTATATTTACTTGAGTAAGTTTTGGGAATTTTTGGACTGAGTATAAAAACTGTACTTTTGCTCCGCTACATTAGGTAACATTGAAGTTGTTAATTCGTTACTTCATAAATGTCACGTGGCGTGGTGGAGTGGCGTGGAAGGGGGCTGTCACGAGGCGTGGTGGTGTGGGGGACCGGACCAGAACGGAGGCAGGAGGCAGGAAGGGAGAACTCATATGCGTTGACGATCATAAGTTTTATTTAACAAAATAAAAGTCGCCCAATACTCCGGGACCAAAACAGAACAATACAGAGTTCCTCCGGCACGAACTCAACAGGACAAGGCATAACAGAAGGAAAATGTTTAAACCTAAAACAGGACAAGGCATAACAGACCTGGGATTGTGTAATGAGCCAGCGCCCGCCAAACCCAAAATCCAGCCTTAAATAGCAGACCAGCAATCAGCTGATCTGCTTCAGCTTGAGTTCGGGGGCGTGGCATACTGGTCGTCATGGCGACCGTGACAATAAATCCCCTCCACGTAAGTAGGCGTCTGTCTGTCTCCGCTAAGGCGCATTTATTTTGACGCAGAACTCCGCCAGGCGCTACCATATTTAACCAATTAAACGTAGCAGCCTTGTCACGTGACCACATTTTAAGGATGAAACAGATGGAAAATATCGCTTAGCAATACCGACTATAAAAACATAGAAGAGGAGGAGCATCCCAGGGCTCACACCACAAGCAGGTTTCCCTTAAGAAGGGTGCCAAACACCAGCTACAATATGCAGCGTCTCCTTTGTTTGCCTAAACCAGTGGTTGGGAGCCTTTTTGACTCAAAGAGCCATAAAAGCAAAATATATTAATTTTATTTTGGGAAAGAGCCACACCATATATTATGGGACAAATTTACTAAATTGCTAAACCCGCGCCCCAGACAAAAGCTTAGTCTTCAGCACAGAGCCCGTGCCCCAAAATCAACAAACATACCACTTTAAACTTGTCTCTCTCTTGCAATTACTCAAGATCGGTTAAACTCATTTTGACCCTTTTTTCATACATATTGGTTTCAAACCAGATGCAAGCAGTTATTTTGTAAAAACGTCACAACATTCTGCAAACAGGGAGCCTGATGTGCTTACCTTTGGCGCAGACGGCGTAGGGCGAGAGATGGGAGGGAGTGCTTGCACTTTTTGCCTAGCTCCACCCATCCTTCCCACTCACCCAATCAAATAACTTCTCTTCCGGTGTTTTGGCATATTTACAGTTTGTTCTGTGAATTCATCATAAGGTATCTGAACACTGAACACAGATTATATAGTGAGCTTTTATATAAAGGATTCTTTAGCGTTGTACAGCCAAAACGAGTTTTTTTTTTTTTTTTTTTGGTGTGACACCTTGACTGTAAATTGTAGTGAAAAACGTGCCCTATATATTCTGCGAAGTACTGCCTTGTAATTCAGCATTGGTTTGGCTTTGCGTGTATCTGAACAGGATTAATGGCTCAAGTTTTGAACGAGATGGAAAAAATTTGCATGCAATCAAATATGTCTCTGAGCCACAGGTACTTATAGAAAGAGCCATAGGTTCCTGACCCCTGGCCTAAACAAACAGAGATTTCTGCATTCAAGAATTCAACATTGAACTTGAGGAAACATGTAGTGGTAAGTTTCCTAAATTCTAGTTTTAACTTTTTTTTAGTTTTATTTGGTATTTATTACTTGCTTGTTTTATTCTTGTTTGATATTCTGTGTACAGGGAACTCAGGTGTCCTAAAAGCTGCTTTGAAGTAAAATGTATTATTATTATCATTTTTTTATTTTTACGTTAAATACGTACACTGTATAGGAAGGCTTTTTTACTGTGCTGTATGCGCAGTGCATATAAATGTAGCCTCACACACACGCATATACATACATCTATACACCTAGTATCTGTACCGCTTATCTTCATTAGGGTCGCGGGGGTGCTGGAGCCCATCCCAGCTATTTTCAGGCAGTGGGCAGGGGACACCCTGAACTGGTTGCCAGCCAGTCACAGGGCACACAGAGACAGACAAGTCTCTCGCTCATTCACACCTAGGGACAATTCAGACCGGCCAATTAACCTGACATGCATGTTTTTGGAATGTGGGAGGAAACCAGAGTGCCCGAAGGAAACCCACACAAGCATGGGGAGAACATGCAAACTCTACACAGGAGGTTCGATCTCATGACCTCAGAACTGTGCCGCACACATGCTAACCACTGCGCCGCCGT